>NC_091436.1:90295381-90608373 GCF_964237555.1 Oryctolagus cuniculus
ACTGTGGTGTAGTAGGTAAAGTCCTGGTTCAAGTCCTGGCTACTCCACTTCCCGCTCTCTGGTATGGCCTGGGAAAGCAGTAGAAGATGGCCCAAGTCCTTGGGCTCCTGGACCCCTTGGGTCCAGGGAGACCTAGAAGAAGCTCCTGGCTCCTTGGTTCAGATCAGCTCAGCTCTGGCCACTGCAGCCATTTGGGGAGTGATCCAGCAGATGGAAGACCTCTCTGTTTCTCTCTCTCTTTGCCTCTTTGTAACTCTGCCTTTCAAATAAATAAATAAATCTTTAAATTTAGTTTCAATGTAGTTTGGGAGTTGAGCTTTCTAGGTAAATGAATACTTTATAAAGTAACTTTCTTATGTCTTTTAGTCCTGTCAGCCCTCCTGTCGTGGATCTCAGAACCATCATGGAAATAGAAGAAAGTAGACAAAAATGTGGAGCTACACCAAAATCAAATTTGGGGTAGGTTATAAACTCATTCAAAAGAAGATTGTGTTGTATTTTTTGCTCCAAAGAAATGTACAGACCTACCTGTATCTCTGCTACTATTTTTCTGTGCTTTATGTTATAGTTAACTATGAGTCTTTTTCTGGATAATTTAGCCTTTATTTCTGAAGTATTTGCTAATGATTAAGTCAAGGTGATAGACCAGCTCTTGTGGAATGTAGTACTTAACCTCTAAAAGAGAATAGCTGAAGATGGAAGCCTTGTGCAAGTTCCTCTTGAAAGTAGGATATGTAAGAGAATTCATACCTAGCTATTACTTGAGCATTGATAGTGTACACTGATATTGTCACTGTTGAAACTTGTGACTATTTTAATTCAATTCAATTATCTCAAATAAATAAACATTATTATTTATAGCCTTCATTAAGCAGAAATTAATGCTAATTGATTTAATTTCTAGCAAAGTGATTTCTCATGGAGTTAAGCTTTCTCAGAAGCAGCGAAAAATGATTGCACTGACTACCAAAGAAAACAATGCAGGAGTGAACAGCATGGAGACAGTTTTAACTCCTCCTTCAAAAGCCCCCAAACCAGTGAATGCATGGTATGTTCTTTTTGTTATTAAAGATAGCTTATAAGATATTTCTTCACTTTTGAACCTTACTCTGTATCCCACCATGTTTCTAAAATCTTTTCAAATATTGTATTCCCTCTTTTGCTTTTAAGTTAAAAATTGGAATTTGAGGCCGGCGCCATGGCTCAATAGGCTAATCCTCCGCCTGAGGCACCGGCACACCGGGTTCTAGTCCTGGTTGGTGCGCCAGATTCTGTCCCGGTTGCTCCTCTTCCTGTCCAGCTCTCTGCTGTGGCCCGGGAGTGCAGTGGAGGATGGCCCAAGTGCTTGGGCCCTGCACCCACATGGGAGACCAGGAGGAAGCACCCGGCTCCTGGCTTCGGATCAGCGCAGTGCGCCGGCTGCAGTGGCCACTGGGGGTTGAACCAATGGAAAAAGGAAGACCTTTCTTTCTGTCTCTCTGTCTCTCACTGTCCACTCTGCCTGTCAAAACAAAACAAAACAAAACAAAAAAATTGGAATTTGGGAAGCAAAGACTTCATTTTTTCCTTTGTTTTTGTTTTAATTTTGGATGTTTTCACATCCACATTTGAAAATCATAATGTCTATTTTTTTCATATATGGAATAATGTTTTCTTGATATTCAATTAGTTTATCTGTTATTTAAAATAATTTTAGTTTCTTATTTTCTTAATAGATATATACCATAAGCAGGTGGGCATTTGTTCTAGTGGTTAAGTACTGGTTAGATTTCCCTGTCCCCTATACATGGGGGTGGTATCTGGGTGTAGCTTAATTGAATATATAAAAGGGGTTGAGTTTAGACGTGGATTTGAGTACCACCCATTTCCATGCCTTCTTGGAAATCTCAGATGTACCATGGTATCAGGTGCATAATGGGAGTGTATTGTGGGTTCTAAGTTTGCAACATTACAGAACTTGTGAGTTCTGCTACATGGAAGGTGGTGGGATGCTGTTGCATGTATTGGGAGGTATGCAGAAAGGGAGATTTGGATGGTGACAGAAAGGATGTTTAGATAGTGCAGACCAACTGTCACTCAGGCTGGGCTGGGCTGTCAGGCAGGGGCCAACCATGGCTGTTGGGTCTACTGGCAAGGGCTTCTGCATGAGCCATGCTGGAGCTGTCATGCAGTATGCCAGCAGTAGCTGTTGTCATGCTATGGGCCTTGTTGCCACACAGGTTGGCTGGGGCTTTCACAAGGCAGGTCAGCTACATTGCTGTCAGTACTGCAGGCTGCATTTTTTTTTTTTTTGACAGGCAGAGTGGATAGTGAGAGAGAGAGACGGAGAGAAAGGTCTTCCTTTGCCGTTGGTTCACCCTCCAATAGCCACTGCAGCCGGCGCACCGCGCTGATCCGATGGCAGGAGCCAGGTGCTACTCCTGGTCTCCCATGGGGTGCAGGGCCCAAGCACTTGGGCCATCCTCCACTGCACTCTCTGGCCACAGCAGAGAGCTGGCCTTGAAGAAAGGCAACCGGGACAGAATCCGGTGCCCCGACTGGAACTAGAACCCAGTGTGCCGGCGCCGCAAGGTGGAGGATTAGCCTAGTGAGCCGCGGCGCCGGCCAATGCAGGCTGCATTTTTGTGTGGCTAATTGCAGCTGTCAAGCCTCAAGTCCCGTTAGCTGACTTACCTGCCCACATCATTTCCCCCTTTGGAGATTTTTTTACTTTAATCTTAATGGGAGGTCAAGGGAGGAAGGTCCATCTGTCACTTATATTTATTTATTTATTTGAGAGGTAGAGTTAACAAATAGTGAGAAGGAGAGAGAGAGAAATGCCTTCCATCTGCTGGTTCACTCCCCAGTTGGCTGCAACAGCCGGAGCTGAGCTGATCAGGAGCTTCCTCTGGGTCTCCCACGTGGGCAAAGGGGCCCAAGTGCTTGGGACATCTTGTATTGCTTTCCCAAGCCACAGGAGAGAGCTGGATCAGAAGTGGAGCAGCCGGGACTAGACCCCTGCGTCCCTATGGGATGCTGGCACTGCAGGTGGAGGATTAACCTACTGCACCACAGTGCCAGCCCCGCATCTGTCACTTCTTTATGCTGTGTCGGGCTGTCATATCGGCCTACCCAGGGAGAGCAGATCCCTGGCTGGCTGATCTAGAGATGTTGTTTGAGGAGCTCGAGATCTGCCACCAGCCGTTGGCAATGGTTGGATTCCCTACATGACAATTGTTTTGGTATGGAACTATTGAATTCGGGAAGAGACAGATTTTATTGGAAGAATACAAATGGGCATAGAAGGAATAAGGGAAGGAACCATGTCAAAGAAGGGAGATCATTTTTTATTGCTCCCCAGATGGCAGAAGCTAACAGGCTTCCCATACCAAAATCATAAAACCAATTACTTAATTTTAAATCCTTTTGATATCTGTCTCCATAAATAATGTACGGATGACAGATTTCATTAGTCATTGTGCATATGTAGCCTCATCAAGTAGGTGTTCTAGGGTCAGTCAGTTGTCTATGACCACTGAAGCTAGGGAATCCACAGAACTGTGCTCTCGAGCCTGGCCAGTGGTTTGTGCTGTGTTGCCCAGGCAGCCGACAGGTTTCTTAAAGCAACTTCGTGGAATATAGTAAGACTCTCTCCCATTAAGGTCGAACACTTTGCCAGGGACTTTTCCTGATAGTAGTGGCTTCCTGAGAAAAATAGAAGTAGGAAAAGCATTTTAGTCCAATTTACAGATTTTATTTATAGAATGATTCATGACTATAGTGATTTACCTATAGACTTTTAAATATTTCATGAAGATATATATTCTTCACCTAAAGAATTATCTGATGCCCTTTTATTCTTTTAGAAGATGTTGTTATACTATATTTATTTTAATATCTGCAAATTTATATATAAATTTATATATAAATTTAATGTCTGCAAATTACAAATTAGTCCTTAAGTCTGCTTATGGTTGTGGTAGGATTTTTCCCTAATCTGGTTACCATTTATTCACCTGTTTATACAATTCCCAGTATATAATTATATTCCTTGTGCTTGCTATTAGGTATGGCAATGGAAAAGTATTTAAGATACCTGTTTTATTTGCATTGAAGTTCTAACTAGTAGAATTTTAGGTCTAATGTGGAAACACCAAGGATATATGGGATTTGGCTACTTTGCGTTATCAAATATTTTACTTGGAGAAACAATACAATATTTCTTACCAATCATCTTGAGTGGAAGAATGCACATTCTTTGTGACCTGGCTTCATATATGAATGTAAATTCTTCCAGTTTCCATCTAGAGCTAACATATATTGTAAACTGATTTTACTCTTGAAAGCAAAAGTTTCAGAACTGCTTTAGATGAGGAACAAAATCCTGGTTAAGTTTTGTGTGGACACAAATGTCTACAGAATACTTTGTAAAGTCCTATGGTTGCTAAGATAGAAAATAGCCAGAACTTCTCAGTTGGGAAAGTAAAATTGTGGACATTCAAACACAGTATCAAATTATGGCATAATCAGAGGAAAGAATAATAGAACCTATTTAAAGACTTTTATATAAGACATTTTATAGGTATGGGTTAGCGAATATATATGAGTTTAAGATATTTTGTAAATATCTTAGTGCTCTGATTTGGACAAGATCTGACTCCCCACTCATGCAGACGTTGAAATCTTGAAGTCTTATGTTAATCATTAAGAGATTAATATTAACAGTGGCTGGCTGAAGGATAGAGGCTTGATTCACTTGTGGTGACTGGGAGGGAGGCCTAGTAGGAGGTTTTTAGGTAACTGAGGCCATGCCCTTGGAAGGTGGTTTTCTTGAGAGAGTTGGTTATATAAGCAGAGTATAGCCATGCCTGCTCTGTGTCCTGGCTCACCATGTGATCCTCTGCACATGCTTTACCATTGCCAGTCTCTACCAGATGCCAGGCTGAGGGGCCACTCAATTTTGGCCTGAACCTCCAAACTGTGAGCCAAAGCAAATTCCCTTCATAAGTGGCTTTTCTCTGTTATTTTAGTTCAAAGAATGAAGACGTGATTTGTATACTTACCCTATGTTTATTCTTTTTTTTTTTAACTTTCATTTAATGAATATAAATTTCCAAAGTACGGCTTATGGATTACAATGGCTTCCCCCCCATAACGTCCCTCCCACCCGCAACCCTCCCCTTTCCCACTCCCTCTCCTCTTCCATTCACATGAGGATTCATTTTCGATTCTCTTTATATACAGAAGATCAGTTTAGCATACATTAAGTAAAGATTTCAACAGTTTGCTCCCACACAGAAACATAAAGTGAAAAATAATAGATGATTTTTTACATGATGATGAAATCAGATCAGACCTATTGTCACGTTTAATCCCAGTGAGAGTCAAGTTGGGAATTGAGGAGATTTTGTCCTCAGTAACTTTAAAAGATACCATTTTGGACTATAAATCTTTTTAAATCAGGAAATCCCTAAATTAACCACTAGAATTGATCTGACAGCTTATGCTTTTACTAACAATGGTTATGATGCTTCTGTATTTAAAGAAATTAGTTTTATGGGGAATGTTCAGGGAGTTTTCTGACAAAAATATTTACCTGGAGTGTTCTCAGTTGATTAAAGGTAGTCTGTAGTTATACCCTGACTACTTTGTTTTTTTAGTAGAAACTTTCAGCTAAGTGTGCTTTTGAGGATGGGAGTTGGGAAGGAAATGGGGAGGGGTTTATTGTATGTATATTTGATTTTTATGTTCTGTGTATGTATTGGTTTTGGGGATTTTTTTGTGACAAAAGTTCATCAAATTTGTTCCTTTTAAAGAAATGTTTTTAGCATGAATAGCTTAGTAAATCATGTTTTTGAAAAAAATCTATAAAGAAGACTAATCTTGGGGACAAGTGTTTGACATAGCACATGGGATGCCTACATTCCCATATCAAAGTGGTTGAGTTTGAATCTTGCTGCTGCTTCTAATCCAGCTTCCTGCTAATGTGCATCCTGGGAGGTAGTAGGTAATGGTTCAGGTATTGAGTCCCTGCCTCCCATGTAGAAGACTCAGATTGAGCTCTCTGGGTTCTTGGCTTTGGCCTGTTGCAGCCCCAGTTGTTGTGGACATTTGGGGAGTGAACCAGCAGGTGGAAGATCTCTTTCTGATTCTCTCTCTCTCCCCTTCTCTGTCTCTACCTTTCAAATAAAATGAAGACAATAAATAAAAATTAAGACCATTTCAGTCATATTAAATAAGATTGACTAGGGTAAATGACTTTTGAATGTGGATGAAGTAATGTAGTGATTAAATCCGGGTTCTGGAGTGAGCTTTGCCTGAGTCTAAATTTTGATTCTGTTGCTTGACAGCAGTGTGAATCTAAATATCTAAATCAACTATTTAATCTTTCTCTGTCTCAGTATCCTTGCCCATAAAATGAGTTTAATACCACTACTCACCAGGACTGTAAAGATTAAGCCAAGTTAGTACATGGAACATTTTTAGCACAGCACTTTCTATACTGTGTAATCAAATAAATAAATGTTAACCATTATTTACTTGAATAAATTATAACTCAATTTATGATATGTTCACATAATTAACTCCTTATTATATCTTTTTAGTGATTTTTGTTTTCGTTTAGAAAAATCTGTAAGGCAGTTTATGTTGTTTAGTATTTACTGAGTAAATGAAAAGGTGGTCAAGATTTTCAACTAATGTTTTTATGAATAGATACTTAGTTCATATACTAATGAAATAAAGTATTAGTCATCATTTTCTTCTTACCTCTTTTATATTTTTTAAGACTAAATGCTTAGTTCATATGCTAATGAAATAAAGTGTTAGTCATCATTTCCTCTTATCTATTTTATATTTGGCTCTTTATAAGAAGTATGTTGTTGCCTTGACTTCTTATTGAAGGTAATGGTAGATGGATGGCAAAGGATGAGTTCTGGTGCTGGTGCAGCAGGTTAAGCCTCAACCTACAACACCAGTATTTCTGTTATAGTGCCAATTTGATTCCTGGCTGCTCAGCTTCAGATCAAGATGCCTGCTAATGCTCCTGGGAAAGCAATGGATGATGGCCCAAATACTTAGGCTCCTACCATCCATGTGGGAGACCTCAAATGCAGTTTCAGGCTCCTGGCTTCAGCCTGGCTTAGCCCTGGCCATTGTGGCCATTTGGGGAGTGAACTAGAAGATGGAAGATTTATTTCTCTCTGTGTGTCTTCTCTGTCACTCTGTCTTTCAAGTAAATAAAAGAAGTCTTTTTTTTTTTTTTTATGATGAGATCTGAAGTCATAAAAATTAGTATAGATACCAGTTGTGCCATATCTCTGATGATCCTATGGTCATTAAGAGCCTGAACTTTGGCTTTATTCTTCATACTAGATGTGATGGAAATATTTATCTTTCTGGATTACAGTTATGAAGATAAATTAGATAATGTGTGTGAAAGTGTTTTGTACGTATAGTTGATGGTTTGGTCAGAAACAGATATGAATTAGCTATTCAAATAAAATGTAAGATTTTAGAAGGCCTTTCTTTTTTATAGGGGATCTAAAATAGTTTATGAACTTAATCTGATATGACTTTATGGCTTCAAAATATAAATTTAACTCTTTTCAATATTATTTGATTAATTGATTAACATTTGTGTTTGTTTCCGAACATGGCCATTTTGTTTTCTATGTAATTAAACATGGAGAAAAATCAAAATTAGACCAGAAAATTGTTGATGTTATTATTGTTTATGATTTTGACCATCTAGTGTTAAAATTTATGGGGCTGGTTTGTTTTACTAGATTCTTCTGTTCATGATTAATTGAATAATGGTAATTAATCAATTAATGGTTGCTGGATTAAGGGTGGAAGCCTGAATCATTTGTCTAAATTGGCAACTGGGCTAAATGGGAGGTCTTTAGCTCACTGAGGTCATGCCCTTGGAAGGTGGTTCTCTTAGATTTTTTTTAAATATGATATCACTTTCTTTTGCAGGACTACTTCTCTGCATACAGTTTCATCCAAATCATTCCGGGATTTCTTACCAGAAGAAAAGAAATCTGTTACTGGACATAGTTTAGGAGATTATGTCAAGAAAGTTTCTATTAAAGGAGTTGAATATTCTCAGGCATCAAAAATTGTAAGGTAATGAACTTAAACCCAGTATATTTTCTGTCTTAAGATATTCTGTGGTGGTTTTATTTTCTGAAATAATCATAAAAAATTTATGAGGCAGTTTTTTTTAGTATATTCTTTTACATTCAAAATTAAAATAAGCATGTATATTACCACTTTTTTTATGGAAGCAATTTTATTGAGGAATTTGTCTTACAACAAACTACATATATTTAAGGTATGGAATAGGAAGTTTGGAGTATGTATATATAACGCTTGGGAGATCATCACAGCATTCAAGATAGTGAACATCATCATCATCAGATGTTTCCTCCTGCCTGTAATCTGCAAACAACTACTAAAATGCATCTGACAATATAAAATAGCTTCTATCTCTTAAGAGTTTTATTTCAGTGGAATCATTCAGTGGTACTCTTTTGAAAAATGTGTTCCTTTACTCAGTATAATTTTTTGAGGTTTATGCATGTTGTTAAATGTATCAATAGCTGATTGCATTTAATTGGTAGTTTTCATTGTATGGATATACCATCATCTCTATTCTGTGTCTACTGATGGACCTTTGGTTATTTTCAGTATTTTCTCTAGCCATTTTTGTAAGTGATTTTAACTGTCCAATATATTCTAAAAAGATGTTTCATATTTTAAATAGTTACATGAAACATAAAAGTCTATCCATAATTTAAAAGCATTATTTTAATAAAAATAGCTTCTCCAACATGACATATAAAGTTTCTTCTTAGTCATTGTTCCTAAGGGAATGTTCTTGAGACTTTAGGTAGTCCAGTGTTGGAAGAAGATATTTTAAATCACTTGACTAAATAATGATCTTTTCTTCCTGGTTTCCGCTAATATGACATCTCCCAAAGATATTAATCACTAAAATGTTTTAGACAAAACGAAATGTAATTTAAAATGTTAGTTACCAGATTAATGTTTTGTTTTATGTAATGGTAAATCTCTTATTTCTATGTCACACAATTTTTCATCTTAAGCCCCCTTTATAAAATGAAATCCATGTCCAATTCCAGTATACTATGCAGATAAGGTGAACTTATGACTCAGACAAGAAGAGGGACTAGGAACCATACCAGTTGAACCTCACCTTACCCATTCTGTCCCCAGCTCCTGAGGAACTGTCAAAGTCTTCTAACAACATTGCTTGGAAACTGGTGGTTTAGATGAAATGTTTAGACTTTTTTTTAATTTTTAATATCACTGTTAGCCTCCTTATTTTAGATTTATTTATTTATTTGAAAGGTAGAGCAACAGAGAGGAAGCGACAGATTTTTCATCCAGGGGTTTACTTCCCAATTGGCTACAACAGCCAGGTTTGGGTCAGGATGAGACAAAAGCCAGGAACTCCATCCTGGTCTCCTGCAGGGTGGCAGGAGTCCAAGCATTTGAGCCATCTTCTTTTTTTTTTTTTTTTTAAACTTTTATTTAATGCATATAAATTTCCAAAGTACGACTTATGGATTACAAATGGCTTCCCCCCCATACCGTCCCTCCCACCCACAACCCTCCCCTTTCCCACTCCCTCTCCCTTCCATTCACATCAAGATTCATTTTCGATTATCTTAATATACAGAAGATCAGCTTAGTATACATTAAGTATGGATTTCAACAGTTTGCTCCCACACAGAAACATAAAGTGAAAAATAATAGATGATTTTTTTAAATGATGATGAAATCAGAGCAGACCTATTGTCATGTTTAATCCCAGTGAGAGTCAAGTTGGGAATTGATAATTTCTTTTTTTTTTTTTTTTTTTTTTTTTTTTTACAGAGGATCAGTTTAGTATGCATTAAGTAAGGATTTCAACAGTTTGCACCCCCATAGAAACACAAAGTGAAATATATTGTTTGAGTACTCGTTATAGCATTAAATCTCAATGTACAGCACATTAAGGATAGAGATCCTACATGAGGAGTAAGTGCACAGTGACTCCTGTTGTTGACTTTACCAATTGACACTCCTGTCTATGGCATCAGTAATCTCCCTATGCTCCAGTCATGAGTTTCCAAGGCTATGGAAGCCCTCTGAGTTCTCCGACTCTTATCTTGTTTAGACAAGGTCATAGTCAAAGTGGAGGTTCTCTCCTCCCTTCAGAGAAAGGTACCTCCTTCTTTGATGACCTGTTCTTTCCACTGGGATCTCACTCGCAGAGATCTTTTGCCAGAGTGTCTTGTGAGCCATCTTCTGCTGGCCTTCCTAGGCCCGTTAGCAGAAAGGTGGATCAGAAGCAGAGCAGCGAGGTCTCAAATTGTCACTCTAATGTGAGATGCTGGCTTTGCAGCCCATGGTTTAATTCACTGTTCTACAACACCAGCCCCATGTAGACCATATTTTTAAATAGCAAGACATATAGCTTCTTTATTTTCCTAATGAGAGTCACACAAATCTGCCTCTGTTTGTATTCATCATCTTAATCCTCCTTTCTAGTTTTGTAATAGAAAAATTATCCCTGCCATGTATAGCCGTACCTATACGTCTGCTTTTATCTTACGCTTTCCCACTTCAGAGGACTTAAGCTATTAATTATCCCATTCTGTTCTTGAATAGATTCAATCTTTTCTTTTACTAGTTTCTTCCCATCTGGTTTTGGGTCTGTCTTATGTGGTCTGGATGGGAAAATCAATCCCTCCATACTTGATTTGAATAATTGTACTCCCCCCCTTCACAGCCACATTTCTCAAGGAAGCTGTCAATTCCCACTCTTTGATTCATTTTGCCTTTTAGCCATATTACTGAACTCAAAACACTTTAAGCTAAGTTCAGCAATGACCTTCATATTGCCAACAACATGAACTTTTTTTTTTCTTTTTTGACAGGCAGAGTGGACAGTGAGAGAGAGAGACAGAGAGAAAGGTCTTCCTTTTGCCGTTGGTTCACCCTCCAATGGCCGCCACAGCTGGCGCACTGTGGCCGGCGCACCACGCTGATCCAATGGCAGGAGCCAGGTACTTCTCCTGGTCTCCCATGGGGTGCAGGGCCCAAGCACTTGGGCCATCCTCCAATGCACTCCCTGGCCATAGCAGAGAGCTGGCCTGGAAGAGGGGCAACTGGGACAGAATCCGGCGCCCCGACCGGGACTAGAACCCTGTGTGCCGGCGCTGCAAGGCGGGGGATTAGCCTAGTGAGCCGCGGCGCTGGCACAACATGAACTTTTTATGTGACTTATAATACTTGATAAGTTCAATTATAGATCATCTCATTTCTTTTCATATTTTATATTTTTCTACACTGGTCTTGCCATTTCCTGCTTCTTTTATTTTCCTTCAGTATGTTGAGCCTTGTGGTAGGCAGTCAATGATTATTTTGTGAATGACTAAATGAATTTAAAACTTCCCTTCTTTTTCTTTTTTGACAGGTAGAGTGGACAGTGAGAGAGAGAGACAGAGAGAAAGGTCTTCCTTTGCCGTTGGTTCACCCTCCAATGGCTGCCGTGGCTGGCGCACCGCGCTGATCCAAAGGCAGGAGCCAGGTGCTTCTCCTGGTCTCCCATGGGGTGCAGGGCCCAAGCACTTGGGTCATCCTCCACTGCACTCCCACGCCATAGCAGAGAGCTGGCCTGGAAGAGGGGCAACCGGGACAGAATCCGGCGCCCCGACCGGGACTAGAACCCGGTGTGCCGGCGCCGCTAGGCGGAGGATTAGCCTGTTGAGCCACGGCACCAGCCGACTAAATGAATTTAAATTGTAGTTCTGTTTCAAGTAAGGTTTGTTTCTAGTATAATGAGTTATGTTGTATTCCTTTGATACATATGAAAATTAAATTCATTTATGCAATGCTTTTGTATTTTACATATTAATATATTTTGAAAATTTTTCAGTTTTCAGATAAAGAGTTGTCATAATTCTTAATACATTAAGGACCTGTATTTTCATAGTTGGTCACTAGATGGTGCTGTAACATCAGTGTTTTTAATTCGGAAGGCATGCCTTGCCCTGCTTTGAAGTTTGAATTGAATGGGTGTATGACAGTATCAAATGTTCATAGCGTAGTTGTTGATATGAGAGTTAATGTTTTAAATAGCTGTGGCTATCACTATAATGAGCCTCAGAAAGAAAATGCACAGCTTGGGTTTCACTTACTTTATCATGGAAAAAATATAAATGACAACTGAGCTTGTTTTAAAAGGAAATATCAAATATTACATTGTAAAATATTTAATGAAACACCTGAAATATACATAATATTCTACTGATCTCTGTTGGATACACACAAGGGGCTTTCAGAAAGGTAATGGAAAGGCATTTTATGAAAAAATATGTATGAGCCGACGCTGCGGCTCACTAGGTCAATCCTCTGCCTGCGGCGCCAGCACCCTGGGTTGTAGTCCCGGTTGGGGCGCCGGATTCTGTCCCGGTTGCCCCTCTTCCAGTCCAGCTCTGTGCTGTGGCCCGGGAGGGCAGTGGAGGATGGCCCAAGTGCTTGGGCCCTGCACCCATATGGGAGACCAGGAGGAAGCACCTGGCTCCTGGCTTCGGATCAGCGTGGCGCACCGGCCGTAGTGGCCATTTTGGGGGTGAACCAATAGAAGGAAGACCTTTCTCTCTGTCTCTCTCTCTCACTGTCCACTCTGCCTGTCAAAAAAAAAAAAAAAAAAGTATGGATTTAAATTATTTTTGTTCCAAAATTAACTCGTCTTTTAACTCCACTTTCCATAAATTTCCCTCATATAGGAGTATAATAATACACAGGCCCAGCTTTAGTGTGTTTGAAATCTGGTTGGTAAATCTGAATGCTTATAAACACATATGGTTGTTACATGACAGAGCAAGAATGCAATTACAGTTACAATATAATAGTACTAAAGAGATCACAAAGAAAAATATAATTAAGTGCCAAATGAGTAAAGAAAAAATGACCATGGGCTAGAGTTACTTGGAAAGACTTCATTGAGGAAGAAGGGTTAGAGCTGTTTCAGTTCATAAACACTTTGTATTCAACTCCAAATATCTGTTCATTGTATTTAAGATCATGTGGCTAAGAATAGGAAACCTAGATCAATTCATTACTGATCCCTTTCATTGTCTCAAGCTTTTGAACATAGGATGGGGTTTTTGAAAGACAGGCAATATAAACATAGGAAGTAGTGGGAGTTAAAGCCAGAAGACAGGAATGCTTGTAGATCCTTTGGGAGTGAGGGTGGCAGGGGAAGGGGCTCATCTTGGGAAATTCCACAGATTATACATTCCTGTTTTAATTGTAGAAAATGTGATTTTTTTTCAGGCTCAGGCAGGAATGGGAATGTCATTTGGGAGTATTAAAATGTAGAAGAGAGGGATTTGGGCAACTTTTATTTATGTCTTCATTTCATGTGTTTCTTATTTCATTTCACTTAAATACCCTGTTATGTAATTCTGGACAGACAATGAACTTAGTAGTAAGAAAACTCTTTGTGAGACAAACAAAAGTAATCACTAGCAACTCTAGTCTTATATAAAATCTTTGTAATTAAGCTAGTACAAAATTCTTTTTTTTCTTTTTTTATTTAGTAAATATAAATTTCCAAAGTACAGTTTATGGATTACATTGGTTCCCTCCCCCCCCCATAATTTCCCTCCCACTCGCACCCCTCCCATCTCCCGCTCCCTCTTCCATTCCATTCACATCAAGATTCATTTTCAATTCTCTTTTTATACAGAAGATCGATTCAGTATATATTAAGTAAAGATTTCATCAGTTTGCACCCACACAGAAACACAAAGTGTAAAAATACTGTTTCAGTACTAGTTATAGCATTACTTCACATTGGACAACATATTAAGGACAGATCCCACATGAGAAGTAAGTACACAGTGACTGCTGTTGTTGACTTCACAAACTGACACTCTTGTTTATGGCGTCAGTAATCTCCCTAGGCTCTAGTCATGAGTTGCCAAGGCTATGGAAGCCTTTTGGGTTTGCCGACTTCGATCTTATTCCGACAGGGTCATAGTCAAAGTGGAAGTTCTCTCCTCCCTTCAGAGAAAGGTACCTCCTTCTTTGATGTCCCCGTTCTTTCCACTGGGATCTCACTCACAGAGATCTTTCATTTAGGTCCTTTTTTTTTTTTTTTTTTTTTCCCCAGAGTATCTTGGCTTTCCATGCCTAAAATACTCTCATGGGCTCTTCAGCCAGATCCAAATGACTTAAGGGCTGATTCTGAGGCTAGAGTGCTATTTAGGACATCTGCCATTCTATGAGTCTGCTGTATATCCCGCTTCCCATGTTGGATCATTCTTTCCCTTTTTGATTCTATCAGTTAGTATTAGCAGACACTAGTCTTGTTTGTATGATCCCTTTGACTCTTAGACCTATCAGTGTGATCAACTGTGAACTGAAGTTGATCACTTGGACTAGTGAGATGGTACTGTACATGCCACCTTGATGGGATTGAATTGGAATCCCCTGGCACATTTCTAACTCCACCATTTGGGGCAAGTCCGATTGAGCATGTCCCAAATTGTACATCGCCTCTCTCTCTTATTCCCACTCTTATATTTAACAGGGATCACTTTTCAGTTAAAATTTAAACACCTAAGAAGAATTGTGTGTTAATTACAGAGTTCAACCAATAGTACTAGAACAAAAAAAAAAATACTAAAATGGATAAAGTATTACATTAGCTAGTACAAAATTCTATTTTTAAAAAATGCCAACTGTATGAGCAAAAAATAAGTTAACTGTTTTCTGAATTTATAAATTTATCAATATTAACATTCTTCAGTTTGAACAAAAATATTACAAAAATTTTAGTAAAACTTTACCAGAAGGCTAAATTTTATACACATTTTCTATTTTAGTGTTTGTCTTTGTTACTAATATATAAAATCTAATGCTATGTTTTTTGTTTGAAAATTTAGGATGTTTTAGATGTGTGTTCAATCATAGTTCAATTTTTTTTTTTTTAAAGATTTTATTTATTTATTTGAGAGGTAGAGTTTTAGACAGAAAGATCTTCTATCCACTGGTTCATTCCCCAAATGGCTGCATTGGCCAGTTCTGGGCCAATCTGAAGCCAGGAGCCTCCTCTGGTGCTCCCACATGGGTACAGGGGCCCGGGCACTGTAGCAGAGAGCTGGATTGGAAGAGGAGCAGCTGAAACACAGACTAGCACCCATATGGGATGCTGGTGCCACAGGCCGAGGCTTAGTCTACTAAACCACAGCTCTGGCCCCACAACTTTGCTTTATTTTAAGATGAACTTTTGATAAGCTCCAAGTTAATGTGATTATCCACTGAAAAAATCATTACTGGAAAGAGTTCTGGGGCTGTAGTCTTAAGAAGCATACTTGAGATTCACTCTAACACTGTTGTCCTTTTTGAACCTTTCTGAGCTTCAGTTTCATCATAAATGAAATGAGAATAATAATAATAATACCAATTGCACAGATTTACACTGAGGCTTTTAACAGTGAAAGTACTTTAACAGTCATAAAACATTGCATAAATATTTATGCTTAAATTCTGGTTGCTTCTCTTTGGTTTATCATTTTCAAGGACAGTCTATCTGCTGCTTGTTACTTAGGAGTTAAATAATAATTGATTCTATAATGTTTTCACGTTTCTTGGACAGTTTCAAAACATTTTATTTGATCCTTAGAACACCAGGGTGATTTCTGAGCACTTAAATCGTTATCTGTGTTTTGTTCTATGTTATGCTTTAATGTCTTAGCCTTTAATTTCTAGCCTTAGAATGATTTTAAGACATTCCAAGGGACTTACCGATCAAGACAATTTGTATTTAGTCTCTAACATAGTTCTATCTGAATGTAGAATTTTTCCTGTTTATTTTATAGTCATCCTAGTCTATAGTCTTATCATCTCATAACAAATTTGTCCCAATAGCTTTCTAGCTCATTTCTTCTGTACTTCATTTTTCTCCTTGTCCAGTGTTCTCATCTGCTTTGCCCTGGGATTTCTGTTATTTGGGTGTCACAGGTCAGTTAAGATCTAGCAGGTTTTAAGTCACAGAACAGCATTAAAACTAAGAATTATAACTAGACCCATTCTCACTTCATTTTTATTTAAGTATCTATATATGGAAGAAAAAGTTATCAGTAATTTAAAGGAATTGGAGCTTTAAAATAACAATAGCAGCCGGCGCCGTGGCTCAATAGGCTAATCCTCCACCTTGCGGCGCCGGCACACCGGGTTCTAGTCCCGGTTGGGGCGCCGGATTCTGTCCCGGTTGCCCCTCTTCCAGGCCAGCTCTCTGCTATGGCCAGGGAGTGCAGTGGAGGATGGCCCAGGTGCTTGGGCCCTGCACCCCATGGGAGACCAGGAAAAGCACCTGGCTCCTGGCTCCTGCCAGGATCAGCGCGGTGCGCCGGCTGCAGCGGCGGCCATTGGAGGGTGAACCAGCGGCAAAGGAAGACCTTTCTCTCTCTGTCTCTCTCTCTCACTGTCCACTCTGCCTGTCAAAAAAAAAAAAAAAAAAAAAAAAAAAAAAAAAAAAAATAAATAACAATAGCAACAAAAACCACAACAAACTCTGTTTCTATTTTACCCTGTATATAGAAAAAAAAACTTCTTAACTTTGTGTTTCAATCTTTTATTCTGTAATAACTTTTTTACAAACAACTATGTGCCAGATATTCTGCTGGACATTGAGATACAAAAATGAATGAAACACAGAATGAAACACAGTTCTATATCCTGAGAGACTGTCTAGTAGCTAAGACAGATGTGTAAACAATAATAACAGTATGTGAAGCTTTTTAATAGTGACTGAAGTTTTGTAGGAGGAAAGAGAGGGTGATATTTGAGCCAATATTTAAGGAACAAGGAGACATTTGAAATGGAATGCATTCCAGATGAAGAGGAATAAAGAAATAAAGACATCTGTGTCATAATGGGAAACATATTTCAAGTAAAAAAGACCTGGATTTGAATTCTCTCTCTGCAATTTATCCAATCTGTGAACCAGACAAATTGTATAATATTCTGAGTCCTAGTTTCCTGATATGTGTAATGCAGTATAGAGAACTGCAAGGATTAAATGAAATAATCTACATGGAAGTACTTAGACTCAGTAAATTTGTTTGCGCACACATCAGGTCTAAACATTTTATCTTTTACTGAATTCATTTTTATACTCTGGCCCTACTGTTTCTTTTCTTTTTTATTTTATTTCTCTTTAAATATCCTCCTTAACCTCAATCTAATCATTTTTTATTTATTGAAGAGAATGGCACATAAGTAAGCAACCAAAACCATTTACAGTTCTCTGTATTTATGCAATCGAAATACTATTTTATTGCTACTTTCCTTAGACTCAATGTCATTTCCTCATTGAAACCATCAGTGTATACAGTTATGTTTACTTGTCCATGAATCCATAGTACTTTGTACATGTTAGTGTTGGTATCAGTTACACTGCTTTATCATTGTACAAGCATAGTGTTGTTTTAAAAATTAAAAAATTTCCTCAATCAGAATTTTTTGAAGGAGGGGATCAAGGTTTTTTTTTTAAATATATGGTTCTAGTTTTTTAAAATTTTGAATTAGTTTTTAACAGATACAGTGTGTTTTGTAGACACAGTTCAGAGAATGTAATGATATTCCCTTCTCTCCCTCCCTTCCTCTCCCCCACCTTCCTTGATCCTCTTTTTCTGTCTTGTTTTTAGTTTTAGGATAGCATATTTTAAATTTACATTACAGTAAAAAGGCTTAATATTTTGCTGAATAAGAAGTTTAACACATAAAAAGCTAAAAGACCCTAGGTTAGTGAGAATATAGATAATGGCTATAAACAATAATTGAATAGAAAAATGACCATTTCACCCATGTACAGTAACACTTAAAGTAATCATAGATCATTAAAACTATAGTAGCATGACATTCTTTTTTTTTTTTTTTTAATTTTTTTGACAGGCAGAGTGGACAGTGAGAGAGAGAGACAGAGAGAAAGGTCTTCCCTTGCCATTGGTTCACCCTCCAATGGCCGCTGCGGCTGGCGCACCGCGCTGATTCGATGGCAGGAGCCAGGTGCTTCTCCTGGTCTCCCATAGGGTGCAGGGCCCGAACACTTGGGCCATCCTCCACTGCACTCCCTGGTCACAGCAGAGAGCTGGCCTGGAAGAGGGGCAACCGGGACAGAATCCGGCTCCCCGACCGGGACTAGAACCCAGTGTGCCGGCGCCGCAAGGCGGAGGATTAGATTAGCCTAGTGAGCCACGGCGCCGGCCGCATGACATTCTTAACTATTGATTTTACAAAGATATAAAACAAAGTTTTACAAAGCTGTATTTGAAGCAATACTGATATACACAGACATTTCTTTCTTTTTTCTTTCTTTTCTTTTTTTTTTTTTTTTAAATTTTACCTCCCACATTTAAGGCAGAAATATGGTATTTGTCTTTGTGGGTCAGGCTAATTTCACTTACCACAGTGCTCTTCAGTTGCATCCATTGTACTGCAAATTGTAGAATGTCATGTTTTTTATAGCTGAATAATACTCTGTTATGTATATATGCCACATCTTTTTATCCATTCATCTGATGATGAACATGTGGTTGATTCTGAGTTTTGGCTACCGTGAGCAGTACTGCTATGAGCATGGTGGTTTGGTATCTCCTTGATTCACTGTGATCAAGTCTTTTGGGTATATACCCAGTAGTGGGATTGCTGGATCATACGGGCAAGTCTATGCCTAGTTTTTTAACAGATCTCCACAGTGTGTTCCACAGTGGCTGCACTACTTTACATTCCCACCAACAGTGTATAAGTGTTCTCCTTTGTCCACATTCTCCCCAGCATTTGTTACTCTTTGTATTTTGGATTTGAGACATTCTGACAAGGAGTGAGGTGATATCTCATTGTGGTTTTGATTTACATTTCCCTGATGGCTAGTGATGTTGAGCATTCTTTCATATATTTGTTGGCCATTTGTATTTCTTCTTTTGAGAGCTGTCTATTGAAGTCCTTTGTCCATTTCTCAACTGGATTGGTTATTTTTTTGTTGTAGAGTTTTCTAAGTTACTGATATATTCTGTATAACAATCCTTTGCCAGATAGGTGGTTTGCAATTTTTTTTTCTCATTCTGTTGAATGTCTCTTCACTCTTTTGATCATTTCCTTTGTTGTACAAAAGCTTTTGAGTTTGATATGGTCCCATTTGCTTAGTTATTCTTTTGTTGCCTGTGCTTTGGGTGTCTTTTCCAAGAAGTTGTTCCCTACACCAATGTCTTGGAGTATTTCCCCTACTTTTTCTTCCAGCAGCTTCATAGTCTCAGGCCTTAACATTTTGGTCTTTGTTCCATCTTGAGTTGATTTTTGTATATATAGAGAGGTATGGATCTAATTTCATTCTTCTGCATATATAAATCCAGTTTTGCGAGAATTGTTTGTTAAAGAGATTGTCCTTACTCCACTGTATGGTCTGTTTATCAAAAATCAGTTGGCTGTATGTATGTGGATTAATTTCTGGGCTCTGTTTTCTGTTCCATGGTTCTGTGTATCAGTTTTTAGGCACTGCCATGCTGTTTTTTTTTTTTCTTTTTAAGATTTATTTATTTGAAAGGCAGAATTACAGAGAGGCAGAGGCAGAGAGCGAGAGAGAAATCTTCCATCTGCTGCTTCACTCCCCAAATGGCTGCTATGGTCTGAGCTCGGCTGATCTGGAACCAGGAGCCAAGAGCTTCTTCTGGTTCTCCCACTTGGGTGCAGGGGTCTAAACACGTTGACCATCTTCTACTGCTTTCTCAGGCCACAGCAGAGAGCTTCACCCACTACAATGGCCACAGTGCCAGCCCCAACCATGCTATTTTAATTACTATAAGCTTTGTAGTATGCTTTGAAATCAGGTATTTTGATGCCTCTAGATTGATTTTTCTTGTTCAGTATCACTTTGGCTATTCTGGATCTTTTATGATGCCATAAGAATCATAGCGTTGCTTTTTCTAGTTTTCTAAAGAATGTGATTGATATTTTGATAGGGATTTCATTGAATCTATAGATTGGTTTAAGTAGGATAGACATTTTAATGATATTGATTCTTCTGATCCATGAGCAAGGAATATGTTTCCATTTTTGGTGTCTTTGAAGGTTTCTTTCATCAATGTTTGATAACCATCACTGCAGAGATCTTTCACTTTGGCTAAACTTATTCCTAAATATTTGATTTTTTTTGTTTCTGTTTTGACTGGGATTTCTTTCTTGCTTTCTCTTTGTATGAGTTCACCATTGGCATACAAAATGTTACTGCTTTTTGTATGTTTATTTTGTAACCTACAACTTTACTGAATTGGTTTATCAATTCTAATAGCGTTTTGGTGGAATGTTTAAGGTTTTCCATGTGCAACGTCATGTCATCTGCAAACATGGGTAGTTTGACTTCCTCTTTTTCAATTTTGATGCCCTTTCTTTTTCTCTTGCTTAATTGATCTTGCTAAAACTTCCAGTACTTTATTGAATAAGAGTGGTGAAGTGAACATGCTTGTCTTGTTCCAGTTCTGAGGGGAAATGTTTTCAGCTTTCCCCCATTCAGGAGGGTATTGGCTGTTGGTTTGTCATATAAAACCTTAATAATTTTGAGGAAACTTCCTTCTATACCTAATTTGTAGAGTTTTTATCATGAAATTGTGTTGAATTTTATTAGATGCTTTCTCTGAATCTGTTGAGATGATCATGGTTTTTATTTTTCATTCTATTGATATGATTTATGACATTGATTTGCAAATGTTGAACCAGCCTTGCATTTCTGGGTTAAATCGCATTTGATTGTGATGGATGATCTTTTTGATGTGGTTTCAGTTTCAATTTGCTAGTATTTTGTTGAGAATCTTTTTATCTATGTTCATTAAAGATATAGGTCTATAGTTTTTGTGTTGTGCCTTTGCTAGATTTTGGTATGAAAGTAATGTTGGCATCAAGAAAAGAGTTTGGCATAGTTCCATCCTGTTCAATATTTTTGAATAGTTTGAAGAATATTGGTGTTACTTCCTCTTTAAATGTTGTATAGAATTCAGTAGTAAAGTCATTAGGTCGTGGACTTTTTCCTGATGGAAGACTTTTGATTACAGCTTCAATCTCATTGCTTGTGAAGGGTCTGTATGGATTGTCCATATCTTCTTGAGTTAATCTTGTTAGATTATATGAATCCAGGAATTTATCCATTTCTTCAAGGTTTTCCACTTTATTAGCATATAATTCTTTGTAGTAGTTTCTTATGATCCTTTGTTATTTCAATAATATGTTATTTTAGTTATTTAATCATTTCCTCTTTTTTTTCTTTGTTAGTCCAGCTAGTAGTTTATATATTTTGTTTATCTTCTTGAAAAACCAACATTTTGTTTTGTTGATCTTTTATTTATTTATTTTTTTAGTTTTATTTATTTCTTCTCTGATCCTTATTATTTCTTGCCTCCTTCTGATATTGGGCTTGGTTTGTTCCTGTTTTTCTGTCTTCAGGATGTATCATTAGATCCTTAATTTGAGACATTTCTCTTTATTAATGTAAGCACCTAATACTATAAATTTCCCTCTTAATATTGCTTTTGCTGGAACCCACAGGTTTTGATATGTTGTTTTCATTTTCATTTACTTCAAGAAACTTTCTGATTTCCTTTTTAATTTCTTCAATGACCTGTTAATCATTCAGAAGCATATTATTTAATTTCCAAGTATTTATGTGTATTCTATTGTTCTTGTTGTTGATTTCAAGTTTTATTCCTTTATAGTCTGAGAAAATACCTGGTATGATTTCAACCTTTTTTCATTTGCTGAGACTTGATTTGTGGCCTAATATGTGGTTTATCCTAGAAAATGTTCCATGTGCTGATGCTGTTAGGAAAAAGAGTTGCAGATTGGTGCCTCCTCACAGGGCACCGTAAACGTTAGGAAAAGAGGTGCAGAATAGAGAGGAGGCATTGAATGAATTTACAACCAGATCGAATTTATTCAGAGAAAATAAATTTGCAGAGGTAGGTGACCAGCTACTAGCGTGCATATGATGGAATGCATGGCAGAAGGCTCTGACCTTCAGGGGCCAGATCTTTTTATATTTTTGGAAGGCTAGGGATGGGGTTGGGGGTAAGGGCCAGCAGATGGAGGTGAATTCCTAGAACTGATCTTTCAGATGGCCATATTGGGTGTCATATAAAGCCAATAGGATGTGAGACCCACTTGAAATTCAAGGGTGAGACTATGGAAGTCAGTTTGGAGATTCCTCAGAAACCTGAATATAACCCTACCATACAACCCAGCCATCCCACTCCTTGGAATTTACCCAAAGGAAATTAAATTGGCAAATAAAAGAGCTGTCTGCATCTTAATGTTTATTGCAGCTCAATTCACAATAGCTAAGATAATAATAGCTAATAATAGCTATTAATAATAACAATAGCTAATTAATAAGGAATCAACCTAAATGCCCATCAACAGTAGACTGGATAAAGAAATTATGGGACATGTACTCTATAGAATACTATACAGCAGTAAAAAACAGTGAAATCCGGTCATTTGCAACAAAATGGAGGAATCTTGAAAACATCGTGCTGAGTGAAATAAGCCAGTCCCAAAGGGACAAATATCATATATTCTCCCTGATTGGTGACAACTAACCGAGCACCAAAAAGGAAACCTGATGAAGTGAAATGGACACTATGAAGCCCTTGTCCTGACTGTTGATGAACAACTTAATACTTTATCCTGTTTAGTATTTTTTTTGTTCTACTTAATACTATTGGTTGAACTCTGTAATTAACACACAATTATTCTTAGGTGTTTAAATTTACCTGAAAAGTGATCCCTGTTAAAAATAAGAGTGGGAATAAGAGAGAGAGGCGATGTACAATTTGGGACATGCTCAATCAGACTTGCCCCAAATGGTAGAGTTAGATACTTGCCTGGGGACTCCCAATCAATCCCATCAAGGTGGCATGTACCAATGTCATCTCACTAGTCCAAGTGATCAATTTCAGTTCATAATTTATCATAATGGTAGGATTAAGAGTCAAAGGGATCACATAAACAAGACTAGTCTGCTAATACTAACTGTTAGAATTAAAAAGGAGAGAACAATCCAACATGGGAAGTGGGATACACAGCAGACCCATAGAATGGCAGATGTCCTAAATAGCACTCTGGCCTCAGAATCAGCCCTTAAGTCATTTGGATCTGGCTAAAAAGCCCATGAGAGTAGTTCAGGTATGGAAAGCCAAGACACTGTGGCAAAAAAAAAAAAAAAAAAAAAAAAAAAAAAACACACACACACAAAACAACAACAGACTAAACTAAACTAAATGAAAGATCTCTGCGAGTGAGATCCCAGTGTAAAGAACAGGCCGTCAAAGAAGGAGATACCTTTCTCTGAAGGGAGGAGAGAACTTCCACTTTGACTATGACCTTGTCTAAATAAGATTGGAGTTGGCAAACTCAAAAGGCTTCCATAGTCTTGGCAACTCATGACAAGAGCTAGGGTGATTACTGACGCCATAAATAAGAGTGTCAGTTGTTAAATCAACAACAGGAGTCATTGTGCACTTAGTCCCCATGTAGGATCTTTGTCCTTAATGTGTTGTACAATGTGAATTGATGCTATAACTAGTACTCAAACAGTACTTTACACTTTATGTTTCTGTGTGAGTGCAACTGTTGAAATCTTTACTTAATATGTACTAAATTGATCTTCTGTATATAAAGATAATTGAAAATAAATCTTGATGTGAATGGGATGGGAGAGGGAGCAGGAGATGGGAGCGTTGCGGGTGGGAGGAAAGTTATAGGGTGGAAAAAAGCCACAGTAATCCAAAAGCTGTACTTTTGAACTTTATATTTATTAAATAAAAGTTAAAAAAAAAAAAAGAAAAGAAATTCAAGGGCAAGGAATAAATTCCAGTGTTTATCCATCTTTTGGGCAGTGAGCAAGAATGGCTGAGGCTTATGTCTTTGTTCCATCAGATGAGAAGAATGCATGTTCTGTTGCTGTTGGATAAAATGTCCTATAAGTGTCTGTTAGGTCCATTTGCTTGACAGTATTTTCAATTCCAATGCATCTTTATTGATTTTCTCTCTGGAAGACCTGTTGACTGATGCGAGTGGAGTGTTGAAGTCAGCTAGTATTATTGTATTGGAGTCACTCTCTCCCGTTAGCTCTTTTAGTATGTAGTAATAGTATATATCTGGGTGGTCTTTTGTTGGTAAACATATATGTTTATGTTTGTTGTCTTCTTGCCAAATAGAACCTTTTGTCAAAATATAGTGCCTTCCTTTATTTCTTTTTACGCTTTTTGATTTAAAGTCTGTTTTATCAGGTAACAGGATATCTATGCCTGCTCGCTTATGGTTTTCATTTGCCTGGTATATCTTTTCCAACCTTTCAGTTTCAGTCTGCGTGTATCTTTGTGAAGTGAGTCTCTTATAGGCAGCATATAGTGGGGTTATAGTTTTTTATCCATGCAACCCACTTCAGTCTTTGGTTGGTGAATTTAATTCATTTACATTCTGGGTTAGTATTGATAGATAAGTACTAAGACCTGTCATTTTGTTGATTGATTAATGATTCTACCTGCTCTATTAATGAATTTTGTGGTGTTATGTGTTTCATGTTTACTTAATACAGGACACGGTTCAGAATTTCGTGTAAAAGCTGGTCTGGTTATGGTGAATTCTCTTAGTTTTTTTTATCTGGGAAATACTTTATTTCTCCTTCACTTTTTCACTTTTAAAGGATAGCTTCTCTAGAATATACTATTCTAGATAATAGAATATACTATTCTTGGTTGGAAGGTTTGTTTTTTTTTTTCTTTCTTTCTTTCTTTTTTTTTTTTTTTCTTTTTAAGACCTTGATTATATCATCCTACTGTCTTCTGGCCTGTAGGGTTCTCCCTGAGATGTCTGATGTTAATCTAACGGTTTTCCTTTATATGTAACTTGAAGATTTTCTCTTACTGTCATTAGGATTCTTTCCTTTTCTTTAGCTTTCCACAGTTTGACAACAATGTGCCTTGGAGAAGACCTTTTTTGGTTGTCTGCTTGGGGTTCTTTGAGCTTATTTTTAGATGTTCATGTCTTTCAAGATCTGGGTAATTTTCAACTGTTATTTCATTTAGCAGATTCTCAATGACCATTTCTTTTCTCCTTTAGGAATACCTATAATACCAGTGTTTGGTCACTTAATGGTATCCCCTATTTCATGTCAACTTTCTTCATTCTTTTAAATTCTTTTCTCTTTATTTTTGTTTGAAATATTTCAAAAGTTTTGTCCTTGAGGTCAAAAATTTTTTTCTTCCACTCGGTCTATTCCGCTTTAAAGCTCTCAATTGTATTTTTTATTTCATTGGTTGAAGATTTAACCTCCAAAATTTCTATTTGGTTCTTCTTATTGAATTCTATATCCTTAGTAATATTTTCATTCATGTCACTCATTGATTTCCTCATTTCTTTAGCCTGTGTATCTGTATTATCTTGCACCTCATTGAGTTTCCTTACAATCATTATGTTGAAGGCTAATTCTGTCATTTCATAGATATCTTTCAGTTCAGGATCTAATTCTGGAGGGTCACTGTGTTCTTTTGGAGGCGTCATGTTACTTTGCTTCTTCATGTCTCCTGTGTGTCTACATCGATGTCTGCCCATTCCTTCTTTATGGTGTAGGTGTTAGTGGAAAAGAGTTTATGGTTTAGCTGGAATGCAAGGTGTCACTGGCTGGTTGCTTTGGCTTTGGTTCTAAGTGAGCCCAGTGATGTAGTCGCAGTGATTTCTGTTGTCTTTGTCTTAATCAGTGTCAGATGCATCTGGAAATGACACAGTGATCTAGTCTGCTACAGTTTGTAGGGTGGGTATGGCTTTCAGATAAATAAGGGTTTCCTTGGGTGTGTATCTTTGACCCACAGAGAATTTGTTATCTGTCTCCTTGGCGAATGTGATAGCTAGGGCCTTGTTCTGGGTGCTGAGGGAGACAAGAGTGACTGCCCCCTCATCCTAGTGGCAATCCTGAATGAATCCTCAACCAGGGCTTGTGAGTTCAACTTCTCTGGCCATAGGACTGTGTGATACAGATGTACCCTTTCTGAGATCCTGCTAGGAGAGTTCAACTGGTGCTGTGGCTTATAATACCAACAGTCCTAGTCCTAGGACTCAAGGATGTGAAGTGAACCCTGTTCCAGTCCTACAAGGTGACTCTAAGGTATCAGGAGATTTTACAGTGAAGGATATGACTCCAGAGAGGTGGAATGCAGGTAGGTTCTTCCCTATGCCTACTGGGTAGATTCCTGTGGCACTGAGAAATTTAGAATGAATTTATAGTCCTGGTGTTACAGGGTCATTTCCCAGATCTCCCAGGGTGGGAGCAGGGCTTTTTTATGGGCTGCTTTTTGTGTTAGCCCCCAGCAACTTAGGCAAATCCCCCTGGCTCATGTAGATGCTTGAGCGTAGCTCTGGGCTAATGCAGGGAGGGGATCTGTCCTTTGCCTCACACATTGCCTGGCTGACTGTGATGCTGATAGGAACAGAACAGAGATGTGCCGATGGCTTTTTGCTGCTTGAGTATGGTGTGCTGTGTGAGTAAGGGAGAGGAGGAAAGGAGAGCATCGCAGCTTCCCTGCTGCAAGGCTGGCAGTTGCTCAGACTCCAGTCAGCTCTCCAAGCTTAAGTAAGTCAGTGGTTGTCTCTGGTTTGTGTCCGAGCTGCTCCTCTTCCAGTCCAGCTCTCTGCTATAGCCTGGGAAAGCAGTAGGAGATGGCTTGAGTGCTTGGGCCCCTGCACTCATGTGGGAGACCTGGAAGAAGCTCCTGGCTTCAGATCAGCTCAGCTGCAGCCATTGTAGCCATTTGGAGAGTGAACCAGTGGATGGAAGACCTTTCTCTCTGTCTCTCGCTCTCTCTCTCTCTCTGCAACTCTACTTCTCAAGTAAATAAATAAAATCTTAAAAAAAAAAAATAAAGTCAGTTGTTGACTTGGAATTCCCTCTCAGTTACAACTGCACGTGGCAGGGCACACAGCAGTTTCTTCCTACCTGATGTAAGAGCATGCTCACAGCCAGCAGCTCTGCTCCATGGGCTGGCTGTGGTGGTGGCTCTGTCTTCTCTTTTGTCCCATGGAGTCTTTGTTATTTTTGCTTCTGCGCTGAAAATTTTTGTCAGTCAGACCTCTGGAAACATTGTCCTTCCTTCATTCTTTTCATATCCCATAACAGCTTAAGTTAGTGTGCCTGTACCCTATTCAGCCATATTGGATCTTCCAGGATTGAGTTTTAATCAGCCTCGATTTTCAGCACCTACCACAGTCCTAAGATCTGACCTGTAAATATGTGAAAATAGCTAGGAAGTTAATATTTTCAGCTCTGTTTGTTTACTCTTTGCCTGTCTAAGCCTCATTTCCCCCATTGCTGAAAGAGGGGCAGTCAAGATAATCTCTAGGGACATTTGTAGCTCTAAGCTTCCACAATTAGGCCATCATCTGCAGTTCCATTTTTAATTTTTCCTCTTCTTGGAATGCTTTCTGCCCCCTCATCGCACACCCCTTTATAACTGTCTTCTCTATTTATTTTTTCTCCATGAGTCTCTCTCACATGACTAAGGCATTTTGATTTTTATAGTCCTTATGTATAGTCAATAGCATTTATATTCTGTCTAAAATTCTTTCTCGTGTTATGTGCCATTTTATATACTATTTCCCCATCAACTTGTGAACTCTCAAAACATGAGTGAGAACTTCTGGCCTGTTGGTCATATAAGGCCCACAAATCATTTGGCCTGGCCCTGCCAAGGCAACTGCAGACAGCACTCAAAATTTAGTAAATCTTTAGCAGGCTAATTTTAAGTTGATAATTTCATATGGCCCATGTATGATATTATAAATACCGAATAGCCCTTGGCACAAAAATGGTTCCTCACTCCTATTTAGAAGATAGAGAGGATATCTTATATTCCTGTTCTGTCTATAATAACTAGCTTATCTCACTATATTATTTATCCACCAAAATGGTTAATGTTCTGGTTTCTTTGTGTTTTGGAATGTGGTCCTCTGATTTTTTTTTATTTAAAAGCAATATTAATATGAAAACATTCTTCAGAGTTCTGTTTTTCCTCTATTGTATTGTTGGAAAATTGTTCATTTCTTGTACTGTTTTTCTATATGTTTTGTAAACAAATATCTATAGTTTATTTTATTGTAATTTTAAAGGTAAGCTTGATGGAACATGTTAATTTGTCTTTTTTGTCAGGAACTTGACGTTCCTAATCTGTATCTATTAATAAGCTGTTTTACTGACATTACTAGAAATTTTAATTTACATTTTTGGGATTTGTTTTGCAGAGGCTCTCCCCATGGTACTCCAGGACCAGAATGCAACCATATTTCAGATTTACCTCTTCTAGACAGTCCCAAGTAAGATTAATTTATTAGTTGTGGGATCTCCAAAGCTAAGCTGCTGCTTAGCATTAAAAAAAGAATGCTACAAAACTAGAAATAGTGTTTTGCTGAGTTTAATGTGTTATTTGAATGCTCTCTTTTGCATAGGCTGCTTATTTATATCGCTTCTGCTCCATCTCCACTTTGTGACATTTTTTTCAAGATTTTCTCTGTAACCCTCATTCAAATAAAACATTTGTGTTCCTTTTTTGTATTGCTCACCTCATCATTTTGTAATCTTTGCAGAAGCTTCTAGGTCCTCATATGTCATAGGTCACTGGGAAAACAAACAAACAAAAAAAAGATAGTATTGCCAACAAGTATTTTGTAGGGAAGATGAGTGAACCTCATTGTTATTGTTTTTTCAGTCCCTGGCTATCTTCTTCATTGACTGCTCCTTCAGTAGTAGCTCCAGTCACTTTCGCATCTATTGTAGAAGAAGAGCTACAACAAGAAGCAGCTCTTATCAGAAGTCGAGAAAAACCCTTGGCTCTTATTCAGGTAAGTCACATACCTATTAGGGTTTCACTTAGGAAATAACCACACCACCACTTACATTTCATACTAAGATCTTAAGAAAATTATGTTTGTTTGCTTTGGACAGGTACAAACTCATATATTTACCAAGTTTAAATTTAGATGCCATGTAAAACTAGACCGAGACATTCAGCGATTTAAGTATACACTGAAGGTGCTCAGGATGATTAATTTAGAACTAGCTTTGGTAATCTCTTGGACTGTTTGAGGTTTTAAAAGTAACCGATAAAAGAATTAGCAGTATTTAGTGGTATACTTCTGTTTAATTAAGAATTTTTAGGTTGTAAGCAACAAACACCAACTCAGGCTAACTTAAGAAAAAGGGAATTTATTTGAGGAGTGGTAGGATTCCACCAACTTAGCTAATGGGTCACAGAGCCAGGTACAGAAATATTTGGGACCCATAGTTGTGCTGGAGAGCTCACATGCAAGATTTAGAAGACTTGTACAATAAGAGAAAGTGTCTCACAGCATCCAGCTACAGGAATGCATGCATCCCAATAAATAGTTTCACTTTCTTTTTCCTTTTGCTCAGAATTCAAATTCAAGGAAGGGTGGGTATCTGATATATTGTAGCTCAAGCTGCAAGCTTCTCCTGGTCCAGGGAGTAGCAGGGTACCTGATGTAATTCCATTGTTTTTGTACTCATGGAAAGTGGTAGTTCCTCAAAAGGAAAGTGGAAAACATATAATGCTTAGTTAGTACTTAAAAGAATAAAACAAGACTTCTTTTTTTCTCCCTCCCTCCTTTCAGATTGAAGAGCGTGCAATACAAGATTTGTTGGTTTTCTATGAGGCATTTGGCAACCCTGATGAGTTTGTCATTGTTGAAAGGACACCGCAGGGACCACTGGCAGTACCTATGTGGAATAAGCATGGATGCTAGTTCACTGTGGGGTTGAGATGCAGTTTTCATAATTGTGATTGTTATAATAGTATAAAGAAAATCTGTGGAAAAAGTTCTTACAGATTTGGTAACAGATCATTCTAAATAGAATAAGAAGCATATGATGTTTGTATGATTGAAATTAATCAGAATTGTGATTTTAGTAACTTTTTAGGTAAAAATGTGTGAAAGGAAAACTTATTAGGTTAAGATTAAATAGAATTGTTTCTTAATGATCTTACAAAGGAAAATATGAGTGGAGTGTAAAATTTTAACAGTTGTATGTTAAAAATAACTTCTGAGAATTTGAGATCAATAATTTAGAAGATTTTGCCAAATACCTGTTGTCACTGTGCTTTTTAAAAAATGGCATTGATGAACTTAAAGTAGGAGCACCAGTTATATTTCACTTGGGACTCATTTCTTCTCCATTTTGCATTAAGCAAAGGATTACAGTGGGAAGGAAAAAGGAACTCTGAGCTGTTCAGGATATTTTAGAACAATAGTTTCTTTATAAGATTTGGAGTCATTGTATGGATTGATTTCTTTGTGGGGAGGGAGGACTTTATAAAACTTAATTGTGAAATAATTTCTCCAAATATTAAAATTTTCTAAAATAAATTCCTAATTAAATTCATATGGGAGTTGAACAGTTTGGAAAAGAGTTAGTATATAATTATGTTACCTTAGTGTATAATCAGAAGTTCTCTGAGCCTGGATAATATTTAGAGACATAAAATTTACTTTTCTTTCTTCACGGTCTACTGTTTGGTTTGTTTTTGAGTGTTTAACTTTTTAAAAACAAATGTTAAATCTGTGTTCCAGTACCAACATAAATTGGAAAGCTTAATGTTCTAGTTTCTGGAAGATAAACCCAAGGCAACATACAGTAATTCACTGCAATAATTCATTTGATGGAAAAATGGCTGAAACTAACTCAGAATTTCCAGCTCTAGCCCTACTGAAAATGCAGCAGGCATGTAAGCAAATGTGCAATAAAAAATAATCTTGATTCATTTCACCAATGTGTGTTTGATATCTTATACTATATCAACATCTTATGGGAAAAATTACTAATTGTGTGTAAATTGATGCTGTGTACATTCCTACATTGTTTTAAAAAGGGCAGTTTTACAAATAGGAACTATTTAAAGTTTTATATTTTATATTGAGTAAATTAAGAAAAAAATGGATTTTATAATGTTTATTGATGTTGGAGTAAAGAGGCCTTCGAAATAATTGAATTATTTCATTTGGAGTTTTGATTCTTCTATGCATACTGGCATCTTTAATATTTAAAGATGCTATGAAATGGTGATTTTCTTGTGTACTCCGTGCTGCTTGGGAAGCACCCTCAGGGGTCTTTGTTGGATGGGGATGTGAAGGAAAGGCAAGGGCTGATTCAGTCTGTGAGGCATTAGTCCTTTATGAATTATAACCAGAGCAATTGAATTTTATGATCTGTTTTATGTAATGTTCCATTATATAAAATTTCATTTGGATAAAAGGAATTTTTTTTTGCTAGTAAAGTAAAAGATCAGCTCTACTGTAAACTATTTATTCCTAAATGATTCCATGAAGATAATGACATGATACATTGCCAACAAAAAGCCCAGGAAAGAGATGGGTTTTACCCTACAATACTACCATTACTCTCTCTGTAGGAATTCATTCATAGCTAATCCCATAACCTCTAGGAAGACCTAATAGGATTGAAGAAAATCTAGAAATGGCCAGTTTAACTGATCAGGGAGATGGAAGAGGTCTTTAGGGTTGACTAAAACAACTGTAGAGCTTGGGAGACTAGAAAGTTAATGATAGGAGGCCGATGCTGTGATGTAGTGGGTGAAGGCGCCATCTGTAGCACCAGCATCCCACGTGGATGTCAGTTCAAGTCCCGACTGTTCCACTTCCAGTTCAGCTCCCTGCTAATGTGCCTGGGAGGCAGCAGAGGATAGCCCAAGTGCTTGGGTCCTGTATCCATGTGGGAGACCAGGAAGAAGTTCCTGGCTTCAGACCAGCCCAGCTCAGACCGTTGCAGCCATTTAGGGAGTGAACCAGCAGATGGAAGATCTCTCTGTTCTTCCTGTCTCTCTGTAACTCTGCCTTTCAAATAAATAAATCTTTTTTTTTAAAGTTGATGATTGGTGGAACATTGGATGAGGGAATATCATAAACAGTTATTCCTAAAATTTACAAAATCAAGAAGATTAGCAATCAGATGATATCAAATTTGTTGGCAAATACTAGGTGCAGATGCAGTCAGTTGAAAAGGTATTGCTATTTAATATCTTAATTGGTTGTAACTGTTTTGGAGACAAATATGTATATTTGTTCATGTTAAGTGGTTGATATGGATTCCATAAAATTTTAGATCTGAAGAAGTCTTATCTGTTAACTTTATGCATAGTCTTTTCAATTTATAAATTGAAGAAAGTGAACTCTAGAGAAATGACTAATGAGAATGAAGTCTCCTGTCTTTATTATGGTTGCCCAACAGCTACACCAGACTGCCTCTTTGACATTACTAATTGTCTACAGCAAGTTAGCCCAAACTATTGAAATATAAAATATAAATATATTAATATATTTATATTAATAGTATATAAATATATATTTAAATATGATATAAAAACCACTTAGTAAAAATAAATGTTATCCAGAAACTTCCAGAGTTGGCAATAGAAGAGATGCTTTTAGAAAAAAAGTCAACAACCTTCAACCAAGGAATTAGGGACAAGTAATCAAAGATTTCCATGGGTAATGCCTATGTATCCATTTTTTGTTTGAGGTAATGCTCAAGTTATATAAGATACCAAAACAACTTGGCCATTTATATACAAATGACAATAAAACTGTATGTCAGCTTTTATATACAGGTATTTCATTTTCTTAGATATTTCTGTTTCATCACCTAGTCAGCTTTATCATCTATGATGAAACTCATTCTTGCCACCCCAAGCTTTTTCATCTTTTGTAGTTTCCTTGTGTCTTTTTTTTTTTTTTAAGATTTATTTATTTATTTGAAAGTCAGAGTTACACACAGAGAGGAGAGGCAGACAGAGGTCTTCCGTCCACTGGTTCACTCCCCAATTGGCCACAACAGCTGGAGCTCTGCCCATCCAAAGCCAGGAGCCAGGAGCCTCTTCCGGGCCTCCCACGTGGGTGCAGGGGCTCGAGGACTTGGGCCATCTTCTATTGCTGAGATTAAAAAGGCTGATAGCATTATTACAAAAACAATTTTGAATTTACTAACACGTGAAACATTGAGAATCAGTGTATTAGTCACTTAACTGCTATTATTTCCTTCTCTTCCGTGGTTCAATCCATTATAAGTCCTGACTTTGAAACCAATACTTTCAAAATATCTTATCTCTTCCCTGCAGAGAAAAGACATGTTCAACCTCTTCTTGAAACTTATCCCCAAACCATTAGAAAAACAAGAATTATCATTGGCCACCATAGATGTCTGTATGGCTAAACCACAGTGTTAAGAAGACAGAATGTGTCTGGCTGAAAGGAAATTTTTGGTAAAGGAGGATCAAATCAATCACCTGCAGAACTTGAGGAAGGTACTGAGTGAGCAGATCTTGTTTCACAGAAACTTCTACAGATTCACGAATCAGAGCTAGCAGGTGTCAGACAAGGCAGTGGATAAAGGCAGACCTGTACTTGATAGTTTACATATGTAGTTGTTGCAGGTCTAGGTTATTATATTTTTTCCTACTGGCAACAGAGATAAGAGGTTTAGTCTCTGATGAAACTGAATTTCAGAGACTAGTTCACCAGAGACGTAAGCAATTGTTGTTGAATAACTAACCTATGCAACCACAGCCTCCCTACCCCATGCAGCTTCTGAAAGTGGCCACTTTTTAAAAAAATTTTTTTATTTTAAAGAATTATTTTATTTATTTTGAAAGACAGAGGAGTTACAGAGAGAAGTAGAGCTAGAGAGAAAGTCTTCCATCCCCCTGGTTCACTCCCCCAAATGACCGCAATAGCCAGAGCTGAGCTGACCTGAAGCCAGGAGCCAGGAGCCTCCTCCAGGTCCCCCATGCAGGTGCAGGGGCCCAAGGAGTTGGGCCGTCTTCCACTGCTTTCCCAGGCCATAGCAGAGAGCCGGATCAGAAGAGGAGCAGCCGAGACTAGAACTGGCGGCCATATGGGATGGTGACACTTCAGGCCAGGGTGCCGGCCCCATGGCCAGTTCTGATATGACATTGCAATACCCTTCTATAATGAAACTGAATACTTCAGACAAAGAGATTCTGACATTTTCAAACCCTTAATGAAAACCTAGTAGTTTCACTTCATACTGAACTACACTAATGAGAGGTGCTCCTGGCCCCATCTAGAACTTCAGCTTTTTGGAGTCTGTTAAATGGATTACTAAATGTTTAGGGAAAGCATCAATGTGAAAGAGTCCCGTCTTCAAAAAGAAAAAGTGAACTCACTTGACAAAGATCAACTCTAAGAAGAAAACTCTTAAAAAAAGGTAATATCTTTAAGTATTAGAAATTACATCTGTACAGTGAAAAAAATGAGGTTATACAAAATGAACCATATGGAACCAGACTTGTAAAGCTCAAACTTGATGTGAGTATAGTCATTTTGCTGTTAGGATCCTGTCACTCACCCCAAATCCTATGGGGTAAACAGTTAAAATAATCTCTTTTCTTTCTAACAACTGGAATATCACTTATAAATATTAATCTGTTTTGAAAAAATTTAGGTTCATTCTGGTTGGCCACAGACCACCTTTTGCTAGCTTAGCATATAAAGCCTTTTTCACCTGTCTCAGAGTATGGGAGTTCCTATAATCTTGTTGTTGCCCCAAACATGCTTCTATTCATAAGTCCTTAATAATGTACACTCTGAAATCCTGTATTTGTCTACTGCTATCTTCAGTATCTTGATGCTTTCTATCCTTGGCAGCTTGTTCTCATGTACTATCTTTTTTAAAGATTTATTTATTTATTTAAAAGAATTACAGAGAGGTAGAGGGAGAGACAAAGAGAGATCTTCCATCTGCTGGTTCACTCCCCAAATGGCTGCATTGGCCAGAGCTGAAGCCAGGAGCCAAGAACTTTTCCACATCCTGTGTGGGTGGCAGGAGCCCAGGCACTTGGGCCATCTTCCATCTTTCTTGGGCGCATTAGCAGAGAACTGTATCTGAAGTGGAGCAGCCAGTACATGAACCTGCGCCCAAATGGGATGCCAGCATCTCAGGCAGTGGCTTAACCCCACTGTGCCACAACACCAGCCCCATATTTTTTTTTTCCCCAAAGCAATTGGTGAACTAACCAAGAGACTGGAAAAAATGGACAAGAGGAATGAAGTCTCCATGGACAAACTTGCAGATTGACCGTCTACTTCTGTATGTAAGTATGGTGCCCATATGTTGGACACTTGTGATCTGCTATCTGAACATAGTGATAACATCACTGAGTTTTGTGAATGTGGCATGACCCACAGTGGTAATGAAGGATGGTGGGTCATTCTGCTGGCTACCAATGCACAACTGGCTGCAGAGTCATAGGTAGCGGAGCTAGAGGGGGAGGAGGATGCTGAGGTCATCGAAGCAAAAGAGTTAAGTCTATGAGCCATGCTTTCCCATCTTGCCACTTCTGCAGCAGAAGGCATAGGCCCAGCAAATGCAGCAGCTGGCTGGAGATGGAGCACCCTTGTACAGGAAACCTCAATGATCTGAGAATATACTTTGGTAGAATTGCTGCGCACAACATAAACTTCCAAACACCTGCCCTGTGAGAGTCTGACCACTTGGATAATGTGACTAGAGTAAAAGAGAGGGCTATATTTATTTGGCAGGAAATGAAGCTGGGAAAAAAAAAAAAAAGACTAATAACCACCCACTGGTTAGGCATTGTTTGTTTAATACCTACCGGTACAAGGAGATCATTCCCTTTTGGGCTGCATAATAATGGGAATGAAATTAGAGATGGCCAGATGAGGGGGATTTGCCAAAGGAGACAACCCCTTGGAGGAGCATAGAAGCACAAATTATTCTGCAAAAATTAGGAATAAGTTCAATCCAGGTAACTGATAACAAATGGGATACAATATCCATGGCTCTGATATTTCTTGAGAGCACATAGATCAATAACCAAATGCCATTTTGTTTGCTCTATGGAAAGACCTAAAGCCTGAACAATAGTTCTGACCCCTCCCATCTGCTCCCCACCATGGAGATAGGTAGATGATTGGGCTCCACAGATAGGTATTGTAGTTTATACGGCATGGATTCCTCCTACTCCCTGAAATGAAGGTGGAGTCAAGGTCACCCTAAGTTGAGCACAACTGGGAGCAACCAAAGGCCTCATAGAGAACCATCTCCTGTTCCTCATAGCATAAAAATAGTCGCTCAGTAGACATGGGTACTGAATGTACTTTGAACTATGACAACCTGGAACATTTTATGTGCATTTATAGTCATAGATGCATATGTGAGCAAGAATATTAGGGTAATGCAAATATTGATTACATTTAGGTAATAGGTGAGAGCAGCCCCTGTACCATAGCTAGTGCATATTTCTTCAGTCCTAAGAATGGATACATTGTCAGGAAAGACATTGCAAACATCTCTAGGGGGAATTTCTGCTTACTGTAAGATGACAAAGGCTGCACTGGGGAAGAGGCGAAGTGTGAGCTTGTCAGTCTCCCTGCCCTAAAGGTAGTGCGATCCAAGGCAGTACAAACTATCCAGCAGAGTCATTGGCATAGAACCAGAAGACTGAAATCCTATGACCCCCCCTTCATGGTGCTTTTTTATGTTTTCATTTCAATTGAAAAGGAGAAAGAGAGAGAGAGCTTCCATCTGCTTATTCACTTCCCAGGGCTCAGTCAGGCCAAAGAGAGGAGGTCAGAACTTGCTTGGGGTTTTTGGTGTGCAGGGCAGGGACAAGTACTTTAAGCATCATCTGTCTTGCAGGGTGTGACGGTGTGCATTAGAGGAAGCTGTACTGAAGCAGGTTTGCAAGGACTCTAACCAGGCATTCCAATTTGGGATGCAGGCATCCTAAGTGGCAACATAACTGCTGCACCAAATGCCCGCTCCTCACAGTGGCTTTTTCCCTTACCCACAGTGCTTTTAATAGTCCTGTCTGGCCACTTAAAAGTCTGATGGGACTTGGAGAATGACTGTATTATCAGGAATTTAACAAGGCTGTGCTTCGCATACATACTGCAGTTGCCCATAGTACCTGGGTAAATACCGACCTCCTCTCTAGGTTCTGTTCACACTGTTTTAGATTTAGCTAATGTCTGGTAACATGTTACAAGCAGATGCACAAGACTAGTGGCCTTCACATGAGAAGGTAGATAGTGGATGTTAGGTGCTGCCCTAAAGTGGTGGCCCAAGACCTTGCCCTGGTCTGATTTTCTATCAGCACTGAATGGTATCCTTATATTGTTGAAATCATGCTAATGAATGAAAATTATGCTCAGGGCCAGCACAGCGAGTAAAGCTGCCACCTGTGATGTAGACATCACTTATGGCTGCCAATTCGAGACCCAGCTGTTCCATTTCCTATCCAACTCCCTGCTAATGTGCTTGGGATAGTAGCAAATGATGACCCAAGTGCTTGGGCCCCTTCCCCCACCTGGGGGATCTAGAGGAAGCTCCTGACTCTTGGCTTCCGCCTGGCCCAGCCCCAGCCATTGCGGCCATTTAGGGAGTGAACTAGCAGATGGAAGATATTCTCTCCTTCTCTCTCTCTCTTTGTGTGAACGCTGACTTTCAAATAAATATGAAAAAAAGAGAGAAAATTATGCTTTTTTACAGGTCATAGTAGATGGCCTTTACACCCATGTCCAGGTGAGAGGGTGGGCTATCAAGCCCCAAAAGGTGTGAAGACCCAGACTTCACAGTTTTTTGGGAGGATGCTCTGGTCTGGTGAGACCCATTGTCAGTACCTGCAATGATTTTCAAGTGCAGACTTTCCCTATACCCCATACAGTAAAGGATGTACAGGCATTTGGAGGGCTCTTGGGTCACTGGTGGGCATTCATTCTCTTTTAGCACAATGTCCACCCTCACTATATCAGCATTAGCAAGGGGAGCACATGGGACTGGGATGTCTCCCAACAGCTAATATTCAAAAGGAAAAAATAGTACAGGCACACACTTGGATACCTCTCTACCAGATGTGCCAATGCCATTAGATATTACCAGTGTAACAGGTAGATGAGTTGGACCCTCTGTGAAGAGCAAAAAAGGAAAAAGTTACCTCTGAGTTCTTGGTCTCAGCTCTGGAAGGGAACTGAATCTTCCCTTTAGAGTGACAGTTCCTACTGGTGTTCAATGCCATATTACAGGCACAGAGCACACTGGCCTACCTATAAAGGCATGGGTATGGCCGGCGCCGCGGCTCACTAGGCTAATCCTCCGCCTTGCGTCGCCGGCACACCGGGTTCTAGTCCAGGTCGGGGCACCGGATTCTGTCCCGGTTGCCCCTCTTCCAGGCCAGCTCTCTGCTGTGGTCCGGGAGTGCAGTGGAGAATGGCCCAAGTGCTTGGGCCCTGCACCCCATGGGAGGCCAGGAGAAGCACCTGGTCCTGGCTTCAGATCAGCGCGATGCGCCAGCCACAGCGCGCCAGCCGTGGCGGCCATTGGAGGATGAACCAACGGCAAAAGGAAGACCTTTCTCTCTGTCTCTTTCTCTCACTGTCCACTCTGCCTGTTAAAAAAAAAAAAAAAGGCATGGGTAGATGGCCTGTCTCATCAGCCTTAGTCCATTATAGTACAAACCCCTTCCTTAAATAAGTAGCATAAATATTTACAACAGTAAGTGTCCTATCCAACAGCTTATTGACTCTTAAGCTGTGGCTGCTTTTGGGCCCAATTCCTTATGAAACCACTTCACCATCCTGGCTGGCTACCCAGTGCCTATTCTTTCACAAATTCAAGGAGAAGTGGCCCACACATTCCAAATTGGTAAACAGGTTGGTCCAACAGGGAGACTCCCACTGCTCATACAACCTTCGCTGATACTATCTGGTTTGAAATGAGGCTGGGCGGGGAGATCAGAATAGCCAGTGGGCAGTATGACTGATAGTAACTAATGAGCCATAGTCGCTGTTTGTAATCAAGGCCTCCCATTGTGGATAGCACAGGGACAAGTAGGATAATGGTCTATTCATGGAAAGGTCTCCATTGAGACCTTTACAGGAACAGCTACACAAACCTGGGAAGCGTCTATCTATTCAAGAGAAAAATCTCTGACCTTGGGAACATGAAGATAGACACCTTGACTAAAGTGCTGGCCCTGATCCTGACCCAAGCAGCTGATGGTTCCTGTGGTTGCATAACAAGAATTGATGTAGCAGTGTTAAAGCAGAGTAGAGCAGAGTGAAGGGGGCAGGATTACCCCTAAGATACAGTGACTTGGTGCCATCTGTGACCCAGTGTCAGCAAGTTCCTGCCTCTGGCTCTGTTGCTTGGCTCACATGCAGTTACAGATACACCAAGCCATCCAACCTGTGCAGGACTGGAACATTGATTACCTTGCTTCTTTGTAAGGGACACAAATACCAGGGGACTTCAAAATTCTATGAAAAATGTGTATTGCCAAAAAAACTGTTGGGGCTGGCTCTGTGGTGCAGTAGGTTAATACTCTGCTTGCAGCACTGGCATCCCATATGGTCGCCAGTTCTAGTCCTGGCTGCCCCTCTTCTGATCCAGCCCTCTGCTATGGCCTGGGAAAGTAATGGAAGATGTCCCAAGTCCTTGGGCCCCTGCACCTGCGTGGGAGACCAGGAAGAAGCACTTGGCTCCTGGCTTCAGATCAGCGCAGCTCCAGCCGTTGCAGCCATCTGGGGGAGTGAACCAATGGAAGGAAGACCTTTCTCTCTGACTCTCCCTCTCACTGTAACTCTACTTATGAAATAAATAAATAAAATATTTTTTAAAAACTGCATGGATTTCAGAGTTGTTTTGCACCAAAATAAACTTCATTTAATTCCATGCTCCCAGGAACTTTTTGACATGCCTTTGTTCACTTTGACCTGGGTGGAATCAGCTACTGGCCTTATACAAGCCTAGCCTGGCAAGAGAGCTAACTAAACTGCCATCATTAGATGTCCCAATGTTAAGTGTGATGTAAAGATACCCTTGCAGTACAATAGTAACAAAAACATCCATTTTACATGACTTACTGTCTAAGATCGGGCTCAAACTCATGTTATATCATGGCACTTGCATCTGCTTTATTACCCCCAGGCAGCAGCAGCGTTGGTAGAGAGAAATAAAGGCTTGGTAAAGCAACAAATACAGGACTGTGGTGGAATGAGAAGGCCATGCCAAGATGGCCGCTGACAATGGAGCCTGCCTGGCAACAGGCTGTGATTGGATGGCTTTGGAAACCACATGACAATGGAGCCTGCCTGGCAACAGGCTGTGATTGGTTAGGGCATAGACCACCCCTTGACTGGATTGGCTGCCTTGGCTATATAAGCTGCGGTACCAACTGAAATAAATGAGTCTGCGGGCTGCTTGCCTCTGGCCTGCTTTCACCTGCCTCCCAGGGTCTGTGTGGTGATTCCGCACCTCTTGCCCCCACCATACTCCTCCTCTCAGAATGAATCCACCTCAACACAGGACTTGTTAGGTAAACCCAAATGCTTGGAGGAGTGTATTCCTTGGAGAAGATTAGTGAATTTAAATATTCATGGCTGGCCTGCTTACCCCTTATGAGCCCCTGGGAGGCTCCAGCTCCAGCCTTGAACACTATGTGTCTAAGCTGAACATCCAGATGCCATGCAGTCCAAGTTGTTAAATGGACCGAGAACATTGCTGTTTGCTGGTGCTTTTTAAATGCTTATTTATTTTCATCTACTTGATATGTGCACTGAGAGAGAGAATCCATTGGCTGGTTTGCTCCCCATATGCCTGCAACAGCCAAGGCTGGGATAGTCCAAAGCCAGAAGCACAGAACTATAGGGTTTCTCACATGGTGGCAGGAGCCATCTTCTTCTGCTTCCCAGGATGCATGAGAAAGAAGCTGGATTGCAATTGAAGGAGCTGGGACTAGAACTGGTACTCTGATATGGGATGTGAGTGTCCCAAACATTGGCTTAATCCATTGTGCCGTAACACCTGCCTCAAGCAATGCTGTTTGAACACTACATATGCTAAGCCCAAGGGAGAGCATAATTAAAGTGAGATTCAACTGGCTTTTTCCCCTAGGGTGGATCAGTTATTTCTTGCCAGGGTGTGAAGAGTGTCTGTCCCGCCTAAATTGGTCTTCACTGATTCTCTTGATCTCGGTACCTATGGTTATGTTTTATCCCCTTAGTGGGCTAAAGGAAATACCTCAAGCCACTTGGTCTGGCATATCCTTTGGGTGTTAATTTTAGGAATCACTGATGAATCCATCTTGTTGGCCAACATATTTGTACTACACCCCACTGCACATTGCTGCCGCTGTATTGTCAAGCACAGATGATGCTTATAGTATTGTTTTGCTGTACTGTGCTGATTTGTCATCACAAGTCTCACTAAACATTTGTTTTTTCATCCATAGCTGTGACCAGATGCTGTTATCACTGTTCTTTTTGCTGTTATCTGCTTTTAAAAGCCAATATTTTCCTTCAATATTCTTGCCTTTATGCACAAAGTGGTTATTGCATGTTGGAACTTAAAGATGTCATTGTATATATTGAGGCCCTAACTACTTTTCTAGAGCACACTCTCAGTGATTGTGGATAGGCAGTGCTTATGATCAATGATCTGGTAACTCAAACGAGAAAAGTGGTGCCACAAAATCGCATAGCCTTGATATTATAACCATATCCCAAGGAGGAACCTGTACTAAGACAGTTGTGTGTACATACCTGATGACAACACTAATGTTACAATGCTCATGTGACACATGAAGACCTAAATCAATGTTCTTTCTCACTCTATACCTTCTTTAGAAGATATGCTAAATTGTTGATTGGGTTCCTGATACTCCTAATAGGAAATGTTGACTGTATCTGTTGTGGGAATAATCATCTTTTGTCTCTTTTCATGCATGTGCCTCTCTTACTGCTGTGGACTTTGCTTATAAGTTGGACAAATGGCCTCAGGGTACACCCAAGATAATGTTGAAGAAACCCTCACAGGCTCAGAGCACATTGCAGAAGAAGGGAGGCACATGAGACTATAAGAGCCAGTTATGACAGATGAAATATAGTACTGCTGGTTGACATACTTGTAGCCCTCTTTGTGGTAATTACCATCTTACCTCCAGGTGACTCTGGCAGTCATCCCGAACCCTATGAAATAAACAGAAGGATCCCTTAGTCTTGCCGCTGCCCAAGACACACTTCTGTTAATAAGTTCCTAATATATTACACTCTGGACTCCTGAACTTTAATGCCTCCTTCTTTGGTCTCAATAATTGCCTCCTTCTTATGGTCTCCTTCTTTGGTGCCTTCTGTCCTTAGCAACTGGTTCTAATACGTTGCATTTTTCTGAAACAAGAATGAATTCTTGGGGAATGAATAAATTTTGGTAACTGATTTTTTTAAATAAATAAAAAGCTAAAAAATTTAAATTAATATCCTCTCAGTAGGAAAAAAACCAGACAAGATGTATTAATATGAGCAAATTGTAAGAAAATTAGATTATCAACCTAAGAGGTATAGCATCCTACTCTCTTCAGAAAGAGAACAGAGAAAGCAACAGAGAATAAATTATCAGGGAAAACAGAAAATATTTCAAGAACTGAAGGGTGTGATTCTTCAGATTGGGAGAGCTTGCTGAGGGGAATCGCATAATAAAAAAGACTGACGTCAAGACCAATACTGCGAATTTTTAGAATACCAGGAATAAAAAGATTTGTTCTTTTTTTTTTTTAAGGTTTGTTTTTAGAACTTAGAGCAAGAGGTGAGTGAAAGCACTAGAAAAAAAATGTGAGGATTCAGATTTGGACATTTTAACAACAGTACTGGGCATTATGGAATTTCCACCTTGATTTGGAGGAAAAATACTAATTTCTCCAATTTTAATTTTGCATTTTGCTGAGCTTTTCTTTAGGTATAAAGGTGAAATAAAGATATTTTCAAATAAAGAAGATCTCTAGTAAACCTACCATATATCCTTTCTTGAAGGGCTACTGGAGGAAGAAATGAAGAAATAAAATAATGAAGAAATAGATGTCGTTATTGACAAGGGAACTCTATATAATTCTGAATATAAATATTGATTTAAATTATTGTTTTAATCTTAAAATTTGAGTCTGGGGGTGGGCACTGTGGTGCAGTGGGTTAAGCCTCCACTTGGGATACCCATATCCCATAGTGGAGTGCCTGAGATTGAGTCCTCGCTACTTCACTTCCAATCTAGCTTCCTACTATTGTGCCTGAGAAGGCAGTGGATGGTAGCCCAAGTATCTGAATCCTTACCACCCAGGTAGAAGACCTGGCCATTGGGTATTTGGGAAATGAACTAAGGGATGAAAGATTCCCACTACTCCCACCCACAAGTCACTCTACCTTTCAAATAAATCAATACAATCTTTAATATGAAATGAGTTTATGGCTATTACATACCTGAATTTGGTTAACAGGAAAGCCGCATTTATTAAGCCAAATTTCCTTCATAAAGTAAGTCTCAGTTTTAGAAAATACACCTGTCTTGTATCTTGTAACTATCAGATATTTTGACCCAAAATCTGTGGTAAAATGTAAAGTATTGAGGTTGGATATATCTTATTTCATAGCCCTGGCAAAGGTAAGGTCTTGAATCCTAGTACCATGTATTAGAAATTTGTAAAAACAGATTGTATGATCTGAATAATGACCCAGATATGTCATATAGTTATAGCAGATTTGAATAAACCCATTTCTAATAAACATTAGTTGCTGAGTCTCCTTATATGATCTACGAATCAGTAAAGAAAGTTAATCCAAATCAGGTAAGATTTATGAATGTTTGTGTTGATTTCTTTTGAACATTTTTAAAATTGGTTTTAATTTTGTGCTTCATTTGAGACTCAAACTCTTTGGAGTCATTGGAACATATGAATTCTAAAGGTATTCTCATCTTTGAAATCAGAGCTCTTTTTACAGATTGCTGGGTGTTCAATAGATCAAATTTGCATGCTTTAATACGAATTTTCAAATAAGACAATATCTTTCACTTAGCCTCATAGCAACAGAGGCATGTGAATTTAGATTTCTAACTTGTGAATTGTATTACAATTGTTAGCTTGAGAATTGGAAAGGTAACAACATGTTTGTATTCTATATGAAAATGTCTCAATTTCCTGGATGCGTGTTTAAACAATTATATAAAGTACATTTTTCAATTTTTTTCTTTGTTTTAATGCTATTGTGATCCAAATAAGCCTTACAAATTTAAAATATTACAGGTCAAAATGAATTTTTATATCTTTAAGCCAAATCATGAATTTCAAATTGAAGTAGATTTTTGTTCCACTCTAGCATGTGGCTTAATCTTATGACCCAATCTTAGAGTTCTCGGAAATAGTAAGTCCTGGAATATTGTAGAAGTGTGTTTTATGGGGGCAGGTGTTGTGATGTAGCAAGTTATGCTGTAACCTGGGACACCTACATCCCCTATCAGAGTGCTGTTCAAGTCCCAGCTACTCTGTATCCAATCCAGCTTCCTGCTAATGCATCTTGAGAGGCAGAAGATGCTGGCTCAAGTGCCAATGCTCCCACCATCCAAGAGGGAGAGCCAAATAGAATTCCAGGCTTCTGATTTTGGCTTGGCCCAGACTTTGCTGTTCTGGGCATTTGGGGAGTGTACCAGTAAATGAAACATCTCTCTCTTTGCTCTGTATTTCAAGTAGATGAAAATAAACACTTTAGGGGTCTGCACCATGGCTCTCTTGGCTAATCCTCTGCCTGCAGTGCTGGCATCCCATATGGGCGCTGGGTTCTAGTCCCAGCTGCTCTTCTTCCAGTCCAGCTCTCTGCTGTGGCCCGGGAAGGCAGTGGAAGATGGCCCAAGTGCTTTGACCCTGCACTTGCATGGGAGACCAGAAGAAGCACCTGGCTCCTGGCTTCGGATCGGCACAGCGCTGGCTGTAGCGGCCATTTGGGGGGTGAACCAATGGAAGGAAGACCTTTCTTTCTGTCTCTCTATCTCTCACTGTCTAATTCTACCTGTCAAATAAGTTAAAAAAAAAAAAAGAAAAGAAACACTTTAAAAAGTGTATTAATGTAATTTAAGTAGTTTAAGACAAAGAGAAAGTAATGATTATTAGTAGAAAAAATATTTAATAATGAAATAGAAAATAAAAGGGTCTTAAGTTCAACTTATAACAATCTATGCTTAACATTATTAAGTACATTAGTTTAGACCTTCATAAAGTGTTGTATAGGTAGAAATTACAAATAATTCTATTAAAAATACCAAAGTATTGTTTTAGTGATTTTAACTCAATTTAGCTTTTATTGCATGTAGAGGATAAAACGTGTCTTCAGTTAATTTTTAGAAAAATGAATATTTTGTAGCTATTTCTGTTTCTATAAATGGTTTTTTTTGTTCCAACTAAATAATTTGAGGGTTTTAAAAATATCTTTAAAACAAATCAACCAACTGCACTTATCAATACCAGGAGAAAAGCATTCAAGTTTTAGAACTTTCATGTCCATTTTATTTCCACCTAGCAAAATGGAAATACCAGTGAGCTGGAAAGAAAAGCTGAATTTTCCTTTTCCTTTTAAGAGTAACATAGCAGTGACCAGCCCAGCTTTGCTCCTTCTACTAATGCTGTTACTATAAAATAGAATAGTGTATTCGACTCACTTTACAATCATACTAGAAATGGAAAGCTTTTAGGAAAAAAAAAGGCATTTGGTATGATTCCATGTTGGATGTATGTGCAGCACATTGTAACTATAACCACCACCATCATCATCACACTCATTATAAAGCATTTGTTTAAATGGCCATTCTGTGGAGGATAGAATTTAAGGACAGGGAATAGAAAGTGTGGGGACTATGTAGGGAGTTATATTTAGGCAGGAAATAATACAACGTAGTGCTCTAAAAGCCACGTTGATATACAGGCAGTAAGTACTAGAATTAAAGCCAGTGACTGAGATTGAAAGAAAACAAGCTTATTTTTCATTTTGCATTATTATTTACATAGAGGCCTTAAAATGACCTTGTGATTTTAAACTTTTCAGAAGTACACATTCAGAATGAAAATCAGGCTAATTAGGGAGATTTTTGTACTCTTTAAGATCATTTGACTTCAGTCTGTGTTGTAAACTTGCTACTACAATTCTAGTGTTATTTTAATAATCCATAAGATTACATATATATAAATATTACATTTATATATAAATCTTTTACATCCCACTAAATTTGTAACAGGAAATATTATTGAAATTAATAATGTGTTATAATGCCATAAATTAAACTATTTATAGTGTTTTTTTAAACTATAACACTTTGGTACCACATCAGAATCAGATAATTTACAGAAATACCAAAGTATTTTAAAATACACAGAATGTATATACGTTCAGTGCAGGAATCCCTATTCCCCAAAATGTTAATTAGGGATTACTCTGTTTTATTTTTCTTAACAACTCTGGTTAATTTTGGAAATGCTGGGTTAAACAAAGCTTTCTCTTTGTAGGACTTCTTATAAACTTCAATATATAGACTCTCATGAATGGAGTTTGACAACACGCTTTATTTTAAAATTTTTAGTAAATTAATTTTAGCCAGTGGAGGGAGAAGGGAATACAAATACAATGGAATTCTTTGGTGATAATGGGACAGTTCTGTATCTTAATTGTGGTGGTTTTTATATGAAAATATACTTGGTATAAAATTTCATAGACCAATATGCACATATATACAGGTGAAATATGGATTAAAATTGAAAGTGTTAAGGTTTGTGTTCTATTTACCAGTAATATACTGATACTAACTTCCTGGGAGATACAGATCCACATACATACATATACACACACATACTGATGGAAGTTTGTTGAAGGCCACCTAGGACAACTATTTTGCACCTTCCTGTGAGTCTATAATTATTACAAAATAAAAGTGTTTTCTAAAGTTGCATGAGATGGGAAGTATTATTCCACCATCTTGGAGACAAGTTTCTCAGTCCTCCAGGGTAAGTCAGTCATGGTACAGAGACCAAGAACTTGTGATCTGAAGCTGAGAAACAAGAATAATCTCTGATGATGTGTCCTTATTTTGTTCAGTGTGTGTAGGGGACACAAGCCAGCTCTAGATATTGGTTGGCAAGAACCATTAGGGTCCCATTTCCGTTAATTCCATCAGCACCTGTCTTTGAAGGTGAAGAATCTACTGATGGAGCCCTTATCTGGTGAAATTTAGAGGGGAATCTAGGAAGAGACCCAGTCTTGAGAACAAGGTCAAATTATATAAAGAAACAGGAAACTCAAGGGTTATCTAGACTTGAGTTTTGGCAGCAAGTTAACTCAGTAGGGGGAATATGAGCTAGTAGATACTGTGTTGGTCTGTGTGACTTATTACCAAGTCCTACAATGTGAGCTTCAGAAGTATACAAAATGCACAGACTCTAGAAAGAGCTCTGGAACTGGGACAGGCTGGGGCTCCCAGAAGATGTGGTAATGGGCTCTTGAATGCAGACAATGAAAGTCAAGCAAGAGTTGATGCAAAGGGAGAAAATAGACACTTTCTTTTTCCCAAGGAAACCTATTTTACCTCCTTTTCTTTACCATTGCATCTCTTACACATTTTTGATTAAGAAATGACTGCAAAGTACCATCCTTCTTTTTACAGAATTCAAATACTGCTTAACTAAGAAATGTTAAGATCATGTTTAGATGGAATCAAACATACATGATGATGAGGTCATTCTATTTCTTTAGGGGAGGAGGATTTACTACAAGAGAGTTGCTTTATGGTCACCGTCCCTTTTTCTTTAAACTAACAAGAAAAGAAGCACATGTTAAAGGATGTTAAAGGATCACATCTCAATGTGAACTATTTTGTTACATTTAAGTGTTTGGACTTAAAATTTTTCAAACCTCTTTTTTGTTCACTTCCAAAAATAATAAAAAGGTGAATTACTTGTATTTTCAGGCTCTATATCCCAGGATACTGGGAGTAGACCACCAGATAGGTTGAATTAGTGTTTCCAGTAATTGTGAGTGGTTATGCTAAACTGTGAATGTTCATGTGAATAAATGTTGATTGTCACAGTCTTTTCTGTTTCATTCCTTTGTTGAGAAGAAATGCTGTATAGAACAAACTCCATGGGGCCAGCACTGTGGCACACTGGATTAGGACTCTGCTTGCAATGCTGGCTGCCCATACTGGAGCTCAGGTTTGTGTCCTGGCTGCGTGGCCTCTGACCCAGCTCCCTGCTAATGTTCCTGGGAGAGCAGTGGAAGATGACCCAAGTATTTGGGCCCTTGCCACCCATGTGAGAGACTTGGATGGAGTTCCAGGCTCCTGGCTTCTACCTTGTTCTGCCCCAGCCATTGAAGACATTTGGGGAGTGAGCCAGTGGATGGAAGATATCTTTCTATATATATCTTCCTCTGTGTCACTCTGCCTTTCAAATAAATTTATTTAAATAAATAAATAAATAACTCTTAAAAAATCTCCATGGATCTACAGTTGCCCAACACTGTGATCTTTATGCCCATACAGCTGAGACATAAACCCCTATTCCTGCCTAAATAATAGTAACGTTAAGTACTAGGCATGCATTTTTTGCACTGGACAAGTGTCAGTAAGCATAAACGCAGAAGGGAATGTGTCCAGAAACTTTCCAAGCTTCTCCACCTTACTATATTCTATGGAGAGGAGAGTAGGGCAGAAAGAATATGTGAACAGGACATGGAGGAGAATGAATGTGTTCTTGCTCTGTTGCAGCCACCAGTGCCATGAGATGGCTGAGACAACTTGGTCTGCTCCCACACCACCTGATGTAATCCTCTACTTCTCAGGCTGTTTCTTACCCTTGCTTGGAAAGTAAATGTACTGTATGTATTCATAGATCACAGGAGGCAGCTTAACTTGACTGTCATTGTCTCGTTCATAATCACCACCTTACCCACCAAGTGACACTGGAGATCCTTCCAAGTTCTATGGGTAAATACACACATGAAGATAACCTGCTATTCTCATCTGATGCTTGGAATGTCTCTTAACTAATATGCAGAGTGTTAATAGCTCCTGGGAAAGCACAGGTGCATTCAAGTTAGCCATTAGTGACCTTCGCCTGTAAAACTGCATTCCTTCTGCCTTGCATGGAGTGCCGTTGCCTTGCGGCTGCCCATGACCAAGCTTCTGTTTGTAAGGCCCTCATGAGTTACACTCTGTATAATCTTGGATTCGTGCTTTTTCTGTGACCTCATGCTACCTTCTGTCCTTGGCAGCCACTTCTCCTATACCAAGTTTTTCCAAAACACATACAGAAAATGGAATTGTGTTATTTCTGTTACTGGAAAGTTCTGCACACAAAAGTATCTATCAGAATAACATGTAAACATATTCAAATCAGCCAAATGTTTTTTAGTAACTAATTTTAATTCTAGAGATAAAAATCAACTTGACAGTTAATTTTTCCACACATATGAGAAAAATGAACAGATGAGTGTCATTAGCTACTGAATAAAAAAATGCTTTGAAATCTTGGATTGGTCCAATATACCAGTGAGTTGAACATCTGGAAGAATAAAACCTAAAGCAATTATAAATAATACTTTTTAGTGAGAAATGCATTTGCTCAATTGAACTTGCAACTTTCAAATTTGGCATTTATTTCATATAGGTATTTCCATTAGAATGAAATTCTGTAGTGCCAAACATCACATAGCTGTACTTCAACAATGTGACTATAAGAGCTAGGATTTCCATTTGCAAAAGATTTAAACACTAATTTAACAGGGAGATGATACTGAATTTAGTTCCACTTATTTAAAAGATGTTGTCTTAGTCTGTTTTCTATTGTTATATAGCAAAAAATATTTGAGACCAGGTAATTTATAGAGATTCATGAGAGTACTCAAAAATGCATGGAAAATGGAAATAAATATAAATTTATTTTGGTATAAAAAGTTTTTAAATCCATGCATAATTTTTTTGCATAATATACAGCTTCTATTATTTTTGAAGACGCCCTCATGGGTTGGGGGCTGGAAAATCCAAGAGCATGGAGCTGACATCTGAAGAAAATATCTTGTTACATCAAAGCATAGCAAAGGGCAGGACATGGCAAGCAGAGCAAGTAAACCAGGGAGAGTTCAGCTTTATGACAAAGTCAACTCCCACAATAACTCACTAATATATCAATTAATTCTCTTTTTTAAATGGTATATTTTATTTATTTGAAAGAGTCACAGAGAGAGGGAGAGAGGTCCTCCATCCACTGATAAACTCTCCAAATGGCCGCAATGTCCAGAGCTGGGCCGACCGGAAGTCAGGAGCCAGGAGCCTCCTCTGGGTCTCCCAAGTGGGTGCAGAGGCCCAAGGACTTGGGCCATCCTCCACTGCTTTCCCAAGTGCATCAGCAAGGAGCTGGATTGGAAGAGGAGCAACTGGGACTCCAACTGGCACTGCAGCCAGTGGCTTTAACCGCTACAGCACAGTGCCAGCCCCCATCAATTCATTCTTGAATAGTTTAATCTGTTGAGTCATGAGGGCTCTGCCAATCATTTCCCAAAGGTCAGACCTCTCAACACAGCTGCACTGGGGACCAAGGTTCCAACACATGAACTTCTGGAGGATAAATCCAAACCATGGAAAGTATGTTGCATGAAAGCATGATGCGATACTTCAGCAGGAGCCTATGCTTTTAGCACATGGGCTAGACTAACCACAGTTATCAATTCAAATTCTTTATAAGAAATTTAAAAATACTATGAAACAGTAATTTACTTCCACTTGTCTATACTGACAAACACTGTGTTATCAATAGCTGCCTGGCTTTTCATAAGCGTGGCAAATCCTACATTCAGAAATGTGTGAGGTATTAGGTTTTACAGCCATATTTGATATGGATGAAAAACATGGTAGAACTTCAGGAAGACTATGGCTGTTAGTTTTGGCTGTCAGGACTGCAGGTGTTTTTCCACGTTAATTAAGGCCAGAAGCATTGATGATGTGGCTTAGGAAGAGGCCATTCTGACACTTGATGTGATTTATGATGTAGGACTTCCTAGGAACAACCAGTTTCTTCCCCAGTGTTTTTATACCACTTCCCACAAAATGTCAAGTGGAAGCTTATAGCCACATTAACTATTTGAGCACTGTAATCTCACCTTGCATGGTGGTTACAACAGGTTTGGTTAAAACCTTGGTAGAAAACCCTGGAAATGCAAGAACCCAAGCATCTCAAATGGTTTGCACTCTCAAAGGAGTCCACTGCTTTGGGCATTTAATAACCAGTGACTTTTCCACCTCTACTGAATCATCATTGAGAAGGGCTGCTGGTGTCCTGCCTGCCTGCTCACCTAGAAAGAGGGGCAGGGAAACTGCTCTTTCTGAGCCACACCATGAGGAGGGAGAGTCACCCGGACAAAACATGGCTCGCTAACTCTTTCATGCACTTGGGGGCATTTATAAGCACTGTTCCTAATTAGGCAGAATCTTAAGCATCTTTCCTGGCATGCTTGAAATAGCATCCAATTCTTTGGCTAACTAGTTCCAGGCGAGGTGGAGAACTCTGGTAAGCAGTAGCATTGCCACCATACTAAACCAATCCATATGAGAACAATTACAGATGTGGTGTTCTTGTGACTATGGGTTATAATCAATGTGAATAAGCCCTTATTTACCAATAGCAAAGATAATCTGTGCTTGGACTTCAAATTGGAACTCCTTCTGGGTTCTGCATAAATTTGGTTTTTGATTTCCTGAAATAGTTTTGGGATCTATAGTTGAGATAAGGATGTTAATATCATAATATTTATTTTGCTTTTAAGTTGCATCAAGAAATACCAAGATACTTCAAAAAGTTCATGGAAAATGGAATTGAGATGTGTTTATTTTGGCACAAAAACTTTCAAAACTCATGCATACAAGGGATCTTCTGAGAGATAATAGAAAATTCATATTATTAAAAACTGTGCATGAATTTCAAAATTGTGTTGCACCAACATAAAATTGTCTTTTAATTCAATTTTCCCTAACTTAAAAGTTTCTCCACATTTGAAAGGTTTAAAGCTTATTTTACTAGTTAAGCATACAACAGGATAGATACAGCTGACTGTGTCCCTCTTCCCACTGGATCTGGACTCTTGTGCGTGTGTGCTTTGAATGTTTTCTGCTAGGTTTTCAGCTATGTGGGGCATATCAGCATATTTACACTCCCGCGTGGGGAGCGGCGGGCTAAGCCTGTGGCTGCCCTGCATCTGGCAGAGAGCTGTTGCTCTGTGGGAACATTTATAATATCACATTTTCTGTCCCTCTTCCCCTAAAGGGCGACTGAGGAAAGCGTTCCCTCTGGGGTTTTTGCATGAGTCAGGCAGCAGTCAGCGTGGCTGCTTGTGAGCTTTTGGCAGGCACCAGTCCCCCCTCCTCCCCTTTCCTTATCCTGGGAAATGCAGCTTTATCACTTTCATGTGTTGCTTCGTCTGTTTGGAAATTTTTTTCTTAAAAGAGGTGTGTGTGTTCATGTGTGTCTATGTGTGTGTGTGTACCTGCACGCGTGTAGGGAGAACAGGTGGTTTTTCTACTTCAAATCCCCTTCTATTTTGAAGGGAGGGGTATCACATGCTATTTCCAGGACAGAGACATCCTATGAGAAACAGACTTCATTAGAGAGTCTGAAATGACAAGAATGGTTTAAATTTAGCATCGGGTAGGGAATGCTGCCTCTAGGTAACATACAATGCAAACGACTCCACATGGTTTATCTGATGCCAGCTGTGCAGCCTTCTGGATAAATCATTTCACACAGACCCTTCAGAACATGTCACACAGACGTACGCCTCTGCCGCTAAGCTCTGTAAGTGCAAACAAGCAGCCACTGCACTGCTCCCTCCCCAAAGAGAGCCGCTCCCTCGCCCCCATCCGCCGCATCTTGCACCATCGCCTCATGCCATCAGCTCAGACGGGGCTCAGTGTGATGCAGACCAATAAACTCTGCCCACTGGGACTGAGTTTCCCTGGGTACACAGGCCTATTTATTCCACCGTATTTATTTTCCTTGGGACCTAGTGAATCATCTTTTGTGCCGTCTTACGTTGTGTGACTCATTTCAGGCTATTTTCTGCCCAGCCTCAGCCCAGTGGCTCGTTTCTGGAGAGGGCCTTTCCTCATCTGTTAAATGTCATGGATCACAACATTGCACTTTGTAGCAGCCCCATGCTTGCTTCACTGCAGATTAGTGTAATTAAACAATAAGAAGATGACAAAGGAATTGCCTTGGTGTGGGTGAAACTACCCAGGCCTGTCAGAAACTTATTTTAAGACCTTCATTTGCATATTGCTTTAGGGTGATGACAATATTGGACTTTGTAATTTTGTTCCCTTTGCTTTTATCAAGGGACATATGTGCATCAAATGCAGAACGCGAAGTCAACATCTGCTTAAGGAAGTTTCCAGAACCATTATGGCTGGTGGTCGTTCCCCTTTCCTAATAACCTCCCTTCTCCTCCCTTCTTCCATTTCTATTTCTCCAGTTTCTCCATGTACATTTTGGAGCAAAAAAAAAAAATTCTTTATTTCTCATTTATGATGAAATAGTTCTTTTAGAAGTATTGCCTGTTAAATCAGAAAAAAAAAAAAAAAGACTTTGTCCCTTAACCTGTAAGTGATACACTTCATATTCTGTGGGGATTTGAGGATCTTCTGGTGTCTCAGGATATTAAAGAAGCTACTAACAGCCACTGATTCTGTGGAAGGGTCAGGAGAAGACGCGTAGGCATGTGTGCCGTCTGTTTCGGGCGTTCAGGGCAAGCTTCGCGGCTTTCATACCTTGGCCGTGATCCTTGATGGCCAAGCTGCCTGTGACCCTGGGGCGAATGTTGAATATTCTCAGCAGAACAAAGGAAATCTTTTTCCAATTGTTTTATTTAATCGCATTTGTTTTTCAGGGCAAATTTTAGGTTTATACAAGGGTAAGACTCAGCTTTTCCTGGATTAGGATATGGATCGTAAAATATTTTGTTGGGTCAGGACACAAAAAGACCTCATCGTGAGATGAGCTCAGGCCCTTGTCCAAGTCCCAAATACCTCGAAAGTTTAGGTTCTGAAGAAAACGTGGCTGGAAACAATTGGATTTCCATGCTAGACAGTTACCTCATGGATAAAAGAGGTCCTCTGTAGCCGCTGCAGCAGTTCTGATGAATGGCGAGCGTTGCTTTTAACAGTGTTCCAGACCCAGCCATCCCTGGCTTCGAGATGGGCAGCCACTCCCACAGCTGCAGTCCAGAGAACCTAAGGCATGGCATGTTTTGCTGTGTGTTTTAAATTAGCTTAGTCAAACTATAAATATTTTTGCTAATTTCTAAAAAAACGAAATATTTCTGTCTAAACCAGAACACTGGGGTTGTGCAATGCAGAGTCACTTCTGATGGAGATGAAATCTGGAAAACAGAGTGGGAGTGTATCTCTGACCCTGGCTGGTCCAATAGGGTTAGTTGTAATGGGAGAAATTTGTTCTGAGGATTTTCCAACTATCTTAGGCATGAAATTGAAATTTCTGCTCATGGGTTCTAATGACTTTCATTGAATACCCACACCAGCCTTTATTTTAGTGCCCCTATCTCTTAATGTACCCCTTCTCATGCTTCTAATCTGACTGGTTTCATCTCAAGAACTGTTCTAATTTCTATTTTCCTTTCTGCCTTGTCCTGTGTCTCTGTTTCGCATGTCAATCCAATGTTCGTTTCCAAGAACATGTTCCAAAGAAATCTGAACCATTTCTAATCCCTTATGCTCGCCTCTTCTCTTTTTGTTCTGTAAATGACATTCATTAGACAAAGGATCTTCAAAAAGTTCATGGAAAATGTCTATCATGAAACAGTTATGCATGACTTTCCAAAATGTTTGCACCAAAATAAATGCATCTTTTAATTCCATTTTCCATGAATTTTTTTTAAAGTCCTCACATATATAAGGCAAACCATTGGTGTTCTTGGGAGATCCATTTTGATAGTCCTTGGAACAGGAAACTGCTCTGGAGACCACACTGTGGCAAAATGATAATAATGTTTGAGAGAGTAGAAAGAAGGTGGCATACACATAACATTTCTTCTCTTTCTTCCTCTCTACCCCTCCTCATTCTACCACCTCATAGTATGAAAGTGATAAAGAATGATAAGGGAAATACTAGGCGAAGGTGGAGCTGGCCTAGGAAAACCTGGGCTGGAATAACTGTACTGAGCTGGATAATGCTGAGATTTTTCAAACTTTGAAACTAATTTTGATGTCTTAACTGAAGCTCTGGTTAATCAGACTTCTGCTGGGCTCTCAGCAATACTATCTACCATCATCCTCCATTTCCCTGGTCAAGTAAACCAATGAGCAATGCAGTAGATGTCACCTAATAATTATTGGAGCATGCAGGCAATAAACTGGAACTAGGATGCATAGAAAGGATGCAAAAAGAAAGTCTTGAAATTACAAAATTCTATTAAACTCCAGATAACAATATTCATCATATGTCGGGTTGTGTCTTGTTCTATTATGAGTACCACACAGTAGCAGTTAGGCAACCATACTCTTGTGGTGCTAATGATTGGAAGGATTACTTAATAGTGGGAATTACATTGAAGAGTATGAGAATTCAGATATAATAACTGGGTGGCAAAATGTAGAGAATTTGAACTGATTAGAGGCGAGTGGCAGGTGGGGGAAGACATGGTCTTGGATGACATTCAAGCTTTCCATTCTGGAGAAAAGAGCAGGGGGTAGTTACATTCCTCTGAGATTAGGAATACAGCAGCCTATATGCAGAACTGGAGCCTATGAGGTGAGGTCTGCACTCACTAAAACTACTAGACCTTATAAAGTCAACATGGACAAATCAGAACTCTTAATTTTTTCATCTTTTTTTTCCTTTAACATTTATTTATTTATTTTGAAAGTTAGAGTTACAGAGAAAGTGAGAGAGACAGAGGGAGAGAGAGATTTTTCCATATACTGGTTTCCCAGATGGCTGCAATGGTCTACACTGAGCCAGGCTGAAGCCAGGAGCCAGGATCTTTATGTGGGTTTCTCATGTGGGTAGCAGGGGCCCAAACACTTGGGGTGTCTTTTGCTGATTTCCTAGACCATTAGTAGGGAGCTGGATCATGTGTGGAGCAGCTGGACCATGAGCCAGTGGACATATGGGATGCTAGTGTCTCAGGTGGTGTCTTAATCCACTTTGTCACATTGCCGACCCCTTAATTTTCATTCTTTATTGAAATCTGTTTCTTGATATTTTTCTCTTTCTCCATCAGCAGCATGCACCATCAACTAAGCCACTGAAAAAAATATTCTCAGGGTAGTTGATTGGTTCTTTTCTTATTTACTGTTACCCCAACCACAAGATATGTGGATCTACTTCTAAATTGTATCACAAAGGTATTTCTTCTCCTTATCTCCACTGCCACTACTTGTCTACTCTGAACAGTAGGATAAACCAATCAGTGTTTTAATCTCATAGTCTTAGTTTTTTCTTCTAGTTTGAAAACAAACAAAAATCTACCAACAGAGTATGGATCTATGAGGCTTTAGGACACATGGTGATATTTACTATCCTCTTCTTTTCTAACCCCACACCCTTCTACATAGTCACCAGTCAACAGTATTAAGTATACATGATCTCTCCTTGACAGGGGAGACAGAAGACATGAGAGGATATTGTATGACATTAAATAGAATATAGTTTTTATTCCCATTTGTTGTCATGAGGTTTATGGGGTGGTGTCTTAATATTTATAAGTTTTAGAGGAGTTCCCTTCTCTCTCCTTCCCCATCTCTCTTCATCCCAAATTCTTCCCGTGAATCCCTCTTCCACTCTCCAAAAGGAAATCTCAGAGCACAAGTCCTATTCCATCTCCATCTGGGGATAATTACATGAAAAAGAAGTTTGGATAACTCTCTATCTTGGGAGAATTCAAGACAGACAAGTTGAAGAGTCAGAACTACTTTTTTTTTCTTATTCCTTTTTGTGTACTGAGCTGGGATAAAATTTTGTTAAAACTTCATTTATTTCATAATATCTGTAATTTGCAAAGCTCTATTCATAAGCACTACAAAAATTGTATCTATTTAATCTTAATTTTAACTCTGTTAGGTCTGCACTCTCTTTAAGGAGACTCTCCTTCGGGTGAAGAAAGTCAAAATGGTAAATGGCCATGCTATTAACTTTTCACCAAGTAGATTACCAATCAAGAAGTTTTAAGTAACGTGAGTATAAAATGACCCCATTTCTTAGGAGTCCAAAATATTTCAAATAATTCCTTAAAGAAATGTGAAGTGTAAAATAAAATAATAATTGATGCAGATTTTGAAAATTAACTTTTCCACAAAACAGCCCAAATTTGACATTTATTCTTTAGTCATTCCTGTAATTATGCATATTTGCATTCTCCCTGAGTTTGACATAATTTAGGCATGCCTTTTCCTTATTTACTTGGAGCTGAATTTAATAACTATATGATTTTTGATGTGTAGTTTTTTGAGAAAAATTACATGAAAAGTTTATTCATCCCCTCGTAGGCAATCATATTTTCATGCCTTGTTAATGTTTAAGTGCAAAAAGATTCTGATTATAGTGATTATAGTTGTAAAATAGCCTGAAATTGCTTTTAAGACACAAAGGACCTTTCTCTCTGTCTCTCTCTCTCTCACTGTCTAACTCTACCTGTCCAAAGGAAAAAAAAAAAAGACACAAAGGAGAGAAAAGTCTATATGACATAAAAATCGAGGAGATGACAGTGAAGGCAGACAGAGAAATAAATTCCTTTACATACAGTTAGGAGACAGAACCAATACAACTGACTGATGGATTAGATTATGGGGTAAAGAAAAGCAAAAACTCAAAGGTAATCTTTAAATTCCTGTCTTTAGCAAATTGGTTGATAGTGGTACCATTTCATGATAAGGAAATATTGATTCTATACCTTTGAGAGCACTGAGAAAGCTACTATAAATCAACCTTCGCTCTCATTTTGGATGGCATAGCTGGTGGATGTGAAGTCTGAAACTGCCTCAGTCACTTTGTCAGCACAAAGGGCAAGACGGAGGGTTGAAAAGAAACTGACCTCTCTCTCTCTCTCTCTTATTTGAAGATTTATTTATTTATGTGAAAGTCAGAGACACAGAGAAAGAAGGGGAGAAGAAAGAGAGAGAGAGAGAATATCTTTCATCTGCCGGTTCACGCCCCAAATGTCGCAATGGCTGAGGCTATGCCAGGCTTACATGAAGAGCCAGAGGTTCTTCTGGGTCTCACACATGGGTGCAGGGGCCCAAGTACTTGAGCCATCTTCTGCTACTTTCCCAGGTGCAATAGCAGGGAGCTGGATTAGATGTGGAGCAGCCGAGTCTTGAATCCATGTCAATATAGGATGCCAGCACTGTGGGCAGAGGCTTGATGTTCCACAGCACAGCGTCAGCACCAGAAACTGATCTCTTGGTGATCATTGACCCTCAAAGAATTTGCTTCTGGAATTTTCAGTTATGTGAGCCAATACCCCTTTATTATTTGACAAAGATTATTTTTAATTATTTTGCAATGTGAGAGTCCTAATTGATCTTTCTTAAGTCATTGGCATATAAATAGCATGTTACATCACAGGACAGCATGAGATAACCCAAGAAGGAAGGCTGATTCCTGAGGCAGTCTAACCCAAGAGACTAGGCTGAAGAAGTGGGGCACAGAGACATGAAATAAGCAGGTACATATGAGAGAACTTCAAAAAGCTTGTGTAAAATGGAATTAGAAGAAAAGTTTTATTTTGGTGCCAAAATTTTTAAGATCTTCAAATAGTTAGTAGAAAATGCATATTATGAAAAAACTATGAATGGACTTCAAAATACTTTTCTACCAAAATTGACTTATCTTTTAGTTCCATTTCTCCATGAATCTTTTTAAGTGCTTTTGTAGAAGAATGAGGAAAAAAATGGAGTTAGGGACTCCTGCAGAAGAAAATGCTTCTAGAAGGAAGGAGTGGTTACCTTGTTGTAAGTTGTTAGCGGTTTGGCTATCAAGAAAACAGAAAGTAACCCTTGGAAATGCAACAGGGAGCTTGTTGATGTCAGTTGAGGATAGGAAGAAAGACTGGCAAGGGAAGGCTGAGGTGAAGGAGGTTAGGAAGTGAAGGGATACAAGTTTCAGGAGTTTCTCTGTGATCGGGGCGGAGCAGGGAGTCAGGTACACCATGATCTTCATTGACCCAGCCTCAGCCTTTTCTTCTTTCTTTAAATTTCCTCCAATTATTTAGTCAGAAGAACTTTGTTAACAGTTGGAAAAATAATTTATAACAATTATTCAATGCTATAACTAAATATATATTATATATCATATACTAATAGTTATTAGTATATAATTAATTGTATATATTATAGATACTATAGATATAATAACTTAGAAAAAAATATCATATTCAATTTCTCTGGACAGTTTTATAATAAGCTTCAAGTTGAGAAACTGCACAATGTCTCAAGATGATTAGCTATGATTTCTAGTTATAAGTTAATGGGTGGTTCTCATTACATCTCAGTTATAGGTTTTGGCTAACAAAATAATTTAATTAGACTGTTATCAAGGCTATCTGGAGGAGGAAAGAGTGTTGTTTATTGTTTTGTGAACACTCTAATGGGTCTGTGTTTATTTTATACAGCGCAAAATAGCTTGATTTGCATAAAGCCATTGAAGGGACTTGAAATAAATTTCTTTTGTAGGCAACCTCTCTAGCTGTCCATTTCTGAAAAGCCAGCGTGTCCATCCCTACCTGCAAAATTGGTTTCAAATCCTGATTGCTGAGAACAAGGACTAGTTTCATTCAAGCGAAGCCACATTCAGGTCAGTCCCATTATCCAAAAACAAAAGAAGCTTTGGGAAAGGATGAAAATACAAGGTTTATTAACTATGTTGCTTACAACATATTCTCCAGAAGAGAATGAAACCACAGTCACAGGGCCAGTTCCTGGTTTTTTGAAAGGGCATCCCTTAAAACTCCCTGAAAGCTGTTTTGCTTTAATAGAAGATTTCAATCACGACCCCTCTAGCCATCAATATATAGCTATTTGCATTTAAAATTGCGCATTTATAGGGTTTTCAAAAATTCATGAAAAATTCATATAATAAGAAATGCTGGGAGCCAGCGCCGTGACTCACTTGGTTAATCCTCTGCCTGCGGTGCCAGCATCCCACATGGGCTCCGGGTTCTAGTCCTGGTTGCTCCTCTTCCAGACCAGCTCTCTGCTGTGGCCCAGGAGGGCAGTGAAGGATGGCCCAAGTGCTTGGGCCCTGCACCCCATGGGAGACCAGGAAGAAGCACCTGGCTCCTGGCTTCGGATTGGCACAGCACCGGCTGTGGTGGCCATTTGGGGAGTGAACCAATGGAAGGAAGACCTTTCTCTTTGTCTCTCTCTCTCACTGTCTATAATTCTATCTGTCAAATAAAAAATAAAAAAAAAGAAATGCTATACATGAATTTCAAAATTTTTGTACCAAAACAAATATATATTTTAATTTCATTTTCATAAACTTTTTAAAGAACTCATATATATACATGTACATACATATATGAATGTGTAGTGTATATGTAACTTTTGTTTATTTATATTTCCATGCTGTTTGAAAGAGAGTGATAGAGAAAGAGAGAGAGAGAGATCTGCTGATTCACTCCCCAGATGCCTGCAACCGCCTGGGCTGTGCCAGGCAGAAGTCAGGAACCAGGCACTTCATTCAGGTATCCAAATGTGTGGCAGGGATTTAAGTGCCCAAGCCAACCTGCTGCCTCCCAGGATGTACATTAGCAGGAAGCTGGTTGGAAGTGGAGCAGCCTGGTCTAAAACCATGTGCTCTGAAATGGGACGCAGGCATCCCAAGCAGTGGCTTAAATGCTCGGCCACACCACATATCCACCCCCATATGTAACTTTTAATTCAGAGGTTCGTTTTTTTTGGAGGTGAAATAGAGTCTGAATTACTGAGCTCAGATTTTGGAAGCTGACTTTGCAAGTGGTTCTCTTACTACACGCAGTGAGTCAGTAGCTCCCAATAATAAGTGTACAGGTGTTGCTTAAGTGAAACTTACCAAGTAATTCTTTCTCTAGAAATACTTTGTTTTGGTTTGTTGGGATGGAGTTATTTGTGGGAATTATTACTAAAATGTTTAATGTGCTTTCAGGTTGCAATCAAGAGAGTGACATTTAGCATTGGTAAGTAGCCAGTCAGTAATTAATATGCCTATTTTTCACTTTTTACTTGGGACAATTTACCTATGTCCTCTGTCTAGTAAGCAGAGGTAAAGGAGAGAAGAGCATGAGAAAGAAAGAAAAAAACAAAACAAAACAAAACAAAACAAAACAAAACTAGAGTCCTAGTCATTAACGTTGAACGTGTGCCTTTTCTCTCCAGCCCTCTTTTTCCCAGTAGGAGAATGCTGTGCTCTAGCGCTGGGATTTTGAAGCCTTTCGTCAGCTTTGTAATTGGTTCAGACATAGCCCAGAGTCAAGGAGTTATTTGGACAAACTATTTGCTTTTCATCAAGTCATTCGGACCTATCTGCAGTGACACATCGGCAGGACCCAGTGGGAAAGCGTGCACGGGCAGCGCTGTCAGCAAAGATGAGCTGAGGATGAGGAGACAGCCTGGTGTCCGACTGGAACCTCGAATGCAAGGCACTCACTCCAGCGCACAGCAGCATAAGGCACAAAATCAAGCAAACCTGTGTCTGTCCAAGAGAAGCAGGCAGCTCTGTAGTTTCTCTTGGATATGACTGATAAGCAGACCTTTTACACGGAAGTTTGACTAAAAAAATATTTAAGCATATCAAGCTAAAGAAGTGAAATACCATCTTTACTTTGTTTTTTTGTTTTTCTCAAATGGAGAAAAAGCATAAACTGCAAGGATAGCAGATTTGGGATGAAGTCTTCCACTGCTATGTGGTCTAATTTTGCTCCGCCCTGTGGTTCTGATTGCTTCCTCTACCATGGGCAGCACAGGGTGCCCTAAGCCCAGAGATGGTCCATGCCTCCTGGAGGGCTTCTCAGAGTGCGTTCCTGGAACCAGTGCTGCTGAAGCTTCCTGTGGGAAGATTACAGACCTCCACCCTATTTAGATCAGGCTTGGCCACCTGATACCTCAGCCAATGAAATGGTATCCAAGGGGCTAGATGCCGTTTCCAGCAAAAGCCTCAAGACCATTACATGGTTCTATCATCGTCCTTTGCCTCTCCCAGGAGATCTGACATAGCCAGGTGGAAACTGCTCTTTTAGCCTTGATCCAAGAATGAAGAAAGTGCTGAACAGAGCCACAGGCAGTAGCTGCCGTGTGAAGTGAATGAGAAGTGAAGTATTGCTTTTATAAACCACAGACAGCTTTTGTGCTTTTCTTACGGCAGCATTACTCAACTCATCCTTACTGTAGCTTCCAAGAGAGAAGTTCATCGTGTCAAACAAACTTTGCAAAGGCTGCTTACAATATCCCAATGTGAGAATAACAGTATATGTCAGATTTTAAAGTTTATACCTTGCAGATCAGAAAACTGATTAACACTGTGTATCTAGCATTTTCCCAATGATCTTGATTAAAAACTATTTTTAACTAATAATTAATATATTTTCACTAGACCCAATTTTTACAGAGCTGCTGTAATACTTTTTGTTTTTACCCGAGAGGTTGATTCAAGAATCTGGTGGATTTTGTGAGCTTTTGCAAATTATTAGTTACAAATCTCGTTCCCTTGCTATTTCACTTGTTCATCCAATGATATATACATATCAAGTTGTACAGATGGTGTTGGAAATACTAAGGTCTCCTGGTATATCTTGTTGGATGAACAAGAAATATCATGGCCATGATTTTTTATAACACAATTTAATGTCTTCTTTTTAAAAGATTTATTTATTTCTTTGAAAGGCAGAGTGATAGAGGGACGCACACACACACACACACACAGACAGAGAAAGAGAGAGAAAGGGATCTTCCATCCACTGGGTCACTCCCCAAATGGCTGCAACAGCCAGTACTTGACCAGGCAGAAGCCAGGAGCAAGGAGCCAGGAACTTCATCTAGGTCTCCCATGAGGGTGGCAGGAGCTCAAGCACTTGGCTGCCTTCTGTTGCTATCCCAGGTGCATTAGCAGGGAGCTGGATTGGAAGTAGAGTAGCCAGATCTCAAACTGGAACTCACGTGGGATGCTAACTCTGCCAGTGGTGGCTTAACCTGCTCAGCCGCAGTGCTGGCCCCAATTTCTTCTTTTTAAGATTGGTTTATTTATTTGAAAGGTAGTGTTACAGAAAGAGGTAGAGAGCTAGAGAGAGATCTTCCATTCTCTGGTTCACCCTCCAAATGTCTGAACCATGTTGAAGCCAGGAGCCAGGGACTCCACTCATGTTTTCCACATGAGTCGCAGAGGTCCAAGCACTTGGGCCATTTTCCACAGCTTTTCCAGGCACATTGGCAGGAAGCTGGATCTGAAATGGAGCATTTGTGACTCAACCTGGGCTCATATGGGATGCCAGGATTGCAGGTGGCACCTTAGTCCACTGTGATGTAATGCCAGCCCCCTCAATTGAATTTCTTACTCCATTTGAAAGCTTTGAAATAGTGTCAAGTCTGGCAGTCTGGTTACTGCTAGTTACTGCTCAGATGGCCACACTGGTCACTGCTGGTGTGTCCATTGCTTACTTCCACACTATAACTTCAAGTTTTTGCATTGTTATGCCAAACCTGGGGTATGTGGGAAACTGCATGACTTTCTATGATCCTGTGTTCTTAGCACATCCCCTAACTATACCCTTCATGACCTTGATGGTGCTGCCAAGAGTTCCTTTAGGACTATAGTAGGAAGAATTCTATGATAGCCTGCAAGATTCCTGGTTCCAGAGGTACATGTCTTTATCCCAGTTACTCAAAAAAACAGCAATCTAGGTAATGCTGTGAAGGGATCTGGCAGATGTAATTGAAATTCCAGATTGGCAGAATGTAAATTAGGAAGACTATTCAGGTGGACCTGATCAAATTACATAAATCCTGGGGGCTGGCGCTGTGGCTCACTTGGTTAATGCTCTGCCTGTGGTGCCGGCATCCCATATGGGCGCCAGGTTCTAGTCCCAGTTGCTCCTCTTCCAGTCCAGCTCTCTGCTGTGGCCCAGGAAGGCGGTGGAGGATGGCTCAAGTGCTTGGGCACCTGCACCCACATGGGAGACCAGGAGGAAGCACCTGGCTCCTGGCTTCAGATCAGCGTAGCTCCAGCCGTGGCAGCCATTTGGGGGGTGAACCAATGGAAGGAAGACCTTTCTCTCTGTCCCTCTCTCTCACTAACTCTATCTGTCAAATAAATAAATTAAAAAAAATAAGCAAACCATTTAAAAAAACAAATTACATAAATCCTTTAAAAGCAGAGAGGTCTCTCTCTTGTTGGTTGCTGAAGAACAATTCAGAGTCAAACCACAGGAGGAATCAACACATCATAGCTGGCTTGAAGTTGGAATGCACCATAGGGTAAGTAATGTGTTTAAGTAATGTGTTCAGCCCCCTGGGGTTTAGGGGACCCCAAACTGATAGCCAGCAAGGAAATGTGGGCCTCTGCCTCACAACTCTCCGAAACTGAGTTCTGCCAACTGCGATAAGCTCAGACACACATTGCTCCCCAGCATTTCCAGATAAAAAATACAGCCTGGCTACGCCTTGACTTTGGCCTAGGATGCTCTCTGCAGAGAACCCAGTCACACTTTTGCCAGTTGGATTGAACTGTGGACTACAGAACTACAGAACATGCTGTGACTATGCAATTGTGAACTAATAAATGGTGTGTAAGCTGCTGAGCGTGGGGTAATTTCTTATGCAGCAATGGAAAATGAATAGGGGCACCAAAGCTTTACTTTCTCTTTCTCCGCTTCTCCATAAGGAAGGGAGAGGAAGCCTGAGTGTCTCTTGTTTCTCCTAGGGGTTCTCTGTATAGCTCTTCCTTTCACTTCTTTGTTAAAACTAAATATTTTTATTGTTCTTTATTTTCAGGCTCAATGTCTTCTTGGTAACATATCAAATTTGTTTTAAAATTCTTCAATTTTATTTATACCCTTATATTAAAGAATTGGTAAAATATTGAAGATATTCAGTATTTTATTATGTTACTAATACCTAAGGAAACATATTATCTCCCTTATTTATATTATTGTTGAAATTATGAGTTGTATATAATGAACTTATGTTTTGATTTTATTTACATAGCTTATTCTTACCATATATCTGCTATTTAACACATATTTGCTATAAATGAACAGAGGTATATATAAATTAGGCCTTCGTATTTATAATACTTATATAGTGTTACTTACTGTATTGAATATATTTGCTTATTTATTTATTATTTTTCTATTTAATTTGCATTTTCATTAATATAAAAGGAACAGATTTAATGTAGTTAATATATTCAATTATATTCAATACAATATTCTACTCTTCCTCCCTCCAACCCTTCCACTTTCTCTCTCTCCTTTCTTACCTTCTCTTTCTTTTTTGATTTTTTAGAGGATTTTTTTTTTAAGATTGATTTATTTATTTGAAAGTCAGAGTTACACAGACAGAGGAGAGGCAGCGAGAGAGAGAGAGGTCCTTTATTCCCCAGTTGGCCACAATGGCCGGAGCCGCGGTGATCTGAAGCCAGGAGCCAGGAGCCTCCTCTGGGTCTCCTACATGGGTGCAGGGGCCCAAGGAATTGGGTCATCTTCTACTGCTTTCCCAGGCCACAGCAGAGAGCCAGATCAGAAGTGGAGCCGCCGGGCCTCGAACTGGTGCCCACATGAGATGCCGGCACTGCAGGTGGTGGCTTTACCTGCAACGCCACAGTGCCAGCCCCCCTTGAGGACATATTTTTTAATTTACTCAATAGACAAAAGCCTAATGCTTCACTAAGTAAACAGTTCAACAACGAAAAAGTAAAAAGACCATTATTAAGCAGGAATATAGACATAGCTGTAAACACTAACCAAATCAAAAGATGTCAGTTTCATTCACACCTGGTAAACTTTTATACTCTTTCTACATTAATTATCACAAATCAGAGAGAATATATAATATTTGTCTTTTTGGGTCTGGTTTATTTCACTAAGCATAATGATCTCTAGTTGCATCTATTTTATTGCAAAAGTCAGGGATTCATTCTTTTTTATGGTTGAGTAATATTCCACTGTGTATATATACAATATTTTCTTTATTTAGTCATCAGCTTATGAACATCTAAGTGGATTCCATATCTTAGGTATTGTGAGTTAAACTGCTGTAACATGGGAGTGCAGATAACTCATATGATGATTTCCTTTCCTTGGGGTATATTCCCAGGAGTGGTATAGTTAGGTCCTGTGGAAGATCTATTTTTAGTTTCTGAGGACTCTCCATGCCGTCTTCCATAAAGGGGCATTTTCACCGAGAGTATATTATGGTTCATTTTCTCCACATCCTCATCAGCACTTGCTATATTTTGAGTTTTGAATGATAGTCATTCTAACTGAGGTGAAGTAATACCTCATTGCAGTTTTTATTTGAATTTCCTTGATAGTTACTAATCCTGATAAGTTTTTTGTGAATCTATTGCTATTTGTATTTCATTCTTTGAAAAATGCTTGCTCATGCCCTTTGCCCATTTCTTAACTGGATTGTTGGTTTTGTTGTTAGTTTCTTGAGATCCTATGTATTCTGGATATTAAACCTTTAAGGATGCATTGTTGGCAAGTATTTTCTTCCATCTGTCAGTCTCCTCTTCACTTTGTGGAGTGTTTCCTTTGCTGTACAGTAGTTTCCTAGCTTGATGTCATCCCATTTATCTATTTTTGCTTTTATTGCTTGTCATTCTAGGATCTTATTCAAGAAGTTTTTGCCTATGTCAACATCTCGCAGCATTTTCTTATGACTTCCTCTAATAATTTGATGGTTTCAGGTCTTAGGTTTAGATCTTTGGTCCATTGTGAGCTGATGTTTTTACAGGGTGTAAGGTAGGGGTTGTTTCATACTTGTATATGTGGAGATCCAATTTTCCAAACACCACTTGTTAAAGAGACTGTCCTTTCTCCAGGGAGTGAATTTAGCTCATTTGTCAAAGATTAGTTGGCTGCAGATGCACAGATTAACTTCTGGTGTTTCTTTTTATTTTATTTTATTTTATTTTATTTATTTATTTTATTTTTTTTAAACTTTTATTTAATGCATATAAATTTCCAAAGTACGACTTATGGATTACAATGGCTTCCCCCCCATACCGTCCCTCCCACCCACAACCCTCCCCTTTCCCACTCCCTCTCCCCTTCCATTCACATCAAGATTCATTTTTGATTATCTTAATATACAGAAGATCAGCTTAGTATACATCAAGTATGGTTTTCAACAGTTTGCTCCCACACAGAAACATAAAGTGAAAAATAATAGATGATTTTTTTTTAATGATGATGAAATCAGATCAGACCTATTGTCATGTTTAATCCCAGTGAGAGTCAAGTTGGGAATTGATAATTTTTTTTTTTTTTTTACAGAGGATCAGTTTAGTATGCATTAAGTAAGGATTTCAACAGTTTGCACCCCCATAGAAACACAAAGTGAAATATACTGTTTGAGTACTCGTTATAGCATTAAATCTCAATGTACAGCACATTAAGGATAGAGATCCTACATGAGGAGTAAGTGCACAGTGACTCCTGTTGTTGACTTTACCAATTGACACTCCTGTCTATGGCATCAGTAATCTCCCTATGCTCCAGTCATGAGTTTGCAAGGCTATGGAAGCCCTCTGAGTTCTCCGACTCTTATCTTGTTTAGACAAGGTCATAGTCAAAGTGGAGGTTCTCTCCTCCCTTCAGAGAAAGGTACCTCCTTCTTTGATGACCTGTTCTTTCCACTGGGATCTCACTCGCAGAGATCTTTTGCCAGAGTGTCTTGGCTTTCCATGCCTGAAATACTCTCATGAGCTTTTCAGCCAGCTCCGAATGCCTTTAGGGCTGATTCTGAGGCCAGAGTGCTATTTAGGACATCTGCCATTCTATGAGTCTGCTGAGTATCTCACTTCCCATGTTGGATCACTCTCCCCTTTATTTATTCTATCGGTTAGCGTTAGCAGGTACTAGACTTGTCTATGTGCTCCCTTTGACTCCCAGTCCCTCCACCATGACCAACTGTGAACTGAAACTGATCACCTGGAACAGTGAGATGGCATTGGTACATGCCACCTCGATGGGATTGAATTGGAATCCCCTGGTATGCTTCCAACTCCACCACTTGGGGCAAGTCAGCCTGAGCATGTCCCAAATTATACATCTCTTCCCTCTCCCATTCCCACCACCATGTTCAACAGGGATCACATTTCAGTTAATTTTCAACACTTAAGAATAACTGTGCATCAAGGTCATAGCAATCAGGGAAATGCAAATCAAAACCACAATGAGGTTTCACCTCACCCCGGTTAGAATGGCTCACATGCAGAAATCTACCAACAACAGATGCTGGCGAGGATGTGGGGAAAAAGGGACACTAACCCACTGTTGGTGGGAATGCAAACTGGTCAAGCCACTATGGAAGTCAGTCTGGAGATTCCTCAGAAACCTGAAGATAACCCTACCGTTCGACCCAGCCATCCCACTCCTTGGAATTTACCCAAAGGAATTTAAATTGGCAAACAAAAAAGCGGTCTGCACCCTAATGTTTATTGCAGCTCAATTCATAATAGCTAAGACCTGGAACCAACCTAAATGCCCATCAACGATAGACTGGATAAAGAAATTATGGGATATGTACTCTTTAGAATACTATACCGCAGTAAGAAACAATGAAATCCAGTCATTTGCAACAAAATGGAGGAATCTGGAACACATCATGCTGAGTGAAATAAGCCAGTCCCAAAGGGACAAATACCATATGTTCTCCCTGATCGGTGATGACTGACTGAACACCAAGAGGGAAACCTGTTGGAGTGAGGTGGACACTATGGGAAACGGTGACTTGATCAGCATAGCCCTGACTGTTAATGAACAACTTAATACATTATCCCTCTTAGTAGTTTTTTTATCTGTTCTACTTAATATGACTGGTTTAGATCTGTAATTGATGCACAGTTATTCTTAAGTGTTGAAACTTCTGGTGTTTCTAATCTGTTCCATTGGTCCATATATCCATTGTTCTGCCAGTACCAGGGTGTTTTGGTTATAACAATCCTGTAGTATGTCTTGAAATCTGGCATTGTGATGACGGTTCCAGCTTTGTTTTTGTTGCTTAAGATTTCTTTGACTATTCAGGTTTTTTTATTTTGCCACATGAATTTAAGATCATTTTTCTAGATATGAGAAAAATGCCCTTGGTATTTTGATTAGAATTGCATTGAAACTGTAAATTGCTATAGATAGTATGGACATTTTGATGATATTGAGTCTTTCAATCCATGAACATGGAAGATTTTTTATGTTTTCTATTTTTTTTTCATAGTAGAGATCTTTTACATCCTTGATTAAACTTATCCCAAGGTATATTGTGTTTTTCTCTGAGCTAGTTCTGGTTTTATGATAGATATAAATCAAATCTTTGGCTCTTGAACTGGAGGAATGCTGAAAAGAGAAAGGGTTTTACTGAAAGCACCTTTCCAGAAAGCAACAAAAGTATGCTCCTTATTCTCAGCAACAACTCAGAACATCCTAACCTTGGTTTTGAATATTCAGGAAGAAGGAAGTAAAATAGGGTGTGGAGGGGCAGCTCAATTGCATTGATTGTGCACCTGAATTGCAGGGTTCAGTGAAGTTACTTCCTCCTCTGACATCTGCTTTCTTTCCAGGTTCTCAAGGTTTTGTTATTAGAACGCATGTCTGATATGGTTTGTGGAACAAAGACTTTGAAAACATCTCTTTACTGAAGCGTTTGTCCTTAGCTCTTCCTTGTTGGATCTAAGTTATGCACTTTCTGGATGAAAGTGTAGTGACAATCAGTTTCCTTACATCACCTCAACCCTAGCAAACTTGGTTCAGGATGTTTGGTGAGTCCTAAGGAATGGTTAGACACAGTTCATATCTTCTTAGTTTGTTCCCTACTGTTGTACACCTCACCCCTTGAAATGTCATGAAATTCACGGCAAAAACAAAACAAAAAACACCTTCTTTCCTTCTTCCCTTCCTTCTTTTCTTCCTCCCTCCTCTCCCTCCCTTCCTTCCGTTTCCCTCCCTCCTTTCTTCCTTTCCCCCTCCTTCCTTCCTTCCCACCCCCTCCATTCTTCCCTACTTTTTTCCTTCCTTTTCTGTCCCTTTGCTTTCCTTCAGCTTACTGACACTGAAACTGGCCTGAGCAATCCCACTGCTTGCAGCATGAAGTAGACTGACTCCCTGCTTAGCACTCTGAATTTTTGAAGAATGGAATTTTCTAAGTTCAGAGGAGCAGGACGAATACTGTGCTATTATTGTATTAACCAGACATATTTTGCTCTTCTACTGCTGGAATTTAAAGTGAGCTTTGCATCACCCAAGAAAATTCTCAGGCAGCGAAGGTCTTTCTTTCTCATTTTCACTCACTGGTTCTTATTTAGGTCTTATCTTGTAAGAATGAAGGTAGAACAAGGAAAAAACAAAAAGCAGAACAAACAAAAATGCCAAAAATAAAATATAAAAGCACACCTTTGACAAAACTCCCTATTGATTCTCTGCTAAGCTGCTTCATACACATCCTCCTGCTGGGGGTTTGGGGATAGGGCTGGAAAACTATTCAATGAAAGTCAGAAGTTGAAGTTCAAGTCGTCTATTAAAAAGTACACCTTCCTTTAGCATTTATGTGTTGCTCCAGAGACCTTCTGCTGCATTTTTCATTGCAAAAATGACTCTGAATTAGAGCCAATAGTTATCACCATGGATATTTAATATTTACCATTTTAAGCTCTTAATACTCTTTAGTCATCATTAATCATGTAAACTGATTAAGAATCCCAACAAATATGTGAGGAACCATCTCCTATGGTGATTTATAAAACCACAGAGACCATCAAATTTCAGCAAATCATTCCATGAAGTGAAAATAATTTAAAAATGAATATAAATCAAACAAATTTGGAGTCTGATTGTGACTTAAGTAGAATATTCATGCAAATTCACTGATGCTACTTGTTAAATTATAAAACATAGCTAGCTTTAGTAATAACAAAAAGCAGTTGGGGTCAGCGCTGTGGCGTAGCTGGAAAAAACTGCCTGCAGTACCGGCATCCCATATGGGTACAAGTTCAAGTCCCAGCTGCTCCACTTCTGATCCAGCTCTCTGCTATGGCTTGGGAAAGCAGCAGAAGATGACCCAAGTCCTTGGGGCCCTGCACCCACGTGGGACACCCGGAGGAAGCTCTTGGCTCCTGGCTTTGGATCGGCGCAGCTCTAGCCATTGCAGCCATCTGGGGAGTGAACCAGTGAATGGAAGATCTCTCTCTGTCTCTACTCTCTGTAACTCTTTCAAATAAATAAAATAAATCTTAAAAAAAGCAGTTTTATTAAAAAAATCTATGATTCTGAAAGACTCACAAAGTGTCAGTAATCTTATTGTCTATAATAGGGAAATGAGAATATCACTGCTTGTGGATTTGAAACTTACGTGTTGCTCTTCAGCTGATCATTTGCACAGTAGGACAATGACTAGCCCTTTGGCCCAGCCTTTAAGTCACCAGTTTGGATGCCCAAGTACCCAACCAGAGTAACTAAATTTGATCCCCTGCTCTGATTCCTGAGCCCAGCTTCCTGCTTATGCAAATAGCTCAAGTAATTGGGTCCTTACCTCCAATGTAGGAGATCTGGATTCAGTTCCCAACTCCAGCCTTTGACCCCAGTCCAGCCACTGATCACTGCCACCATTTGGCCATTGCAAAAGAAGGGAGATCTCTCTATTTCTCTCTGCTTCTCAAATTAAATAAAATATTTTTAAAAGAAAAGGTGTTCAATATAAGTCCAAACACGAGAATTTATGGACAACATGTTAGGAAATTTAAATTTATACTTTTCTCTAATTTGTGTATTTTGGAGATATAAAGAAAAAAACTGAAAATCTTGCTATTCTGTTTTACTTTTGAATAACAGCTTCTGCTCCCCTTTGCTCAATGGACCAGTACTTTCACTTAATGAATGTTCCAGAGAAGAGATATATACATATCTGTCTCTATCTATTATCTATCTACCTATCTAATATATATATATACATATTTATATATAAAATGCAAAACAAACAAAATCTACCTATAACTTGAATTCCAGTGTTAACTGTCAGTTCTCCAGCTCATTCATGGATAACGACCATGGATCCTCAGAGTAGGTTAGTCTTTTTTTCTTTTATTTAAATAAAGGGAACAAATGTCATGTGCTCATATATACCATTTGAAGAGCATAATGATTCATCCCACCCTACCCTCCCTGCCTCCATCTCTGTCACCCTCTCTCTTCCTTTTCTTATTTTTCTTTCAATGTTTATAATGACATACTTTCAATTTTCTTTATAAACATAAGCTTGAATTATTCCCTTTGCCTACTGTCTAGAAAAGAAATACAGGTCCATTTTCTAAATGGCTGGATTTACTTGAATATAAATTGTAAACATTAGCCTGATTCGAAACAAATCTTTTAAAAAATACTGCTTCCATTGTTGTATATTTGGAAATTTCAAAAAAGTTTAATGAAAATAAAACCAGAAATTCCATCACCTAGAGAGAATTGCTGTGAGATTTTGTATGTACTCTATGTTCTTATTTCCTTTATTTTCCTTTAACTAATTATTGTCATAGGCAATACACAAAGGCATGCCAGATAATATGGAGGATGTCCAGTTAAATTTGAATGTCATATACACAAGGAATAATTTTTGGTATAAGTATGCCCCATGTAATCTTTGGTATGTACTTTCACTAAAAACATATTTATTGTGTATCTGAAGTTAAAATTTAACTGGAAATCCTATATTTTTATTTGCTAAATCTGGCAATGCTAGATGTATGTTCATTGCCAAAATAATTTTTAAATCTATACACACAGGTACTCACACACACACAAAGAAAGAAATATAAGTCACCAGGACTTGCACATTATTGCTCTTTCCTAGTCTCTGAGTGATTTGCACCTGTATCACTATAAATGAAAGTGTTTTTAACATGATATGTTTTTAACAGGTAATGCTAGTTTCTTTACTTCCTCTTGATTTTCTTTCTTCCCCTAGGATCATGAATGAATATGAATGAAACTCAGAGAAAACGAAGCCAGCTGTACTGCCAGAGTTAAAGATTTTCAGGCTGTTACGAATCTGTTAAAATATTGATGATGTGACTCAGGCTATATCACTTATTTCCATTTTTGGCAGCCAGGAGAATGGCCAGGGTTGCATTTGTTGCTGAAGGATATATGTATGCGGGCTGGTAAGCATCCTCATTCTTCTGTTTTCCTGAAGCCCAACTGATGGAGTAGAAAAAGAAAAAAAATAATGTACCACAGCCTGAAAAGTAGAGGGAATTTCCCTCATTGTCTATTTGTGGCTGATCTAAGTGGATTACCTACCTTGCTAAGATAAAATGCACAAAAGGGCATTGTCTTCCTCTAGAGAATTTTTTGAAAAAAAATTTTATTTGCTTGAAAGGCAGAGGGAGAGAGAAATGGGGTGAGGGGGAGAGAAAGAGAGAGGCAGAGACAAGACAGAGGAGGCAAGAGAGGGATAGAAAGAGCATTCTCACCTGCTGGTTCACTCCAAAAATGCCCACAATATTGCAGTTGGGCTGGGTTAAAGCTGAGAGCTGGGAACTCAATTGAAGTCACCCAAAAGACTGTCAACCACTTGAGCCATAACCACTCTCTCCCAAGGTCTGCATTAGCAGGAAGCTGTTGTCAGGAACTGGAGCCAAGAATTGAACTCAAATGCCCAAAGGATTCTTGTTTTGTTTCTGATACCAGGATAATCATGAGTGGAGGATTGCTCGTTTATGTAAGTGCATGTGTCACAGATGGCACAGAACAGCTGTGGTACAGAGATAGCTCCTTTTTTTTTTTTAAGATTTATTTATTGAGAGGTAGAGTTACAGACAATGAGAGGGAGAAGCAGAGAGAAAGGTTTTCCTTCCATTGGTTCACTCCCCAGATGGCCGCAACAGCCAAAGCTGCGTCCATCTGAAGCCAGGAGCCAGGTGCTTCTTCCCAGTCTCCCATGTGGGTGAAGGGGCCCAAGCACTTGGATTAGCTTCTACTGCTTTCCCAGGCCTTAGCAGAGAGCTGGATTGGAAGAGGAACAGCTGGGACTAGAACCGGAGCTCATAAGGGATGCTGGCGCCCCAGGCAGAGGATTAACCTACTGCGCCATGGCGCTGGACCCAAGATAGCTCCTTTGATAGTAAGGTTTACTGTGGAGGGAATATATTTTCTGGGATTTCTATGTAGGGTCTGAGCTTATAAAGATATCAATGCTATTTTAATAATGAATTATTTTGGGGTTGGCACTGTTGCATGATGGGCTAGACCTCCACCTGTGGTGCCAGCATCCCGTATGGGTGCCGGTTTGTATACTGGCTGCTCCTCTTATGATCCACCTCTCTGCTATGGCCTGGGAAAGCAATGGAAAATGACCAAAGTCCTTAGGCCTCTGCATCTGTGTGGGAGACCTGGAAAAAGTTCCTGGCTCCTGGCTTTAAATTGGCCCATCTCTGGCTGTTGCAACCATTTCAGGAATAAACAGGCAGATGGAAGAACTCTTTCTGTCTCTCCCTCCCTCTGTAACTCTACCTCTCAAATAAATAAATAAATAAGTCTTTTTTAAAAAATGAGCCTACTTGTTTGTAAGGAAGGAATAATGACCAAGTAGGTTTCTAGAATTTTTAAGCAAGGGACTAAGGAAGTACTCAAGGCTTTTCTATTCTTCCTCTGCTCTCTCTCAGGAAAAGGATAGGAGTGTTTTGTTGGCCTGTAGACTGTTTGGAAGTCCTTAATGGAAGGATTTGAACTCACAAGGGTTTGGGTTCTCTTTGGGCCTTTGGATCCATTGGACTTTCCACTCTTACTTGAAGAGTAAGACTAGTCCTGCTCCGGTCCTTGAAAACAAACTCTCCCGTTGATCCCTGAGCCTTTGTCTAACAAAAGGAACCTTCCCAGCTTGCTGTGGCCACTCTGCTGCCTTGAGCCTGGAGAATACCCAGATAGTTGTGAACCTTCCTTTAAAGTGTCATTGGTGTAAGAGGTACCCTAGGGTTAAATAATTGACCCACTTTTATTCCTGCGCTGGCCAGCCTCTATTCATGCATAATTAAAGAGATCGATTTTCCTATCTGGACAGAGATTCCAAGGAAGATACTTTCTGGATGGATCTTTTCAATTCTTTTTTTAATTTATTTTTTATTTTTTATTTTTTTTTAAACTTTTATTTAATGAATATAAATTTCCAAAGTACAGCTTATGGATTACAATGGCTTCCCCCCCATAACGTCCCTCCTACCCGCAACCCTCCCCTTTCCCACTCCCTCTCCCCTTCCATTCACATCAAGATTCATTTTCGTTTCTCTTTATATACAGAAGATCAGTTTAGCATACATTAAGTAAAGATTTCAACAGTTTGCTCCCACACAGAAACATAAAGTGAAAAATACTGTTTGAGTACTAGTTATAGCATTAAATCTCAATGTACAGCACACTAAGGACAAAGATCCTACATGAGGAGTAAGTGCACAGTGACTCCTGTTGTTGACTTAACAAATTGACACTCTTGTTTATGGTATCAGTAATCACCCTAGGCTCTTGTCATGAGCTGCCAAGGCTATGGAAGCCCCCTGAGTTCACTGACTCTGATAATTTTTAGACAAGGCCATGGTCAAAGTGGAAGTTCTCTCCTCCCTTCAGAGAAAGATACCTCCTTCTTTGATGACCCGTTCTTTCCACTGGGATCTCACTCGCAGAGATCTTTCATTTAGTTTTTTTTTTTTTTTTTTCCCCAGAGTGTCTTGGCTTTCCATGCCTGAAATACTCTCAAAAGAATTATTTTATTTATTTGGAATACAGAGTTAACAGAGAGAGGTAGAGCCAGAGAGAGAGAGAGGTCTTCGATTTTGCTGGTTCACCTCCCAAATGACTGCAATCGTCAGAGCTGTGCCGATCTGAAGCCAGTAGCCAGGAGCTTCTTCCAGGTCTCCCACTCAGGTACAGAGACCCAAGGACTTGGGCCATCTTCCACTACTTTCCCAGGCCATAGCAGAGAGCTGGATCGGAAGAGGAGCTGCCGGGACTCAAACTGGTGCCCATATGGGTTGCTGGTGCTGTAGGCGGGGGCTTTAACCCACTGTGTGATGGCGCTGGCCTCTCTTCAATTCTTAATATCTGGTCAGGGTCAGGAGTACACCTTCTTTATATCAGGCATAGAATATGTTGCTGGAGATGAAACTATGATTCTCAGTGCTTGCCCTCAAGGAGCTCATTTGGTTAAAAGAAAAGACAAAGAAAAAACAATTATGATACTATGATGGAAGGCCTAAGTATGAGTGTGCGTGTGTCTGTGTGTAGTGGTGTTAGGTAGTTTGCTGGAAGAAATGGTATTTCAACTGAGCCTTGAAGACTTGTAAGAGTAAGATAAATAATCATATTATCCCAGGAACAGCACTGGCAATAAATAGATTTGGTTGCACATTTGGAGAACTGCAGGTAGAATGTCAGGATTTTGAGTCATGGGAAGACAAATACAAACAGGACTTGGGAAGAGAGTGGAGATTATTTTGAAGGGCTTAGTGAACTCTGCTAAAGGCTTGAATTACACTGAGAACAGTGGGAAGCCACATGAGACTGCAAGGAGTATGTCATGGTTGAATTCCATTTGAGATGGCAGGAGTAAAAGACTAGAGGAATGATAAAGAGAGGTAAGAAGACCAATTAGAAGTAAAACATGAACTAAGACAGTGACAATAACAGGGATATAAATAATATTTGTATCATCAGAATACAGAAATAAGTGGGGAAGGAAGCAGACCAACCTCTGAGTTTCTGACTGGTGATGGATGGTGACATGGCACAATAGGGGAAAACAGGAAGAAGGACTAACTTCGAGTTAATTTTTTGACATTTTGAGTGTGAAGCTTCTGAAATATTCAGATAAAACTTTGAACTTACATATTATCTAGATTTACAGGTGTAGAAATTATTGGTATTGAAATGTTTTATTGATCTGAGGATCTACCTGTGGTATTTAGGAAATCATGTAATAGGTAGGAGCAAGCAAACATCAGTATGTTATTTAAATGTCACCTTAGGTAGTGCTTTTTACATATTTATTTTTATAAATTTGCTGACATTTTAACATCTCATAGTTGTCAGTTCTGAAAGGTGGTAGAGGCACCATCAGCCTCATTTTATAGAAGAATCTAGCACTCAATTTGAATGACTTTCCTGAGGCCAAACAGCTAGTATAGTTACACAAGGTTTCTGACTTCAAATCCAGAATACTTTCTGCACACCTTAGGGCCTCTTATATTACATAACTACCCACATCCTCCTTCCTGTAGCAGGCAAATGTGGATTCCTTCCGAGTTTTAAAGCCTTAAGCTACTATATCCACATGAAGATTATACCACAGTACTCTTGGCATGGCTAGCACCACGCTATGCTAGAAGTCCTTATTCTGTTGCTAAATACATTCTTTGTACATGCTTGTTTTCTGGAGTACACAATTTTTAAAAATCTGGTGACATAAAGGAATCCAATTTATCTGGGCCTTGATTAATATTTTTCTTGCAAGTGCCATGAAGAATAGAACCCCTGGGGTTGGCATAACTTTGAGATAGAGTTATGCACTCTTCAGCACAATGCTTCTCTCACAGCTCTGCTGGTGTTACTGTGGCCACTGGAAATGAATTGCATGGGAGGGGTATGAAAAGATATGGGGATGCTTCTGCGGTTTGAAGGTTTGTTGTCACCAATACGCATGTTGTGACTTGGTCCCAAGTGTAACAGTGCTGACAGATGGTGGAGACTTTAGAGGAATTTGGGGTCATGAGGGATCTGACCTAACGTATGCAATAGGTGACCTATCATAGGAGGTTTGCCTCCTTTCTCCCTTGCACCTGTGTCTCCTTTACACTTGCACTTGCTTTGTTTTCTGCTTTTCTGCCATGCCTAGAATAGCACATGGCCTCCCCCCATGCGCTGGAATTCAGAACTGTGAACCACAATAAGCTTCTCTTCTTTATAAATTACCTCGTTTCAGTTATTCTGTTATAGCAACAGAAAATGGAGTACCATAATGTGTAGAAAGTTTTCCTATTTCATTTCTTGGATAAAGAAGCTGTGTCTGTTCACATTAAAAATTAATTTCTCCTTCTGCACTCCATGGGTGAAGCCACAGACCTTCCATGCAACTCCCTGAGGGGCCCTCTTGATGGTTAACTCCTACTCTTCCTCTGAGCTCCACTGACCTGATGGCCTCAGATTCTGCCTCTCTCTATGCATAGCCTTCCTAGAGTGGTGCTTTGGGTTGGATGCCCTCAACCAGCTTTTCAGATTATTCTTTTTTTTTTTTTTTTAATTAGACAGGCAGAGTTAGACAGTGAGAGAGAGAGAGAGAGAGAGAGACAGACAGACAGAAAGAAAGGTCTTCCTTCCGTTGGTTCACCCCCCAAATGGCCGCTACGGCTGGTGCGCTGCGCTGATCTGAAGCCGGGAGCCAGATGCTTCCTCCTGGTCTCCCAAGCGTGTGCAGGCGCCCAAGCACTTGAGCCATCCTCCACTGCCCTCCCGGGCCACAGCAGAGAGCTGGACTGGAAGAGGAGCAACAGGGACTAGAACCCAGCACCCATATGGGATGCTGGCTCCACAGGCAGAGGCTTAACCAAGTGAGCCGTGGCGCCGGCCCCTCAGATTCTTCTTATCCTGAACAGTACACCATAGACAAATCATGCATCACCCTCACTTCATTCCTGTACCCCTGGGAACTCTGCCTGGCACAGCAACCTTGGCATCAACAGTATTAGAGAGGTGAAGAAAATCAAGTGAACCCAGGAAGGGAATGGCCCTCAGGTTCTCTGATACAAGTTTTGTTTTCCTTATTTCAGGCACACAGTCAGATCATTAAATCAGATAGTTAAATGTTTTTCTTTATTCTCACCATAGTTAGTCTATTGCTCTATCATTGAGCATCTTTGTTATTTACAAATTTCTGCTTAAAGATAAAATTCAAATATATTTATACCTAACACTCTTTATTCTATTGAATCTTAATAGTTTAGTGTGATTGGTATAGGTAGCAGAAGTCCTGTGAATTCTTAATAATTCTTCTCCATTAAGATCTTTCTTATGCTGATTCTACTGATATCTGAGTTTCTATCTCTCTTTCTCACCTCTGTTTTTACTTCTTGGCCCTAATTCGCTTCCTTACTATTTTTCTTTGAACTGTTATAAAAGCCCCTCCCCTTATCATGATCTCCCTATCTCGGATTATACACCCAAGCATTCCACCTAGTATACCCTCTGCTGTGGTTTGGAAGTGGTTTGCAGCCCAGGGACATGTGCTTTTTCTTGGTCCTCCATGTGGCAATGTTTGACAGTGGACCTTAAAGAGATGGCACCTAATGTGAAATTCTGACGTCATTGGGGATGCTGCCCTCTGAAGAGACTAAGGTGGAAGGCTGAGTTACTTCTCACTAGAGCAAGTTATCCTAAGAAGAAGCACAACCTCTCAGTTGCTCTCTGCTGTCTTGTCTGGTGGTGTGGTCTCTTGCTCCTGCCATCCTCCTTGAAGCCTTCAGCAAGGCCAAGACAATGTTAGGGCCATGCCCTTGAACCTCCAAAACTGACAGCCAAATAAACTGCTTCTTATAAAGTCACTTGGCCTCAAATATTTCACTATGATAATGGATACTTACTGATCAGTACTGTAACCATACAAGGTCATTTCTCCTGATAGAATTCCCATATCATAAAAGGCGAGTTGTGGTAATTTAGGAGATCCCATAAACTAAATTATCTGGAGGTCTTGGAGCTACAGACCATTGTCTCTGCCAAACATAATTCCTATGTAATTTTTTTTTCACGAATAGCGAATAGGCAGGGAGCTCCAGAGGTGCCCTCCTAGACAATGCTGCATTTGATTCCAGTGCTGGTCAAGTGCTTGGATTCATTATTTTGGTTTGTGCAGCTGGACTCATGGGCACACTGATTAAAAGGAGTTTTCTTTGGGGCTGGGGCTGTGGCACAGAAGATTAAAGCCCCGGTCTGCAGCACCCGTATCCCATATGGACACCAGTTTGAGGCCCTGCTGCTCCACTTCCAATCCAGCTCTCTGCTGTGGCCTGAGAAGGCAGTAGAAGATGGCCCAAGTCCTTGGGGCCCTGCATCTGTGTGGGAGACGCAGAAGAAGCTCCTGGCTCCTGGCTTCAGATCAGCTCAGCTCTGGCTGTTGTGACCATCTGGGGAGTGAGCCAGTGAATGGAAGATCTCTCTCTCGCTGGCTCTACCTCACTCTGTAACTCTGTCTTTCAAATAAATAAAATAAATCTTTTTTTTTTTAAAGGAGTTTTCTTCTTTCAGGATGGAATAAAAACACATCTCTTGTGCAGAACTTTTAAACTTTCATTTTCTGCCTAGGACTATGTGAATCCCCAAAGGGTTTCTAAATAAGGGAACTGTGTTATGATTCCTCCCTTCTTGGAAGTTTGTAACATCATCCATGACATAGGGATTTAGTAGAACCTCTTTTATATAGGGATCCAAGAATGGATCTATGAACAAAATATACTCCAAGAGTCTTTAATGATGCAGGGATACATTATTAACCCCAAATCCTGGCACTGGGCTAGCCTTGTGGTCTAGTAGGTAGAGCCACCTCTTGCAATGCCAACATCTCATATGGGTGCTGGTTCGAGCCCCAGCTGCTCCACTTCAAATCCAACTTCCTACTAATGCCCCTGGAAGACAGTGGAAGATTTCCCAAGTGTTTGGGCCATTGCCATCAATGTGGGAGACCCAGATGAAGCTCCTGACTCTTGGCTTCAGACTGGCCCAGCCCTGGCCACTGTGGCCATTTAGGGAGTGAACAAGTAGATGGAAGATCTCTCTCTTACTCTGTCTCTCTCTCTCTGTAACACTGCTTTTCAAGTAAATTAAAAAAAAAAATCTAGGCCCAGCTTATACTCTCCATGTAACATGGGCTAGAACTTTGGAAAACCAATTGAGTAATGCTCAAACATTTGAACATGTGATATAGCTGGAAGTCAAACCAGTTCTTTGAGTTTTGCTCTAAAATAGCAACTTTGACTTCTAAAGGCATTGGATCCTTAACACATTAATCATTAAAATATCTTACTCTGAATCCTTTTAGATTCTAGTTTTGACACTTTCATTTTCCCTATCTTGAAAAAAAATATCCATACCCAATGTAGAAAATTAATAGATTATGTGGCCGGCGCCGCGGCTCACTAGACTAATCCTCCGCCTAGCGGCGCCAGCACACCAGGTTCTAGTCCCGGTTGGGGCGCCAGATTCTCTCCCGGTTGCCCCTCTTCCAGGCCAGCTCTCTGCTGTGGTCCGGGAGTGCAGTGGAGGATGGCCCAAGTGCTTGGGCCCTGCACCCCATGGGAGACCAGGAGAAGCACCTGGCTCCTGCCATCGGATCAGCGCGGTGCGCCGGCCGCAGCAGCCATTGGAGGGTGAACCAATGGCAAAGGAAGACCTTTCTCTTTGTCTCTCTCTCTCACTGTCCATTCTGCATGTAAAAAAAAATTAATAGATTCTGGAGCACATTAACCATACACTTAGCTTTCCCCCAAAATAAGTCAGATTATTTGAAAAGTATTCTTTTATAACTTGAAGTCCTCAAAGAAATGCTTTCCAAGGTTTACAGTTTAGCAGGATGTCCTTGGCTTTTATGAAGGCTATTGAAAGACTGTCCATGAGAAGAAGAAGGAATCTGTATAGTGGATTAAGCTGGTGCTGAAACACACCCCATCAGCTTATTTTTAATCCCGCTTTTGGGGAAGTACTGCATGGCATCATCTCAGCTCTTAGAGCCAGGAAAATCTGAGTTTGGAAAGAGACATCATTTGGTATTGTGGCTCCAAAGTGTCTTCAAGCACCCCTATCATCCTCCATCAGCAGTCTCTGGGGATTGCTGTTCATGGAAGGGGATATTGCAAGAAGAAACGATGTAGGCAGGGATTGGCCTCCCCCCACTCTGGTCAGAGAAGCTTAGCTCTCACGGTTTTTCACGGATATGCCTCTTTCAATGATTTTGCTTAAGGAAAGCTTTCACTTACTGTTCTTACATCTGGAAACCTCTAGTGTAGCAGTCAAATGAGTGTGAGGTATGGTAAAGGGTGTCAAGATTAAGTTTGAACTCCATTGCTTACTAGCTTTGTGTTTTGGCTACATGTTCAACCCCTGAACATTGTAGTTTCCGTACATATAAAATGTGACTATTGATAACACCTACCCTTGATGCTGTGTGGTGAGGATTTAGTAAGATCTATTATGACAAAGAGTGCCCATCACATATTTTTCAGCCAATAAGCCTTAGTTTCTTCAGCTCTGACCACTAGGATTAGAAACTCCCAGAAAGCAAATTTTTTTGTCTTATTCCTTTGTATCCTTACTGATAGTGCAGTAGTTTTCAACTTTTGGTATCCAGGTGGTATGACTAGTAGAGCCCACAGCCCATATGCACTGAACACAATTCCCAGGCTTGTCATTCTGTATATGGCTTAAAAACAAACCACAATGCAATTAATCCTCAATAAATGCTTCCAAAGGGAACTCTTGGGAAACTGTTGCTTCTATTTATCAACAGCGAGAACAACATAATAAATGTATCACATTCCTGTTGTTGTTGTTGTTTTTCTTTGAACAAAAGAGTTCAAGTACTATTTTGTACTCAATTGTAGTAGGTCCTTCGTTTAGGTTGTTTGCTGTTACCAGTTTCATTATTTAGCTTATTTTCCTTAACTTTTTTTTCCTTTTTTTAGTTTTGTGGTTTTATTTCATCTCCATTTTCCATTGTATGTTATCCCAAATATCATTTCAGAAATACTTACTGCATAAAGAATTTAAAAAAGTAAATACATCCCTTCACATATACTTTGCCCCTGAAAAGTAGACTTGACCTTCCTTATGCTTTTGCTTCATGGGTCCTCTTTGCTTTAAACACTTTTTCTTCTATGACTCAGATACTGACATTCCTGACTCTCTTATAGCCCAGTTCCAATATTCTTTGCTTCAGGAAGTTTGCCGCAAACTTCCTTTAATCTTCCAATGAGAAGTGACAGAATACCTGTGAACTCTCTTTTGGCATACGGTCAGACAGGAGATAAGTCTGTCTTTGACATTCTGAAGGGAGTAATTTTTCAAAAATCCTACCAGAAGTTCTGAGCTATAGAGAAACACTGTTAAGTTCCAGTTCTCCTTTGAGGAAGCAGAGGCAAAGAGCAGAATAAAAAATGTGGAGAGTGGCTCCTGGGAAACAGACATGGACTTGAATCTTGGATCTGCCACAACTGGCTTTGGTCCTTTAACTGGAGCCTTGGATTCCTTACCTGTAAGGATGAGCATGTCAGTTGGAGACTGAGTTTGGCTCAAATTGTCAGAACAACACTGGCTGAAAAACATAGAGCTTTATCCCTCTCAGGAAAAAAGCTCAGGGGATGTACACTGGGCTGAACAGAGGTACTGTCTTTGTACCTGGCCAACATGAGCTGTATGTCACTTCCTTATGATAATAACATGGTTCCTCTACCTCTAGACATTGATAATTTTTAACAGCCATTGTCTTGACTGTTGAAGAACAGTGTTTTTTTTTTTTTTTTTTTTTTTTTTTTCTTCGTACTATTTGTTGAACTCTTAGTGCAGGCTTTATCTTTTGAGTATAAAGTTAACTGAAATAGATCTTTGTAAAAAATAGGAATTTGGGGGCCGGCGCTGTGGTGCAGCAGGTTAAAGCCCTGGCCAGAAGCATGGGTGCCGGTTCTAGTCCTGGCTTCTCCTCTTCTGATCCAGCTCTCTGCCATGGCCTGGGAAAGCAGTAGAAGATGGCCTCTGCACCCACGTGGGAGACCCAGAAGAAGCTCCTGGCTCCTGGCTCCTGACTTCAGATCGGCTCAGCACTGGCCGTTGTGGCCATCCTGGGAGTGAACCATCAGATGGAAGATCTCTCTCTCTCTCTGTCTCTACCTCTCTCTGTAACTCTGTCTTTCAAATAAAATAAAAGAAATCTTTTAAAAAAAAGAATGTGAAAAGGAGAGGTAGGAGGAAGAAGGGTGGGAGCCTGGGCAGGAGGGAGGGTAGGATGGGAAGTATGACTATGTTCCTGAATCTGTATATATGAAATACATTAAGTTTCTATACCTTAAATGAAATTTAAAAAATAAACAAACAGACCATTACCTCTGGAAAAAAATAAAGGAAAGATGTGGTGAGAGAAAAGAGGCACAGGTCTGCCAAAGCTGCTCCCTTGAAATACAGTTCCCTAAGAATCTACCTGTCAACCACTACACATGAGGGTACTTCAAAAAGTGTGTGAAGAATAAAATTAAAAGGAAAAGTTATTTTGGTGCCAAAAATTTTTGAAATCCATCCATACTTTTTTCATAATGCACATTTCCCATGATTTTTTAAGACCCTTCATGTATCTCATTGATCACAATTGTGTCATATGAACATCTGGAGTTAGAAGGACATTCATAACAAAGATGGGGGAGAGTGAAAGCGAGAGAGAGGGGGAGAGAGATAGAGAGAGAGTGCTAGTTGAGTGTGGACACACTGCTTCCCTAAGCAAAATTATTTCTATTAGTAAGAAGGAGGGGAGAACAGGTACTGGGTAGTAGTGTCTGGCCCAGGGAGAGAAATGTGCTTCCTTGAGAGTGTAGAAATAATGCAGCACAAGATTTGGGAGCTGCTTCTACTCTTCTGTCTCCTGGGTAACTCTGTAACTCAATTTCCTCTGGTATCTCTCCATTTCCTCTTATAGCATGGCTTCATAAATTGAATGATTGGGCAATATCACTATTTCAAATGATGTCCTGCTTCAGAGGTTGATCACTCAATTTGTATTTGAAGTTCCCAAGGTGAAGTATGATAGAGCAGCATCAAGCGCTCTCATGTAGTTTTATTTTTTTCTCAAAGATTCATTTTCTCATTGATAAAATAGGTTTGGGTTTAGCAGTGAGGAAACAGCTTGCTCATAAAGCAGGCTGGAACTGCTTAGTTGTAAGAATGAAGTCCCTGGCCAGCACAGCCTGTCATGAATTTGCTCAGTGACTCCAGAACTTTCACACTGACAGCTTACCCCAGAAGGAGATGAATCCCACTGTCTTCCGGCTCTGAGCTCCCGAGTGTGACCACTTAGCCGTGGTAGGGAAGAAGCGGGCATCATTATTAAGCGAAAACCACATCTAATACCGGACTCTTTTACGCTTCTTCCTAGACCTCTGAGAACTTAGCCCTCTACCTTGATGCTCCATCTCTTAGTGGCAAATGAAGACGATCCCAGATCAAGGACCCCGTGAAAAATAAATCCAAGGGAGTTGAGGTGGATGGGAAGTCCACTTAGGAAAACAGATTGTGTTCAGGTCCGTGGACTGCAAAGCTGCGGAAGGCTTGTCAGAACCCATGAAGGTTGGCTCTGTAGTGACCTCCGCCTGCAAACCTGCAATAAAGAAACAACTCTTGTCTGAACCACAGCCATCCACCCCCTTCAAATTGTATCGTATTATTTTTAGTTTAACCATAGTCTTTTGAGGATGGTTTCCCAAAGCTATTTCTAGCTTTCACTGATGGTGTTTATGGTTAGAACAATCAGACATACTATATCGTCACTGATTTTCCTTCAGGTATCATTATAGGATTAACAGGAAATCCCTCTGAAAAGACTGTACCTACAGGGGAGAAGTGAGGGAAAAAAAGACAAGCCTGACTATCGCTTCTCGGCCTTTTGGCCAAGATCAAGTGGAGACGTGCATGACTGACATCACAGTCTTATTTGAAACCATCTACGCTGGGAAGCTTTAATTCCAATTTAGAGTGCGATGGTCTGACTCCTGCATTCGATGAACAAAAATCAGTTATTTTAATATGAAGTTAAAACTAAAAGTAAAGCCATTTTTCAAGCAATGTCAAGTAAGCCATAAAAATGCATCATCATGCTCCTAAATCTGTATATATATGAAATACATGAAGTTTGTTCACCTTCTGCATATAAAAAATGAAAATAAGAGAAATGTTTCTGTCCATAATTTATATTGAACAGGTGTTAACCAACAAAATCAAAGCAGAGAATCATTCCGCTTAAATAAATTTTATGTCTCCTCATTTATTCATTAATTCACAATAATTCATTCCACAAACAGTCTTAAGTGCTCAATTCTTAAGTCATTATTGCTGGCTCTTGTATAGTTCTAAGATGCAAGGTGCTAGGCAATCTCCATTTTCATGGCTAGGGCCACTGGCTTGAGGACTCAATAGTCTTGCAACAGATACCAGATCTTTTTACAAAATCATTTATTTTGCTTATTTGAAATTTAGGGAGAATGGGAGTGAGTGAGAGCGAGAGACTCACTGGTTCACCCCCCAAATGCCTGCAGCAGCCAGGGCTGTGCCAGGCTGAAGCCAGGAGGTGGGACTCAGTCCAGGTTTCCTGCACAGGTGGCAGGGGCACAGGTGGCAGGGACCCACGTGCCTGAGCCATCGTCTGCTGCCTCCCAGGGTGCACATTAGCAGGGAGCTGGAATCAGGAGCAGAGCTGAGACACAAACCCAGCACTCCATCTGCTGCATCTCGAGCAGCCCCTAATACTGCACCAAATGCCCACCCTGATCCTAGATTTATGTTGAATCGGTTCAGTGACTCGTTTTCAGCTTGCTTGTTTTCAACAGTGAATTGTAAATGAATGTGAAATTGTGCCTCCTTTTTTGAAAACTGTTGCCATAGTTCATGAAACTCAAAGTGAGAAAACTGGAAAATCATACTTATCACAGCTCCAAAATTTCACAGTTAATTGTTAATACTGTCTTTGCCAAGTGACTTTTAAAAAAAGATTTATTTATTGACTTGAAAGGCAGAGTTACAGAGAGGCAGAGGGGGGGAGAGAGAGAGAGAGAGACAGAGAGAGAAAATCTTCCATCCTTAGGTTCACTTCCCAAATGACTGCAATGGCCAGAGCTGGGCCAATCCGAATCCAGGAGCCAGGAGCCTCCTCTGGATCCCCAACGCGGGTGCAGGGGCCCAAGGACTTGGGCCATCTTCCACTGCTTTCCCAGCCCAAAGCAGAGTTGGATCAGAAGTGGAGCAGCCGGGACTCAAACCAGTGCTCATATGGGATGCTGCCACTGCAGGCAGCGGCTGCGCCTGCTACTCCCGCCACAGCACCAGCCCCACCAACTGACTTTTATATGCTACTCTAAAAATGTTTGCCCTTCAGTCTTCCATTCATTTATAGAAAAACAATACTGCACACAGAATCGGAGTGATTTAATTCATATGAATGATTTGGCTTACTATTCCTGACAGCATTCTTGATTTGCCCATTACCATCCTAAACATAACTATTTTAGATCAAACATTTTAACTTTGGAAATGAATATCACATGACAGAAGCTCACAATGAGACCCTCAGAACTGGCTCAATTTACAAAAGTAGCTGCAGAACAAGAGTTGGCAAACTACACCCTTTGGGCTACCTCTGGCTTGTCATCTCTGTGTACAGCTTGCAAGTCAAGAACGGCTTTTACTTAAAAAAAAAAAAAAACCTTGCAAAATGTGCATAAAGGATTGCTATTGGGTTGTCCAAGGGATTGGAAGGAAATAGAAGGGGATGCAGTGAGAAACTGAGATATACTGCAGCCCCCATCAAGGCCAGCACTGTCCCCACGGGGATGGGAAGGTTCTTCAGAGTGGTCCTGAGGAGGAAGGGAGGAGCCAGGACTTTACAGTCCCACACTGATGAATGTGAGCTGCCCCTGGAAGGAGAGACAACAGGGAGCAAGGCTGTTTTCTTCAGCTAAGGCTATTCTCTTAGAAGGCTGAAGGTGGAGGGTCATCTTCCACCGGCATTCTCAGCTGCTGGGGGAACGAGCCCTAGAAGACTCCAGATTGTTCTGTGGTCTTCCTGAGCAGCAGGCCCAGCATGCTGCTGGCCCCTGTCTTCTAGGCCTGCCTGCAGGTCCCTGGTTTCTGTGCGGGGGCAGCCCAGAAAGACCTAAGGAAGACAAAAGAAGGGCATTTCAGTTGGAGAACTGAGGCTGTTCACCCCATGGCTGCTCAGGGTGGGGCTCTCTCAAAAGAGAGCACCATCAGTCTCAAGGGTGGGCGAGTCTGAAAGGGAGCAGAGCTCAGAGGGCACGCTGTAGGGCCTCCTGTGCTTCCTGATCTTGCCCAGCGTTCTGTCAGCTGCAAGAGGGCTGCGTGAATGCTTGACCCCGTGTTCCAGGGTCAGAAGAATCCAGAAGAAGAAAAAGGGGGAGTCCTGCGCTCACTTTTAAAGTTGACCACCCTCTCGCCCCTTTAACTGTAAATCTCTTTGATTAACCCTGGGACTTCTACTCCCAAGTCTCTTCTGGTTGGGCAGAGATCTTATTTGTTGAAAATCTTCTCTTTCCTGTACAACTCATTTCAGAGTGCACCCCATCTAGTGAGTGGTCAAGATCAAGGTTAGTCTCACACTAATACTGGCTTGGCTGTCATTACCTCACAACCTTCTGGAGGCTGTGATGTGAGTTAATAAAAGCAGAGAAAGAAAAGTGTTATCTCCCTTCAGGCACTATGCCTTGTGTGTCATAAGTAGTCAGTAAGCATTGAACCAGGACAGCAAATATGATTCAGAATTTGTAGAAAGATGAGTGACTCACCTGACATAAAGATAGTGATTTGTAAAAATGGATCCGAGATCTTGGTTCCAAATATCCTTTAGCTGTAACTTGTTATGCATTTTATCATTATTATTAGATTTCTTTCATTCTTTTATCTTGTTAAAAGTCTAAAATATACCCATGCTGTATTACAGATGTTAACATTAATTTTGTTTTGAAAACTTGTACTAAATGCTTACGGCTCCTTTTCTTCTTTAGTATTTACAACCTAACATTCTTACAGTAGTTTCTGTTCAATAGATGTATTTTTATGGGAGGAACGACTGTGCTTGGATGGCTAGAGATGGGAAGCAGCATTAATATGAAGGCCTTGATTTCCTTTTCTGTCAGATGAAGGCAATAAGGTTTATCTCTAGTGTTCAAGGCTGGAATGCAATGCCATACCTGAAGGTTTTTCAAAAATTATAAAGAACTAAGCAAATATGTTACCACTATGGTAAGAAACCAGAGAACACTTTATTTTTCCATAATTTCCATATCTGGAAAAATTACAAATATTTATGGAAAACTGGAGGCAGAAACAAACTGAATTTTAAACCAAAATTTATGACAAATATGAAATAAATGTAAAACAGTTGTCAGATTGCATTACTCAGATGGAAATGAATATATTTATTCTTTTTAAAGATATTCACTTTTACACAAAAGAGTGAATACAGGTTCAGATTGACAAAACACTTACCTCAATTTTGTATGGCTGTTGAAAACTATTATATTTCTTAATAACTCATAATCATCACTAATATTTGTATAATTGTGTGTAGTTGGTATATTGAATAGCTTAGATACGTAGGGGTGTATACACAAAATTATTTTTTATTATTTAACATGTGCCCTAGACTTCTATGTCCAAAATTTCTTTCACACTTTCTGATAACATTTTCTTTGGAATCTACATTTCCTGTCATTGTCAGTCATTTAAGAACTCAGTCTGTTCCAACCTCAAGTGCAAAGCTCCAATTTGAAATATTATCCTAACTTTGACTCTTCTTACCTCCAGTGAGTTTCTATCCCATGGTGGAGACTGGTAAAAACAGTGAAAGAATAGGGGGAAGGCTTTTTCTTGAGCTGGTTCTGCACTGGGTGATGTTCAAGAGTTGACTGGTGACAGCTGATAATCTAATGTTAATGATTTTTACGTGCCAGTTGTTAAATATGCCATTATAAGTGAAGCTATATAAAATTATATTAAATGAGGTTAAAATAGAGGTAATAAGTAAATACAAATTGTCATGCCCTAATTGTTTTACTATATTTCACTGTTATCTACTTAAGATTACTTAGATGTTTTGTATCCATATGGTAGACATACCACTATGATAGCTACTGCACATCTCTTTCCAATCTGACACCATCTGTGGCATCACCTTGGTAGCTTAGAATCAGCCATGGTGTGAATCTGTATCTATCTATCTAGATATATTTATATATTGCATCTATCCATCTATCTATCTATCTCAAGGAGTGCTTTATTCTCCTCTGTTCCTTTACTGATCCATCACTGCCCAGAGTTGTCTGTTGGGTATATTGTATCAGTTTCATTTGTGGTCCATCAAGGCTAATGGTGTACATCAAAATGTTGATTCTCATAAGGGGCATATGCATGAGTGTTTTGTGTATGAGGTCTATCCAAAGGGAGCAATGTTGAGGGGAGGAGGCACTCTTTAGCTCATATAGTTCCCAAGGAAGGGTGACAACCTACAACCTTCCAACAAGCTGTGGGGAGAAATCTTTTGGTCCTGAAGACGGGATCTGATTGTAGTGGCACTGTATTTATGATGGTTCTTTCCTTGTGTTGTTTGAGTCTACTGGCTTCTAAGAAATTCTGGGAGTGGGCCTTACAGAGCCCTGCTGGGTCTCTTTTCCTAGGGAAACTATTATTCTGGTTAGTGAGATACAGCACTGCTTCTGCCATTGAAGTTAACCTCACAGCCACAACTGATACGCATTAATTCCCTCCTCTGCTCTGCTAACCATTTAAAATGTCTTTAGCCCTTTGCTGGTCTATGGGGCTTGCTTGGTGGAAGGTCCAGATTCTCGTTCTTGAGTTCTTCACCTTCTTCAGGGGTGGTTGTTGTTCCCATCACTGGATAAGAAAACGGTAAAGGAAGCCAAAGGGTCACCGGGGTGCCAAACTAACTCCCTTCCGGCCTTGGATGTGTAACAGCAGTGCTGCTCCTGCTGACTGATGATCACAGTCCATCCTCCCTGCCAGTGGGTGGTGCCTCTTTTGACCTGCCAGTACTTCCTCATGAGTTACCTGTAGTGGTTGGACGGTATGTGTATCTTGGTGTTCACTGCTATACTTGTTTATTTGGGATGTGTTCCTTCCTTAGGACCCAAAACTCTAAACTCCCAGGGCTAAAACTTATGGGGATCAGATGACGAATCTTTAAGGGAATGTCAGGAATGTTTAATCTTTAATTAATTAAGCCTTCATAATACATCTTTTTTTCTGTTTACTCTACCAAGAATTAGGAAAGATGGAACTCTATTCTATATGATATGACAAGTAAAATATGTGACTATCACCACCCAACACAGAAGCCATTGATTAGTAGTAAAAGAGTATAAAATAAAATAAAATAAAAGACCAATTAAATGATCTGTGAAACTTTTCAAAAATAAAATTTAGAGTTAATAAACTGGCAACATTTGGATTCCAGCGCATTACAATGTAGTTCTTCCATTCAGTTTCTTCTTGTATAACATATTGGTTTTATTTGGGATAAAAGGAACCCCTAAAAGAAGCTAGTTAGGAGAAGACCGACTGGACATGAAGCACATTGCATGTATTTCTGGATATCTAAAATTCACAATGCATAAAGGTTAAATAATGTAAATATATAATAATATAATATATTATATTATATAATAAAACAGCAACACTTTTAGTTATCACTAAGCCATATAGTTGTAACTCTTTCTGATCTACTTCAATATACTCTTGGTTTATCTTACTTTTAGTTTTACTAAGAAAAGTACCAGTGTATGAGCCATACACTTTAAACATTTTTTTCTTATGCCAAAATCAGTACTGACACTAATAGTAATTATACTTATAGTATGTTAATGATATCCAATTTTATTGAAGGCTGTGCTAAACAATCTGTATAAAGAACTTATTTTAATCCTGATGACAATACTATGAGGAAAATTGCATTGTCTTTAATTTATGAAGAAGACCCAGATGCTTAAAAAGGCTGGAAGGAATGATTAAAACCAGAGGGAGGAGAGAAGAGGAAGAATTAGAATTTCTTTTGTATCCTGTAGCTGCTTTTTATTAGTTACATTGCTTGAGTTCTTTTGCTTTAGCAATTACAATTTAAATAAAAAATCAGAACACAGGGCATATCCAGAGCTTTTTGTTCCCCTCAAAGGACTCCGAGGCAGTCTCACCATGAACTTAAGGAAGTGCAAGCATGGAGGCCAGCTGCTTTGGCCACCCTGCAGTTCTGCCACCCGTGCCACTGTATGCACTGTGTGTCTCTGGGCAAAGGAATCAGTCCTGTATTCCTATCTGCAAAATGGGACTAACAAAGGCTAGTCTTTGACCACTAAGCATGATATCTGATGCCTAACACTTAATCAAATATTTCAATGTCAAAAGAGTTCTGGGTTAAGTTGTTTTTAATATTTTAAATTATTTATTCAATTTTATTTGAAAGGTAGAGAGAGAGAGAGACAGAAAGATTTTCCATCCCCTAGTTCTCTCCTCAAATGGGCACAACAGCTGGGGCTGGCTCAGGCCGAAGCTAGGAGCCAGGAGATTGATCCTGGTCTCCTAGGCCAGTGCAGGGTCCAAGCACTTGGGCCATCTTCCACTTCTTTCCCAGGTGCATTAGCAGGGAGCTGGATTGGAAGAGGAGCAACTGGGACTCGAACTGCACCCATGGGGAATGCTGGGACGGCAGCTTAACCGACTACACCACAGCATCGGCCCCCTAGAATGGTTTGTTTAACCATCTGCTTTCTTGGCCCAGCTGATAACATGTTTTGTTTGTTTGGATTTTCATAAGCTCCAACAAACTCAGAGATTTTCTGTTTACAAGTTCATCCTCATGATCAGTTAGAAATCATGGATCTTGGTGCAAAGATTTTAAATATTTGAACTCATTTTATACATTTCTGAATTAAAAACAAAGAGGCCTATCTATCTTCTTTTTAAAGATTTATTTATTTATTTTTTAAACTTTTATTTAATGAATATAAATTTCCAAAGTACAGCTTATGGATTACAATGGCTTCCCCCCCATAACGTCCCTCCCACCCGCAACCCTCCCCTTTCCCATTCCCTCTCCCCTTCCATTCACATCAAGATTCATTTTCGATTCTCTTTATATACAGAAGATCAGTTTAGCATACATTAAGTAAAGATTTCAACAGTTTGCTCCCACACAGAAACATAAAGTGAAAAATACTGTTTGAGTACTAGTTATAGCATTAAATCTCAATGTACAGCACATTAAGGACAAAGATCCTACATGAGGAGTAAGTGCACAGTGACTCCTGTTGTTGACTTAACAAATTGACACTCTTGTTTATGGCATCAGTAATCACCCTAGGCTCTTGTCATGAGCTGCCAAGGCTATGGAAGCCCCCTGAGTTCACTGACTCTGATAATTTTTAGACAAGGCCATGGTCAAAGTGGAAGTTCTCTCCTCCCTTCAGAGAAAGGTACCTCCTTCTTTGATGACCTGTTCTTTCCACTGGGATCTCACTTGCGGAGATCTTTCATTTAGGTTTTTTTTTTTCCCCCAGAGTGTCTTGGCTTTCCATGCCTGAAATATTTATTTGAAAGAGTTACAGAGAGAGAGGTAGAGACAGAGAGAGAGGTCTTCCATTCCGCTAGTTCACTTCCCAGATGGCCGCAATGGCCGGAGCCGCTCTGATCCGAAGCCAGGAGCCAGGAGCTTCTCCAGGTCTCCCACATGGGTGCAGGGGCCCAAGGACTTGGGCCATCTTCTACTGCTTTCCCAGGCCATAGTAGAGAGCTGGATCAGAAGAGGAGCAGCCGGGACTAGAACCGGTACCCATATGGGATGCCAGCACTTCAGGCCTGGGCCTTAACCCGCTGTGCCACAGTGCCGTCCCTTAGGCCTATCTCTCTTTAGTGCAGGGATTTGGCAGCATGAATGCTCTGTGAGTCTTTCCTTGGGGGGTGGCTCTGCTCCTTGTTTTGTTGGACCACTGTCACATGATCAGTGAATTTCTATGTGGAATAGCTGGCCTTCAGCAAGCCAGTGGTCTGGGTAAACTTCAGGGTATAGTCAGGTCCCAGGACTCGCTTCATGGGTGGGACCAGTGCTGTTACACTGGGATGTATTCACAAAGAACTCCATGTGTAGTGCTTAATGCAATGTAGTCATGGTCTTGAAATTCTTATTAATTTTATTTTTGAATTTATGCTTCGTAAGTGAAGTCCAATAAGACCATAGAGCATGCCACAGGATTTGGAGCTTTCTTCACACACACCTGTCCCTCTTGCCATGTAGCCCATGTCTCTGCCTCTGCCTGGAGACCACTGTCCGCTTGAATGGAGCCAGAGGCAGGCATGTGAGCCACACGCGCTTAGTTGAGAGTGTTGACAAGCCCTATGCCTATAATGGTTTGTGCTTGTCTAGAGAGTATCCTAGTGTCCAAGGCAGTGACATCCAGTAGCAAATTAATGCAAAGCAAATAAGCAAAAACATCTTGACAGGTTGAGAGAGAGAGACCTTAGGAAAATTTTGCCTTGTGTTTTGAGTAAGAAGTCGTACCTTTTCATTTCTCACTGTGCCCTGCAAACTGCATAGCCAACCCTGTAGGTGTGTACAATCTCACAGTGTGTGTACTAGGACTGCCAGTCTCCTTGTCCTGACAAACAAAACTTGAGTGTGGGTTAGGGGTTCCATGACCTCTGGAAGCTGAGGAGGGTAGATCTCCCACTGCTCTGTAAAGGGGCACCCCATCAATTTTGAGAGGCTCTCCAAGGCCACGTGACCAGGCTTCTCCTTGCCTCCCTCCCCCATCACACTTATAATGAGACTACATTATGTGATGTGATCATAGTGTCTATGACCACTGCACATGTTAAATGCAGGGATGAAGCAAACAAGTCTTTTGTAGAGTTTACCTAGAAAAGTCAAATTCCACAAGAATTCCCAATATTACAGTGGAAGAGTGAACATTCAGTGAACGTCTTACTGACTTGTTTCTAGTATATTTTCTCCACATTTTCTGTCACATATAATGTTTACATGAACTCTAAAGTGGCACTGTCAGAATAGCTACGTGTCGCTTCAGCTGGGGCTTCGGCGTGGTCATTACGTCTCTATTGTGATTGCTCGGCTCTTTGGAGCAGGTTGGTAATCCACACCGGGAAGGAAGCAGTCTTGGGCTTCTTCCCAAGTCCATCTAGGTAAATATTTGTGTTCACTTTGACTCAGGTTCTCCCCAGGGAAGTTAAGCTGAGTGGTTTGGTTTGGTTCCATGAGGAGAGAGTTATCATGATCTTCAACGTTTCTCCTTCTTTAGTCACTTGGGACAGTGCCGATTGAGGTCGCCTACACTCTCTGCTCAGATAAAAAGCTTCATTGTGTTCAATGTAGGTATTTTTAATTCTACACAATCCCTCTGAAAGAAATCGAAGTGCAAACTGTTTTCATTCTCACTTTTACCAGCTTGATTTGTCTTACAAAACATATTACGTGATGTCTACCAAATATCCTAAGAAGACAGATTTCCAAATAAGGTCACAAAGCCAACGTGTACCCCACATCTGGTTCAGAAATCTGTTATTGATGAGTTGTGGAAAAAAAAAAAAAGAAATGATACGTGAGAAAGGGCCTGCCAGAGTCAGAGACACAGCAGGTATTTAATAAATGTTTATTGTTAAGTGTATTACAATAACTTAATTTTATTATCACTTTTTAAATTAACAAATAAAACATGTTTGGTGTACAACATGATGTTTTGAAATATGCATACATTGTAGCTAAATAACATATGAATTACCCTCACTCACTGAGTTCTTTGGTGTGGCAAAATCACTTAAAATCTGTTTTCTAAGTGATTTCCAAGTATACAATACATTGATAATAGCCAACCTTCTTGAACTTATTTTTCCTGTCGAACTGAAATTTTGCAAACTTTGAACAACAGCTCCTCAATCTCCAGCCCCACCCTCTAGCCTCTGGTAACCATTATTGCCTCCTTGGATTATTTGAATTTGGCATTTTTTTAGAGGCACATATAAATGAGATCATGTGACATTTGTCTTTCTGTGCCTGATTAAACTTTTATTTTGTGTGCTTTACAAGCTCACTTGAATTCTTAGTATCTAACAGAATGGAAGAAGCAGATCTATTACTTTATAATATGATTAATGCCACATTTAGGATAATCAGTTAAGTAAATCTAATTGCACGCATAATTGTGGGGTATTAGACTCCCATTTGGCCACTCTCAGTACAAACTGCATAGGCAGCAACCTTGGAGATTGGTGTTTCCCACTCGTGAAGTGGAGTCTTCAGTGCGGCCTCGGAGTGGTGATGGATTCTCAGTGGCTCCTCGGAAATCTCACAGACTCCTCACCGGCTGCCATTTGTCTCCTTCCACTCAACAGCAAGAGGAGACGTGAGCTCAGAGAGCGAGCCACCATTGATCACCAAGGAAACCGCAGAACCATCTCGGGAAAATAATTGTGGCTTCTTCTATTTTAAATGTTCAGGGTTTCAGATTTCAAAGTGCAAAATGGCTGTACACCATCAGAGTAAAGTAACAGATTCATTTTAATAATAATAATATTTTGACAATAATAATAACAGTGAGTGTTCTACCTATTAAGTTAGAAGTTTCTGTTAAGTGAGAGTAGGTTGGTTAGGATGAAACTGCAGAGATCCCATTGCTTCTAACCTATAAAACAACCACTTTGTATGATTGTAATATTCACACACATTTATAATACAACAATTTGTTTTGCTAATCTTGTATATCAGTGGAATCCCAACAGTGTACATTGTTCTAGTAAAATTTTAGGATTAGTTATATCTTTGGACAGGAAGTGTGTCACTGAGGTTTGTACCATGCCACCCCACTTAGTGGTGTTTTCCCAAAGGAGGCTTTCAAGTCAGAGTGGCTTTGATTAACTCAGATGATTTATAATTTGAAATCCTTATATGGAATATGTGGTAAGTCACTGTTATATACAGAATACTGTTTATAATTTGACCAGAACCCTCATTGCCTGGCTTTGCCAAATAAGGGGTATTCAGAATACTAGAAAGTTCGAAGTCTTTAATGTTTTGAAATGTTCCCAAAGTAATTATTACCCAGACAAAGGCCACATGATTTGAGGCTACTCATCATAAAGCTATTTCCATTTGATTATGCTACCGACCAAAGAATCGGGGAAGATGACACCCATCTCAGACTTCTCACACCACTGGCCAGAAAAAGCATCCTCTGTTCTCAGGATGCTGGCCAGTGAGGGGTCTTTCACTGATGCCAGAGCCTTGGGACCCAACGCTGTCTTTGTGTTTTCTGTTGCTGAAGTTTCCTTTTACAGAAACTAAAGCTTAATCTCCTCTTCTGTGCATAAGCGCATGTCATCAGTTATTCCGAACATCCAGCTGATGTTATCAGCAAGGTCTAAAGACAGACTGACGGATAATTTCGCATCAGTTGCTGCCCTGCACCCATCATCAGGTTACATGAAGATGAACCACTGTGATGTGTGCCATTTGGGAGCATGAATGTTGCATTGTTATTTGCACTGGGAGGCCCTGGATGAACGCTTCATGATTTTACAGAGGGGAGGAGAGTCCTTGCCTGCCAGCTCTCCAGGGAGTACCATCCTCATCACTCTTTTCTGGGGATCACCTAATTGTCACCAAATGGCTGACCTTTGCTTTGTGCACTGGCTGAGAAAATCAAGACGTAAAAGAAAGCTTAATGGTTTGTAAAACGTTGCTATCAGAGGTTGGGAAGAAGTTTGGCCTCTTGCTCTGTAACTTCATCCTGTACCATAGCCCCTGGCTTGCTTCCAGGGATCCAGCATTTTAATTTTGTAAAGAGAGATAATTTATCAAGAGGAACACTCTAATCTACGTGCATTTTACTGTGGACAGAAAAGCGGTCTCTGGACTTTCAAAGGGAGAACATGCTTGTATAATCTCCATTACTTACTCTGTTTTAATAGACGTTAATTGTCTGATCTCAGAAAGTAACCTAACTTCTCTTAGCTTCAATTTCTTTATTCCTAAAAGAAGGATACAAAAGTACCTGTTGCATAGGCAGTTGAAAATATTAAACCAGTTAATCAAAGTAAAATACTTAGAATAGGGATCAGTTCAGCCGGCATCCTACTTTTTATGATGTATGAACCATGAATATATATATATACACACATACACATATGTATTTTAAAAATGATAACATTTCAAATCATATTATAAGTATCACATAATATCTTTAAATTTCCCTCCTGGTCATGAAACCTAAAATATTTGCTATTTGACCTTTTAAAAATAAATTTTCCGAACCTCAGCATACAGCAGTGCCTGACCCAAGATTGAGTGCTTTAAAAGTGTTGGTTGAAGGGCTGGCGCTGTAGCGTTGCAGGCAATGCCATTGCCTGTGGTGCTGGAATTCCATAGGGGCGCCAGTTCGAGTCCCAGCTGTTCTACTTTTGATCCAGCTCTCTGTATGGCCTGGGAAAGCAGTAGAAGATGGCCCAAGTCCTTGGGCCCCTGCACCCGTGTGGGAGAACTAGAACAAGCTCCTGGCTCCTGGCTTTGAATTGGCAATTTGGGAAGATTTAAGATGTCTCTCTCTCTTTCTCTCTCTCTGCTTCTGCCTCTCTGTTGCTCTGCTTTTAAAATAAATAAATAAATTAAAAAAAAAGTGTTGGCTGTAATTAATAGTGTTATTTATTATATCAAATCCTATCCTCATGCCTGTATAAATTACTTGATAAAACCGATGGAAAACCCAGATATCAGTGTAAAATCTCTTCCAGTCTATAATGTAGGCTCAAGGGAAACTCAGTCCTGAATCCTTCAGAAGTTTCTCTGGCACTACAGCCATGTGAGAATTCACTCGAAGTCATGGCCCAGACCCGGGAGGCAGGATTCCGCTCTCCTTACAGCCATGTGAGAATTCACTCGAAGTCCTGGCCCAGACCCCGGAGGCAGGATTCCGCTCTCCTACAGAGTATCCATTTATGAAACATTTTCTCAGTGGCCTCCATGTCCTTTGTACCTAGTGGGTTCATTAGGAAGCAGAATTCTGCATTGTTCAGACCTGGACACAGCAGAATTCAGTTTTCATACCTAAAGGATAAAAGATAGAAGCCTCCACTTTTTTTTTTTTTTTAACATTTTAAGCTTTTATTTAGTGCGAAAGATGCATAGGAGAGTGAGAGCTTTATTAAGAGAGAGAGGTAAATCTGGATTCATACCAAGCACCAGGAACCAGCCACGTGGAGGAGCACCTAGGCCAGGAAGCCTAGGGCAGGTGGACCGAAGGCCACGCTCCCTGGAGGCGCAGGGCTACAACAAGCCCCCTCCTGGCAAGAGGCCAGGGAAGAAGAGCAGTCCACGGGTTAGTTTTGAAACTTATTTAAGGGTGGAGAATGTTTAGAAAAAATTTTAGCCAATTTATATATTTTTAAATGTTTTAATTTAATTTTTAATTAAAATTTTTAAATTTTAATTTAATTTAATTTATTTAGCTTATTTGAAAGGCAGAGTGACATATAGAAAGAGGAAGAGAGAGAAAGAGAGGAGAGAGAGGAGAGAGATAGAGATGGATATGGAGATGGAGAGAGAGATATTTCATTCACTGGTTCACTCCCCAAATGCCCACAATAACCAAGGCTGGGTCTGGCCAAAATCAGGAGCCAAAATCTCCATCCAGGACTCCTAGACAATCATGCTTGTTAACAGACCACTAATTCATTAATGAATCATAGAAACCCATTTCTGTTATTGTATGTGCACATTATGAAAGTAGATCTCTTGTAGTACCACTCTGGGTTATGAGTGTCCTGAAGAGAACACTAACATCTCATCTAATTTGCAATAGATTATTAGCATAATCTCTGTCTAGAAATTATACACTCTAGGTCCAGAGCACATGCTAATATGTTTAAAATGTAGGCGTTACGTATTTAGAAAGTGTTTGCTCAATATCCTTTTTGTCCAAGCCTATAAGTTTCTAGATTTATGCTGATTTCTATTTACAGTTCTTATATTTACTAATTAAAAATAACATCTATGTTTTATGTACAAAAAAGGAGAAAATAATTTTTTGTAGTTTTTAAAGGAAAATTTTTGACAAGTTTCACTTAACACAATACACCTAAAAAGGAAATCACAATACAATGAAAGATCTGAATCCAGGCCTTGGAATTTAATACAAGCACCAAGACCAAAATCCTGAAGTATTGATATTGAATCGCAAATTTTCCCTGTTTAGAAAAAAAAGCTTAAACTTGCATGCCTTACACATTGTTAAATGAAACTAGAATTAACAAACATGCTAAGTGGTTCACTTTTAATTGTAGACACAACTCCCATATTGAGTTTTACCAAAAAAGCCTGCCTTTCAACATGCATCCAGTGATTGACGTAGTGTGGTATAAGAGCAACATTCAACATAATTCAACTGCTTCAACCTACATTCGCTTACTACTTAAGTACATCCTACAAGATAACTAACTGCAGAAGAGCTGAAAATTGTTTAACAGTTACATAGTTAACTTTGCTGCTGCTACATCCCAAATGACTCATTTTCAAAAATACTGAAACACATCTTTAAAACAATCTTCATTTCCACTTTAAAGTAAGCATAAATCACAAGCTTGTATTGCAGAAACTGTTAAACTCAAGTTGTATTTTTTCTTTAAGAAAGTTCACTAAGAGTCAATAATCAATTACATTCCCATCCACTGCTCATCCTGGACATCCCATCCACTGCTCATCCCACTCGATTCATGCCCACTGATGCATGGGTTCTACTACTGCGGTAGTTGCTGTTTGCTGCTCGTTGGCTGCCTGTGCAATGTTTGAAAAATCGCCTGAGTTTTCCTGTAAAACTTGTATCCACTCATTCTGCACTGGCTGCCGTAGCTCTCTCTGTAAAAGGTTGGGCCACTGTAACTGGAATAGGTTGACAAGTTCATGCCCCCATCATTTGAACAGGGCACTGTGTGCATGTGTGGGGATTGACTTATGGAGCCACTGAGAATGACGTTTATAATTTTTTCTCACCCCTCAACCCTGTGAGAGTACACACTGAAGTTGGTCTTGATCTCAGATGCTTATGGTAGCAAAATAATTCTTTGAAAGTTGGTTATTCTGTATTTAAAATTCAATAGCTACACTTGAGACATAGACTATTTTGAAGAACATATTGTGCTCTCTTAAAAAGGACCTATTATTATTTCAAATTACATTTTATATTTATATAAATTTATATTTATATATGTCGGGGGAGGGGAGAATGGGGAGGTGGGTAGAAGGAAGAAAGGCAACAGGGAACACTATATTCAGGAAGAAACACAGTAAAATTCTCTGAGACACAAAGAAATATTCTAGAGAAAGTAGGAGGAGGCATAGAAAGGTGTGAGATAGTTCATTGTTGTAGAAACTAGCGAATGTTTACTTTAGAATGCTGTAGACCAGACACACGCACATATTAGATGTAAAGATACAAGAGACTGAAGGTAGCATGGTGCGTGGACCAGGTAGTAATAATTAGGTTTTCACATGCATCTTCATTATGCCTCTCCCACATAATGAGTTTCAGACTGAGAATCTTGCCTTACGTTTCCTTTACCTGTGTAGTTTCTAGAAGAGAGCTCATCTTCTCTGTGTTGTGTAGACATCTTATTGATGTTGAGGACAGATGGCATGAGCTCTCCCCACATTACTACACATCAAGTGGTTTACTTGGATTTAATTGTAGTTCTTAGAACTCTTTCTCTTTGAACTTGGGCTCAAAGTTAGTTTTCCCGAGCTCAAACTGAAGTATATTTGAAAAAAGATTTTGTTTTGTGAAGTGAATACCAATAGGAATGACAATCTATGAAAGGCTGGATTTTTGAAAAACTTTTTTGAGATTTCTGTTGTGATTTTTAGGATTATTAAATTATACCAGAAGGCCGGTGCCACGGCTCACTTGGCTAATCCTCCACCTGTGGCGCCAGCACCCCGGATTCTAGTCCCGGTTGGGGCACTGGATTCTGTCCTGGTTGCTCCTCTTCCAGTCCAGCTCTCTGCTGTGGCCCAGGAAGGCAGTGGAGGATGGCCCAAGTGCTTGGGCCCTGCACCTGCGTGGGAGACCAGGAGAATCACCTGGCTCCTGGCTTCGGATCAGTGCAGCGCGTGGGCCATGGCAGCCATTTTGGGGGTGAACCGAGGAAAGGAAGACCATTCTCTCTATCTCTCTGTCTCTCTCTCACTGTCTAACTCTGCCTGTCAAAAAAAATTATAGCAGAAACTCAAGAGTAAATGCCAATAAATTTTGTACTTTTGTTTTTTTTTAATAATTTATTTATTTGGTTGTTGTAGGTAGAGTAACAGAGGAAAAGTGTGTATGTGTGCATGTGTGTGTGTGTGTGTGAGAGAGAGAGAGAGAGAGCCGCCACCAGTTCACTCCCAAAATGCATGAGACAGCCATGGCTAGAGCAGACTAAATCCAGGGTGGAAGTTGGAAACTTAATCCAGGCTACCCCATGGGTGACAGGGACCCAAGTACTTGTACCATCACCTACCGCATACTATGGTGTGTATTAGCAGGACGTTGGAATTAGAATCAGAACCAGGACTTGAAGCTAGGCACCCTGATTTGGGATGTGGGCATTCCAAGTGGCATCTTAACCACAGCATCAAACACCTGCCCTGGAGAATTTTTTTGGGGCAGAATATTCAAAACAATTTCTCATCAGTAGGGTAAATAAAAGTTATAGTATTATACTTTGTTACCCTAACCTTTCTATCCTATGACCACATGTTGAATTTGGAGAGACAGTGAGGGACCAATATTTATTTTGCTCTTGTTTAATTAAAAAAAATCCACCAGTTGTATGAGATAGACTTTTAAAATTAGACTATTCATAAAAAACTTCTGTAAATATCTTAAACTTTAGCCCCAGTGCAATTATTCCTCAATCAAAGATTATTACTGTTCTAGCAATAAACACTCAAGACTGTGGACTTTGGATTTTATTAATATAAATAAAAAGAGAAACTTTTTTTTGACCAACTTGACCCACAGAACTAAAATCTTTTCTTCCTCTTTCTATTCCTTTGCCATTTTCCTCCCTTTCTTCTTTACTTCTTTTCTCCTTCTATCTTCCCTCCACTTTTCTTTAATCCTTTGCTTTCCCTTCTTCACTTTCTTTCATTTCCTCACAAATCTTCATGTCATGAGGCTGTCATATTGATAAGGCAAAAACATCCTCTATTAGATCATTAACATTTCAAAAACAATTGTAGTGTTCAGATTAGAAAAAATATGTTGTATCATATTCTGAATATTTATTCCTTTAGAAATTTGTACCTGAATGTTTTAAATTCAACAATAATGATTTTGCAGTTCTAGACTAAAAAGAAAGGAATAATTTATTGGAGTTATTTATTTTGTTACATTTCATTGCAAATTATATCATAATAAAATGAAATAAACTATAAGCTGAAAATAAACAAAGTCCTGGCTTTTGTGTTGTCCCAGTATCTCATAAACTTGAGAAACTTATTTATTATGAATTTTTAAAAAATGTGTGTATATATGTATTCTAGTCACAGTTTTTCCTTCCTTTTCATTTGTACGACTTTCATTTATTTTCCTTGCCTTACTCTATTGATCCTCCTTTTTTTGTGTTGAGAAGTCATCTAATAATCATATCGCTATTTCCTTGGTACAATGTGCCACTTGTTTTTTTTGAGGATTTCTAGATTTTAAACTTTATTTAAGGTATTCAAATGTTGTGTATATCATATATAGATATTTAGAACACAGTGATATTACCCACCTTAGCTTTCTCCAGCCCATGCTCCCACTCCTCTTCTTCCTCCCTCTCTTATTCTTACTCTTAATTTTTACAAAGATCTATTTTTAGTTTACTTTATACCCATAAGATTAACCCTACACTAACTAAAGAGCTCAACAAATAGTATGAGGGAAAAAAAAAAACAAACCAACACTGTTTATCAACAGTAGAGTCAAGAGCTATAAACAATCATTGAATCTTAATGTGTCAATTTCATTCCCATACATTACATTTTAGGTACTCTATTAGTTATTACATACCAGGGAAAGCATATGGTATTTGTCTTTTTTGGACTGGCTTGTTTCATTAAGTATAATGGTTTGCAGTTGTATCCATTTTGTTGCAAAAGACAGTATATAGTTTTTTTAACCACTGAATAGTGTTTCATAGAGTAAATATACACCATAATTTCTTTATCCAGTTTTTAGTTGATGGAAATCTGGGTTGATTCCATATCTTAGTTGTTGTGAATCAAGCTGCAATAAAATTGGGGTACAGATAATTTTTCATCTGCTGATTTCATTTTGTTTGGATAAATCTCCAGTTACAGGATTGCTGTGTCATATGGTAGATCTATTTTAGGTTTCTGAAGCATCTCCATATTGTCTTCCACAGTGGCTGCAACAATTTACATTCCTATCAACAGTGGATTCGGGTACCTTTTCCCCCACATCCTCACCAGCATATATTGTTTGCTGATTTCTGTATGAGAGCCATTCCAACTGGGGTGAGGTGAAATCTCATTGTGGTTTTAATTTTCATTTCCCTGATGGCTAGTGAATCTGAGCATTTTTTCAAGTGTCTGTTGACCATTTGTATTTCCTCTTTTGAAAAATGCCTGTATAAGTCCTTTGCCCATTTCTTAACTAGATTGTTTGTTTTGTTGTTGTTGAGTTTCTTGAGCTCTTTATAGATCCTGGATATTAATCGTTTTTCAGTTGCATAGTTTGCAAATATTTTCTCCCATTCTGTTGATTGCCTTTTCACTTTGATGAGTGTTTCTTTTGCAGTGCAGAAGTTTCTTAGTTTGATGGAATCCCATTTATCAATTTTGGCTTTGATTGCCTGTTTTTCTGGGGTTATTTCTAAGAAGACTTTGCCTATGTCAATGTCATGCAGAGTTTCCTCAATTTTCTCTAGTAATTTGATGGTATTGGGTCATAGGTTTAGGTCATTTATCCATTTGGAGTGGATTTTTGTGTAAGATGTAAGGTAAAGGTCTTATTTCATACTTCTCCTTGTGTAGATCATTTTCCCAGCACCATTTTTGAAGAGACTGCCCTTGCTCCAGGTGTTGATTTAGGTTCCTTTGCCAAAGATTAGTTGGTTGTAGATGTGTGGGTTGATTTCTGGAGTTTCTATTCTGTTCCACTGATCTACACATCTAATATTTTTTTTTTGCCAGTACTGGGCTGTTTTGATTATAACTGCTCTCTAGTATGTCTTGAAATCTGATATTGTAGTGCCTCTGGTTTTGTTTTGTTGTGTAAGATTGCTTTAGCTATTCAAAGTCTTTTGTGCTGTCATAGGTATTTTAGTATCTTTTTTTTTTTACTAGATCTGAGAAGAATGTCATTGGTATTTTGGTTGGGATTGCATTGAATCTGTAAATTGCTTCTGGTAGTATGGATATTTTGATGATATTAATTTTTCCAATCCATGAACATGGAAGATTTTTTCCCCCATATTTGGCTTGTTCTATTTCTTTTTTCTTTTTTTTTAACTTTTATTTAATGAATATAAATTTCCAAAGTACGATTTATGGATTACAATGGCTTCCCCCCCATACCGTCCCTCCCACCCACAACCCTCCCCTTTCCCACTCCCTCTCCCCTTCCATTCACATCAAGATTCATTTTCGATTATCTTAATATACAGAAGATCAGCTTAGTATACATTAAGTAAGGATTTCAACAGTTTGCTCCCACACAGAAACATAAAGTGAAAAATAATAGATGATTTTTTTTAAATGATGATGAAATCAGATCAGACCTATTGTCATGTTTAATCCCAGTGAGAGTCAAGTTGGGAGTTGATAATTTCTTTTCTTTTTTTTTTTTTTTTTTTTTTTACAGAGGATCAGTTTAGTATACATTAAGTAAAGATTTCAACAGTTTGCACCCCCATAGAAACACAAAGTGAAATATATTGTTTGAGTACTCATTATAGCATTAAATCTCAATGCACAGCACATTAAGGACAGAGATCCTACCTGAGGAGTAAGTGCACAGTGACTCCTGTTGTTGACTTTACCAATTGACACTCCTGTCTATGGCATCAGTAATCTCCCTATGCTCCAGTCATGAGTTTCCAAGGCTATGGAAGCCCTCTGAGTTCTCCGATTCTTATCTTGTTTAGACAAGGTCATAGTCAAAGTGGAGGTTCTCTCCTCCCTTCAGAGAAAGGTACCTCCTTCTTTGAAGACCTGTTCTTTCCACTGAGATCTCACTCACAGAGATCTTCTGCTTGTCTATTCTACTTAATATGACTGGTTTAATTCTGTAATTAATACACAGTTATTCTTAAGTGTTGAAATTTAACTGAAATGTGATCCCTGTTAAACATAAGAGTAGGAATAAGAGAGGGAAGAGATATATAATTTGGGACATGCTCAAGCTGACTTGCCCCAAATGGTAGAGTTAGAAACATACCAGGGGACTCCAATTTAATCCCATCAAGGTGGCATGTACCAATGCCATCTCACTATTCCAAGTGATCAATTTCAGTTCACAATTGATCATAATGAAAGGACTAAGAGTCAAAGGGAGCACATAAACAAGTCTAGTACCTGCTAACACTAACCGATAGAATAAATAAAGGGGAGAGTGATCCAACATGGGAAGTGAGATACTCAGCAGACTCATAGAATGGCAGATGTCCTAAATAGCACTCTGGCCTCAGAATCAGTCCTAAAGGCATTCGGATCTGACTATTTCTTTAATGTTTTGTAATTTTCAAAATAGAAATCTTTGACATCCTTGATTAAATTTATTCCAAAGTATTTTTGTAGCTATTTGAAGGGGATTGATCTGAGGAGTTCTTTCTCAGTCATGGCAATGTCTGTGTATAAAAAAGCTATTGAATTATGTGCGTTAATTTTACATCATACCACTTTACCAAACTCTTATGAGTTCCAATAGTTTGCTGATGGAGTCTTTTGGTTCCCCTATATTTATAGACTCATGACACCTACAAATTGGATAGTTTGATTTTGTCTTTCCAGTTTGTATCCCTTCAACTTCTTTTTCTTGCCTAACGGCTCTGATTAAAACTCTCAGGACTATTTTAAATAGCAATGGTGAGAGTGGGCATTATTGTCTGGTTCCGGATTTTAGTGAGAATACTTCCAACTTTTATCCATTCAATAAGATCCTGAGTGTGGGTTATCATAAATTGCTGTGATTGATGTTCCATACCCAATTTGCTTAAGGTTTTCATCAAAAATGTTGTATTTTATCAAAAATGTTTTCTGCACAAAATATTTTCCTTATTTTTATATCTTTCAACAGTTTGGTTAATTTATGCCAAAATATGCTTTTGTTGTGTTTTGTTTCGAGTTTGCTGAGCTTCGTGGATCTGTAGTTGTTTTTTTTTTTTTAAAGTAAAGTTGAAAAAATTTTAGCCAGGATTCCATCAAATATTTTTTCTGCTCCTTTCTGTCTTTCCTCTCATCCTGGAATTCTAATTGCATATGTATTGGGTTATTTAATATTGCCCACCAAGCCTCTGAAACTTTATTCATTTTTCTTTGATAACTTTTTCCTATGTATTCTGGGGTGCATAATTTTGTATAGATTTTGGGGGCTTTACTGATTTTTTTCTTTTCTTATTTCAAACCTGCTGTTGAACACACCTGCTAAATATTTTCCTTTATATCTCTAGTTCTTTTAAATGGTTTCTATTTCTTTGTTGAGATTTCCTCTTTATTCCATCACTAACAGCATATTTTCCTTTAATTTTTGATTATACTTATAATAAATGCTTTAAGGCTGCTGTCAAATCTAACATCTGGGCCCAGTTGCTACTGATCACTTTTCCCTCTGAGAACAAATCAAAATTTCTTTTTTTTAAAGCATAATTTCTCATTTATTTGTCTGCCTGGAATTTTTGCTTGAAATGTGGACAATGTAGGTTATTTGTTACAGTGACTCTGAAATTTGTTTTATTCTTCTAAGGATTATTGAATTTTTGCTATAATAGTTAACTTGTCTAGACTCAAAGTTTGTGCTATCTCCAGAGTGGTATGCCAATGCTGCCATTTTGACTGGCCTCCATGGATATTTCTTCCACATCCGTGTAGTTCAATAAAAGTAATGGACACACACACATACATACTATGTACAGTTGTATCTGTATATGTCTTTGTGTGTGTATTTACATGAGACAAACTTATAAAATTGGCATTTATTGAATGTGTACTATGTGCCTGACTAAATCCTCCTAAATATGTATTTTTATTTAATCTCTACAAGATAGTTCCCTTTATTGTTCCTATTTTTTAGAGTTAAGAAGTATGACTTAATGAAGTCAAATGACTTTCTGTTACTCAAGCCCTGGAGAATAACTTCAGATGTCTTCATTGCCATGCTCTGCTGGCTGGTTCTACTAAATAAATGTTGCCAGGGTGGGAGCAACATTCACTGTTTTTCTTTTTAAAGATTTATTTATTTATTTTAAAGGCAGAGTTATAGAGAGGCAGAGGCAGGGAAAGAGAGAGGTCTTCCATCTGTTGGTTTACTCCCCAGATGGCTCCAACGGCCGGAGCTGAGCCTATCTGAAGCCAGGAGCCAGGTGCTTCTTCCCAGTCTCCCACATGGGTGCAGGGACCCAAGGACTTTGGCCATCTTCTACTGCTTTCCCAGGCCATAGCAGAGAGCTGGATTGAAGTGGAGCAGCCGGGACTTGAACCAGCGCTCTTATGGGATGCTGGCACTGTAGGTGGCAGCTTTACCCACTATGCCACAGCACCAGCCCCAGGTTTCACTGTTGGCAGGCTAATGCCCACCTGAAATCTGATTAGATTGTTGCGTCAGCTTCAAAGGTTGTTATGTGATTTGTTTTTCTCAAGGAAAAGGAGCTCTTCCCAGCACTATGCTAGGTTGCTAGGTGAAATAGATATTGATTTCTATTGCTTGTATTCAGGACGTGTGTGTGTGTGTGTGTGTGTGTGTGTATTTAATGAGGCTTTGGGAACTCCACATCCTGAAATTTTGACTAAAATATATTGCTTTCTAGTTATTCATTTCACTCTCCACCACTAAAGTCTTCCAATGTTTATGATACAGCTAGTTATTTGGACATGTTGGGGCCTTGTTGGTACTGGAAGAACTGACCCTTTTACGGTTAGCTAGTTCTTAGAGATCATACACAACTCATCCAGTGAGCACACCTTTCAAACACAAACTACATAATCCAGAACCCATTTCCTTAACCGTTGTCTTTTGGGTCTCTCCCATGGTGGGCCACTATTCACTGGCTTAATTCACTAGGACCAGGTTCCAGGAAGCCAGGGATAGCGCTTGTGCTCCAGAGCATGCTAGAAAATATTCAGAACAGCAAACGCTGAGTCTGTTACCTCGCCTTGTCCATCCCTTCACATAGAAAGCACAATAAAGACTCTTGCCAATGAATTTCCTCCTCTACCTCAGCCTCCTGAACGATCCCGATGCTTCCTTCTTAGAACTCGCAACCCCTCAACCAAGGTGTGTCATGCCTCTTATCTAGGGAGCTCTGAGTATAACCAACTGTCTTTCAATGACAGTCATCTTCTTATCTTTCTTCCCTGTCATACCTAAATAATAATAACATCTATATTTTAAGACACCTCTTCACTCTAACAAAGAAAATTAACATAATCAGTAGCTTCGGCTGGATTTTTATATGCAGTGTATCAAGTACAATAAACATAATGAGATTTCTGAAAAGTATGGTAATCTGGTGTATTTATAGAATATTAACTTCAGATTTAGTTACTCATGGATGGGATTGGCAGCCAGTTGTACACAGAAGAAGAGGGAATGAATGGAATTGAAGACAAGTCCATAGAAAATAAATAATTTAAGAAAAGCTATATAAATTTGAAGAACAGAGAAGAAAAATAATGGAGCAACCAGAACTCAGTGTAAAAGACATGTAGTGCTCAGTCAAAAAATTAATAAGCACATAATTGTCATCCCAGAGCAAGGAATAGAGATTGGAAGAGAAGCAATGTTTGAAGAGATAATGGTCCAAAACTGTTCCAAACTGATCACTCATCACTATAGGGTCAGCAACACACATGCTTGTTAAAAAGGGAGTGAATACACTCACTGTGATACATTAATATGACAATAAAAGTAATAAACTATGTTATATACCACAAAAGGCTGAACTGCCCATGTATAATAAGTAAAATATGCCCCAAGTTCCATTTTCATGAAGCTCATGAGTAGTCAAGATTAGTCTATGATGATATGAGTCAGATAGTGGCTTACTCTGGGGGAAATATTGACTAGGAAGGGGTATGAAATATCTTTCTAGGGTGTTGGAAATATTCTAGATCTTGATCTGGATGGAAGTGGCATTTGTGTGTGTGTGTGTGTATGTGTGTGTGTGTGTTTGTGTACACTTGCATATACATTTATTGATATGTGTTTAAGGCTTATATACTTCATACATTTTATATTTCAATAAAAATGAAAACTAAAAATATGTTTTCTGTGTTGATGTAGAGCTTGGAACACTGCTGAGAATAATATGCATTTCTTCTGAAACAGGGTGAATTGAATGAATATGATGCTTTATATAAAGGAAGGCACTGGAAATGAATTCATTTCAAAGTGACTTCTGGAGATGAATTAGGCATGATTTCTTTTCCAATGAATTTCACTTTGAAAAAATGTTTATTTTTATGTACTTTATGGGCAGAGAGAGAAGGGAGAGGCAGAGGCAGAAAGAGACAGAGAAATCATCCACCCACTGCATCAAATCAGTCCTTCAAATGTCTGCAACAGCCAGGACTGGGCCAGGTTAAAGCCAGGAACCCAGAACTCCATGTAGAGCTCCCACATGGGTGGCAGGGGCCCAAACACTTGGGTCATCATCTCCTGACTTCTAATGAATTAAGAGTTATTTTGAAAAGACCACAATTTGTTTTGTTGTTTCATAGATATGCAATAATGTAAGCCATTGTACAACCATTCTAGTAGTATAATGTGTAAATAAAGAAAAGCACACCCATGTCCTTAATACATTGTTGCTTGAGATTTTAAGTGGAAAGTAGGTTGGGCTAGGAGACAGAATAAAACATTGTATGTTTTGGCAAAGGGAATGGCAAATGGTTTTATATGTGCTGTTTAAAGAATTTGTTTTTATAAAGGTAATCCAAGAGAATATTTAGAAGTTTGTGGAGTACTGAATTGGAAGATATTTTCAAGCCTCAGTGTTAGCAAGAATCACCAGCAAAGGCCAAGAATCACAGTCAATCAGCTGGTTTCCTCAATTAGTAGTTTGGTCAGGAGCTGTCAATTCCTCTTCCTTCTTATGAGAATTGCTGACATTTGTTTATAGTGATCCATACTTGCTAAAATCTAACAAGCACAAATAATCCAAGGAGAAGTTAGTCTGTCTTTGATTTTATTTGAGATGTAAATATCACTTAACCTCTTTATTATGAGAGGGGCCATAGTTTGTAGGACCCCCCCCAAAATAAAAATGCACTGCTCATTATTTAAACATTTAAAACTTCAGGATGGTAACAGCAGAGCATGAAACCAAGGAAGGAGCTCTTCTAAATATGGAGCTTGTGCAGCTGTGTGGCTTGCATGCACACGGAGCCGGCTCTCTTTCTCAGCAGTGCGTTTGCGTCCGCAGAGACCACAGCCCTGGCACACTGTGCAGCCTCATCATCCACCTTCTCTCCACATGCTCTGGCTTACTATTTGGATTGCAGTTCTCAGGCCCTTTATGTTGACTCATGTTTCCCTGACTTCATGTGTATGGTTCATTTTCTTCCCAGAATAGGCTTCACCACCTATTTTTTTTTTTTGTAGTTATTGCTTGCTAACTCCTTTGAGATAATTATTCATTCCTTTTTTGAATCATCTCTTACCTTGTGAAGTTTTTATTATTATACTTTAGATATTGACTTGTCATTTTTCTTTGTCCTCTAAAATTTGAATTCATTGCATTTAGGAATTGTGCTTGATTTATATCATTGTATTTTACAAAATACATGGTTAATAAATATTTACTTGTTATTAGACAACATAGTGCATTTCTGAAGATACAAAGAGGAGGAATGTCAGCTACATTTAAGAAAATTATTACAGAAGTTTAAAAAAATTGAAATAAACATGATATATATTTTTTAAAGTAAATTCTGGGGGTGGGCATTTAGCCTGGGGTTAAGATGTCTGTGTCCCAAATCAGAATGTTTGGGTTCACTACACAGCTCTGGCTTCTCACTCCAGTTTCCTGCTAATGCATCCCCTGGAAGGCAGTGATCATAGCTTAAGTGATTTGATTCCTGTCACCCATATGGAAGACCTGGATTGTATCCCTCATTTCTGGCTTCAGCCCTTGGGCAGCCTTGGCTTAGTCATAGCTTTTACAGAGAGTTGTGGAATGCACCAGTGGATGGGAGATTTTGTCTCTCTCAACCTCTGCCTCTCAAATACATTTTTTTTTTTTGCGCCAAGAACATAAGGATAGGGACAGGACTCAGACCTTTTAGTTCTTCTTATGCCCCATTTAATTAATCTTTCAGTATTTTGACATTCAAATTGATAAAATAAAATTGAACTCATTCTTACACACTGCTCTATTTTTCTTTCACAGTTTTGTCTTTGATGTTAGGATTAGTAAGTTGTTTCATGTAAATAAGAAGAGAAAAATGGCATTAGGAATAATGCTTTGGAATAAACTTTTCCCAAAGAGATTGTTACATTCTGAATGAGTAAATGAACCAGAGAGTGAGTGCTACTAGTAGTTGGACTACTAATAATTGCTTTCCTTAATTTTTTTATATCCAGAATAGTTTTTTATTGCTGTTTCCATACACCGTGGCCAAATTCTTCCGTGGTCCTTCATAATAGTTTCCACCAACTGCTGGAAAGTTAACAGGTATGAACTGAAATATAAACTGCCGTCTCTCTAGAGTCTTGTGCTGCCTTTTCACTCAATGAGACATTAGTTTCCAGCCCCAAGGGTCAACTTCATGAATCATTTTATTTCCTTTTTTTTTTTTTTTAAAGTAATTCGTCTGAGTGAGAAGGCTGACATACCCTAGGTATATGAAAAGCTCTGTTTAATAGCAGGCAAGATGAAGAAGGGAAGAGACAGCCTGAGTGGTGCTAGACTGAGGAGCTTTCTGGCCCTGAGTGTAGTCTGGGAGGAATAGAGGAGCCGAAGCAAGTGGAGGTGTAATGAGGAGTGAGCACCAGCCAGACAGTGGTGAGCAGGAAAAAGGCCAGTCACGTAGGAGCTTCAACGCTCACAGCAAGCATGCGTCAAGGCATACTTGCGTCAGGTCATACCCACGATTTCAGAGGTGCAGCTCTTACACCTGTTGGCACCTCAATCCTAAGAGACCAGGTGGATAGAGTGATTGAAACTCAGTGTCTTTTCCCTATTTTATCCTCTTTGGTAAGCTGGGGAGGTATACTGATTGTGATTATGGTTGGTGGGAAAATACTGATGCTTTCAACTCAAGCCAGGTGAACTTCAGGAGAGAATTGAGGTGGCTTTTGATGAAAGAGATGCATAGGAGAATTCTGCCAACCATAGGAATGACATTAGGAAGCAAGGCTTCAGGAAAAATGAGGTAGGGCTATTTTATTAAAGTTAGTATATGTTTATATTTGTGTTGTAATAATTTAAAGACTTTTCACGTGTAAGCCAATATTTGAAAAGGAGAATGGCAGAAAGGAGTGTCAACTGATGGAGATGCACTGAAAACAGATTAGGGACAGCAAATATTCATTCATTCATTCATTTATGTGAGTGCCTAATGTTGTCCAGGAAAAATAATGATTCTGCTCCTTATTTTTTCAATGGAATGACAAGAAACTAGAGCTGTGAGGATACTTAACTTAAGGTCTACAGTTAGCAGTTTATTGCCATTTCTCAGCTAATTTACATCTTTTTTTTTTTGAGGCAAGTCCTGTAGAATATAAAATTAAAACTATCTACATGATTAAATACATAAAAATATACAGCATATATCATGCTATATAGTTAGAATAAACAGCATAAACATATACAATTAAATTTATATATGTATTAAGAAACAAAAGTAAAATATTTGATTGCTTTCATGAAGTTTTCTATGTCACACATATATCTGTAGATCAATTTTCCACAAACTTAGGAAAATCTATTTTTAAAGTATAGAAGATTCATATTTCCATCTGTAACATAACCATTATTGATATTAATGATAACTAACACATATTGTGCATTTACTATGTTCAGGAAGTACTGCAAATGCTTTTTAAAAAATTGATACATGCGGGGCCGGCTCTGTGGCATAACGGGTAAAGCTGCTGCCTGAAGTGCTGGCATCCCATATGGACGCTGGTTCGAATCCCGGCTGCTCCACTTCCGATCCAGCTCTCTGTGATGGCCTGGGGAAGCAGTAGATGATGGCCCAAGTCCTTGGGCCCCTGCACCCACTTGGGAGATCTGGAAAAATCTCCTGGCTCCTGGCTTCAGATCAGAGCAGCTCCGGTTGTTGCGGCCAGTTGGGGAGTGAACCAGTGGTTGGAAGACCTTTCTCTCTCTCTCTCTCTTTCTCTCTCTGTCTCTCCTTCTCTGTGTAACTCTGACTTTCAAATAAATAAAGTGTGTAAACTTTCTAGTCACTCTTTCAAATAAATAATAAATTAATCTTTTTAAAAAATTGATACATGCAATTGATATATATATATATACTTATTGATGCCATTTGATATTTTGATACATGTATACATTATTATATATTATGTAATGCTCAAATCAGGGTATCCATATCTATCTCCTCAAATACTTACCATGTTTTTATGGTGAAAGCATTCAAAGTACATTCTTCTAGCTTTTTTGGACATGTCCAGTACATTCTAGGTATCTATAGCCACTCTATTATGTAATAGAGTACCAAAACTTATTACAGTATTACTATGTTAAGCCACTTGCCAGGGAGTCACAGGCAGAGGTGAACTTGTATATGAATGTTGTCCTGATGGTCAGAGAACCGAGCCCATTACTCTCACACTCCATTGTACACACATTGATGCAGCAATAATATTTAATAAACACGTAATTTTCCCACAGTGTGATACGACTTCATAGAAATTTACCACTACTACTTCAGGGCAGATAGATACCTCTTGTGCATTCTTGCACAGAAAAGTGGAAAAATGAAAACATTTTACTCTCATCTTCCAACTCTAGTCATTTAGGAATTTTACCATTTCCTTCTCTGGCCTGTGGACCATTGCTATTTGTCATACTTACAATTCGCATTCTCATAGGAATAGTATTAAGAGGTTTTTCTTTTCCCTGGTAGATAGCCAGGCAGCTGACAGGAAATGCTAGAAGGATACAGAAGAAACTGAAGAAATACTTTTCCAAATTACCTACCGTCTCATTCACATAATTCACTTTTGTCCTTAACAATTCCTCCCCCCCCCCCACTCCTATGTGTATCTTTTCTCCTCTCTCTATCCCTTCCTCCTTCAGCATAAGACTTGTGATGGGAGATCCTTCCTCATTTTATGTATTCAGTCTCTCTTAGACTCATCTCCTTAGTTGATCCTAAATATCTTATATTTTCATTGTTCTGAAGGAAACAAAAAAGTATGCTGTGTGATGTAAAAATCATTGCACGATTTCTTTCAAACATTAGATGAGTTTGGGAGACAGTGAATAGAATGTGTGCAGCTTTAGTTCTACCAACAACAGTGGACTGCAGCCTGGTGAGTGCTGCAGAGCCCAGAAACTATGATTCTTTAATCAGCACCGTTGACTGTGAGGGGGCAGGTGGAGAGGGTAGGCAGACAGGAGTTGGCTGCTTCTGTAGCATCACATTTACCTCTCACAGGACACAGTCACCTTGGAAAGCCCTTGTTCATTATACTCAATGACTTCGACTTTATTTCCCGATTAAACTGTGAGTTCCCTGGGACATTTTTACTTGCATGGCAGTGCTATCTGCCTCCATGCCTAATCTACCTCCTTTTTTGCCAGTTCCTCTGCAAATTGGCACTGTGAGCCCTAAGGGGCAAAATCCTTCAACAGGCTCTCATGATACTTCTCTTGCAAGTGAAAGGCTTACAGAACAGCTGCTACAGGTTGGTGACTTCCTCAGATACAGCTGTGCAAATGTGAGCCCCTAGCCTGGACAGAAGCCACATGGATAGCTCGAAGGTCCTCTGAATTCAGATTTAAAGAACTGGATTCAGATGTTAATCCTTTTGGGTTTTAGGGCTGTAGGTCAGAGGATTTCTAAATTCTGAAATATTACTTTTGTTGCTGTCGGAGCATCATTTATTGTTGTTTTCAATTAAATAGAGTTTATTGCTAAAGAGATATAAAAGAAGCAATATTTGCTATTACTTCTGCCCAAGGTTTCTTTAGTTGTTTATTCATAAATTTCCTAAATACCTAGTCATAGGTTATGGGACTTCTGGTAGATGTGAATCTAGTTTGTGTGTGTGTGCATGCATGTCTGTGTGTTTTCAGTGCCATGAGCCTGGGTCACAGATTCTGTCTGAGTGCACGAATTTTAAAGTAGTGTGCAAGGAGTCATGGCTGTGGAATGATCTCATTTGTGATGTGGATGGGAAATGGAAATTCCAGTTCTGTTTTTACTTCAGAATATTTCTGTTCTTTGGCTTCCATTTAAATACTAAAATATTTAAATGCAAAACATAAGCAGATTTTTCCCAACATACCTTTTTTTCTACTTAACCATTTACTGCTAAATTACCTTTACTCAGTAGCAGCATATAATTGGACAACGATGATGCTTAGTGAACTTGGATAATATTTCATTACATGACAATCTTTCAATCATGATTAGGTCAGTAGTTTTAAACTTAACAGAATAAAAGTTTCCTATTAGACCTGTTTGTAGTTGGCTTCAAAGTAATATTGATTCTTGTCAGTGAAATCTTATAGAAGTTAGATGTTTTTTTTCTAAAGGATTCAGAATGTTCTTAAACAGCTATTTTTAGGAAGGTCTTCATGCAACATCTGGGTAGTTGTGTAGCAGCTGGGTAAGGGCTCATAAGGAACTCTTCTCAAAACTCTGAAAGCTAATTGAGAAAGAGCTTGGTATTTGGCTCCAAAGCCAGGAGGAAAGCAATGTGGGTGGTAATTATCCAATTTGGGATACTGCTTGGTTAAAAGAGTTACTGTGTTAATAAAAATATAATGAGGCTGAGTTCCCTGGGGCTGTTGTTTATTTTTGCATATCTCCCTCAGGAGATGTCTCCAGGTGCAAGATGGTTCAGTGAAACCATGTTTTACCCTCAGCATTGACTAAGTTAGAAAGTGGGCGTCTATTTCCTGAAAAACACTGATCCCAGTACTGACATGACACTGAGAAAGTAAATGATGTACAAGAATCACAGGATAATCCTCCTGTTATTCTTGGCACTGGTGAGGCTCTTATGTCCTATTCTGGTTTAATCATTGTATTTTAAGAGAGATTAGTGATAGGGAAGAAAAAAAGAATGAAAATAACTAAGGCTTTTATAATGGAAATTAGGAAAGCAGATTAAAAAGCACAGGCAGTGGATGGAGGAAGATCACGCACACTTAAAACACTTAACCTGAAGCGAAAGTGGTCTAAGAACCAGATGGGAATCATATCCAAAGACAAAGGAGTTGGAAATCAACTGTGAAAAAATGTAGGACTCCTGTTTTCTTGCAAACTTGAACAAGGAAGACAACTTTAAAAGTAAAAGGCATTTTTAGTATAGTAAATAATGGGTTGGAGAGTAATTTTAGTCCAACTCAAAAATTCTTTTTTTCTCTTAGTGTGAAGATCAGTGGGCAGTTTTCTGCCCTCTGGTCTCTTCTGGTTTTCAGTAACATAAAATTAAGATTATTTCTTTTGGGTTTCTTCTTCATTTCCAACTTACTCTCCTCTGGTGGTTCCAACAGTCCTTTGTTCCTCCCACCCCTAAGCATCTCCTCATTGGTTGCACCATCCCTTGACTTTCCTTCATCCCCTGATGGACTTCTCTCCCCTTCTTGCCAGCCTTGATTCCAGGGTTAATGGTTATATTGTTCTACCGTGTGAACATTTTGCCTCTCTCTGATTTCGCAGAACAATTAGAAAACCTAGAATCCTGCTTATGTCCAAGAGTCGGATTGCACAGTGCCTTCCTCTACACAGCCAGGCTTGGCTGGAAAAAATACTGTGCTGACTGTGATCACTTCAAATTTATCACCACCAACATCGATCAGAAGGGCCTTGAATACTGCTGAACAATCATTCCATACTTGCCCAGATGTTCATGTATTTCTACTCTCCTGGACATTGATTTCACACTTTCTTTCTGCTCCAACCTCCAACACCTCCTCTCCCATCTTGAGTCTTAGCTATAGACCCTTCTTCCTGCTTCCTGGAGCACATTAAAGCCAACAGAAAAGAACATTCAGATTACTGTCACCCACCTACCTGTTTACCAGCACCCACACCCTCTGCCTTCTGTCTGCATTGTAGGGAACTCTGTGCCAATCTTCCCTGGTGTACTACATTTCATCCCATTTTGCTTACTCAGTGATACTCAGCCATTCTCTTCCCTTTCTTCTCTTTTGCCATTCTTTGCTCTTTTTGATGCCACCATCAGTACACATAAACACTGTACTTTCAATTTCAGAAAACCCTCTTTCCGAGTCTCTATCCCCTACCAGCTGCTATCTCTCCTTTTTCTCTCTTTTGTGTTAAAATGCTCTTGACGACATTTCTAAACTCATTATCTCAAGTTTTCTTTTTTTGCTTTCTCTTAAACTCACTTTAATCACTTTTATCACCCAAGTGTTTCACTAGAATGGCTCTTGGAGTCAACAGAGACCTCTTTGTTGCTAACTTCATTGAACAATTCTCACATTCCTTGTCACATGTATGCATTTGATATGGTTTAAACACTTCTTTCTCATTGGTATACTTTGTTCACTTCTAGGATCTTCCATTTTTTGGGTTGCTTCTTGTTTTATGAGTTACTTTTATGCATTTATTTATTTTTCTTTCTTTGCTTGCTTTTTGCCTCCCCATTCCTCCTAATATTAGAGTATTCTTGGTTCTCTCTTATATTTCTTTTCATCTTTATTTATGCTTATTTCTTTTGACCTCACCCAATTCCATGGTCTTGAATATGGTCTGTATGCTTACATGGCTTAATTAATGCCTCTAGGGTATACTCTCTCCATATCTTCAGATTGTCATGAGTGCATACCTGACATTTCTACTTGAATATTGCATTAAGATAACAAATTCAATATGTCCCAAATGATTTTCCTTGGTCTGTTGTCCCAAAACTGTTTATCTTCACCTTTTCTTAACTTGATCTATGACAACTCCATTTTTTTCACTTTTTTACTTCCCAAACTATGAAGTTGTACTTGATTCTTCCCTTTCTCTTACATCTGAAGTCCAATCAATCAAGAAATTCTGTTCTCTCTACCTTGAAAATGTAACTGGAAATTAACCAACCCTTGTCCCCAACACTACTGCAATATTGGCTGATACTTACTTTTGCTTGTATTAGCTTTCCCATTGGCCTTCTGGCTCCTACATTTGGGCCCTTATAATTTATTTTCAACCAGCAGTCAGTCTTCTTTTAAAAATGTAAGTTGGATGAAGTCACTTCTCTGTTCTTAACTTATAATGGCTCCCAATTAAGAAACAAAGTCCACACAATATCCTAGTGGGCCAGTGTTAGTTTCCTAAGCCTACGATGTCCAATCACCCCAATGTTGGTGGCTTATAACTACAGAAATTTATGTACTCACAATCTTGCAGCCAGAACAAAACCTGAATGTTGGCACGATCCCCTGGAGATGCCAGAGGAGACTCCATCCTTGCCTATTCCAGCTTCTGGTGGCTCCAAGTGTTCTTTGGCTTGTGTTAGCATCTCGCTAAATATACCTCCCACCCTGCATGTCCTTCTCTTCTCTCTCCTACAAGGAAACTTGTTATTGTATTTAAGCCCCGAGATAATCTAGCACGACCTCATTTTGAGATTGTTAAAGAATTTGTATCTATAAAGACTCCTTTTGCAAGTCAGGTCATATTTTCAGGTTCCAGGGGCTAGCATGAGGACGTATCTTTTGGGAAGATATCAATCTACCCACTCTAGAGTCCTACCTACTACCTCAGTTACTTCTTGAACCTCTTTTTCTGCAACTCTTACCGTTGGCCAGCTTGTTGCAGCCGTCCTGGATTCCTTGATTTTTCTGTAATATACTAGACACTGAAAGATTAAAGCCTTTTCACTGAATGTTCTTTTTTCTAGGGACACTCTTCCTCTAAGTATTGACATCTTCACTCCCTTATTTGTATTCTCTCTCTCTCTCTCTTTTTTTTTTTTGACAGGCAGAGTGGACAGTGAGAGAGAGAGAGAGAGACAGAGAGAAAGGTCTTCCTTTTGCTGTTGGTTCACCCTCCAATGGCCGCTGCGGCCGGCGCACCGTGCTGATCTGAAGGCAGGAGCCAGGTGTTTCTCCTGGTCTCCCATGGGGTGCAGGGCCAAGCACTTGGGCCATCCTCCACTGCACTCCCGGGCCATAGCAGAGAGCTGGCCTGGAAGAGGGGCAACCGGGACAGAATCCAGCGCCCCGACCGGGACTAGAACCTGGTGTGCCAGTGCTGAAAGGCGGAGGATTAGCCTAGTGAGCCGCGGCGCCAGCCCATTTGTATTCTCTTGAGGTCTCCTCTAGCTCCTCTGTTAACAGTTTAGTGCTCACCCTCCTCCTTACCATGTTCCTTTCATTTTTCTCCCATATTGGTTGAATGGGAATTCTTCTGCTTCATGTGGTGTTGCCTGGGGTACTAGGATGTCTTGAAGAACCAGATGGCCTCAGACATGTGGCTGGCAGTTGGTTCTGGCTGCCAGATGGGAGCTCAGCTGGGACTGAAATCCAGGGGCATCAGTTATTCTCCATGTGGGCTTCTTCACAGACCTCTTTGGGCTTTCTAGTTGATTGCCAAGTCCGAATAAGGAATTTTCTAATAGGAATGAAGTACAAGTGCTCCTTGGCTTACGTTGGGATTACATCCTAATAAGCCATTTTAAGCAAAAAATATCCCAAGTAAAAAACAATGTTAATTCTTATAACCTATGGAATACCTTATTTTAACAGCAGAGTATTGTATTGTTTGTTTACCTTGTGATCACATGGCTGAATGGGAGCTGTGGCTTACCGTGCCTGTCGAGCATCACAAAAATGTATGATATAGAATATCCTTAACCTGGGCCGGCGCCGCGGCTCACTAGGCTAATCCTCCGCCTAGCGGCGCCGGCACACCGGGTTCTAGTCCCGGTCGGGGCGCCGGATTCTGTCCCGGTTGCCCCTCTTCCAGGCCAGCCCTCTGCTGTGGCCAGGGAGTGCAGTGGAGGATGGCCCAGGTGCTTGGGCCCTGCACCCCATGGGAGACCAGGAGAAGCACCTGGCTCCTGGCTCCTGCCACCGGATCGGCGCGGTGCGCCGGCCGCAGCGCGCCGGCCGCGGCGGCCATTGGAGGGTGAACCAACGGCAAAGGAAGACCTTTCTCTCTGTCTCTCTCTCTCACTGTCCACTCTGCCTGTCAAAAAAAAAAAAAAAAGAATATCCTTAACCTTGGAAAAAGATCAAAACTCAAAATTTAAATAACATTTTTTAGTAAATGCATATCACCATTGCCTCATTGTCAAGTTGAGAAATCAGAAGTAGAACCATTATGCATCAGGGAACCTCTGTATAATATGCCAATTTTTTTTAAAGTCTGGATTCAAGTACTACAATGTTTCTTTTGTATACTGCTAATCAGCCTAGATTAAAGGAGAGGAGAAAATAAACCTAGCTTCTCAGCTAGGCGGCGGGGGGGAGGGGGCTGTGTGTGGTGGTGGTAGTGGTGGTGGCATGTTTGCAGAGGGAGAGAATAAACTGATGTAATCAACTTTGGAAACTGCCCAAAATGCCTTCCTGGATCCCTAGTATCATGCCATGGTACAGCAGCCCACCAAAAGGGACATTTTTATCTTTGTGTTTATTCTGTTTTTATTCTGTCGCTGTAATACTAAGGGTTTGCCTTGACATGAAGAAAAAAAACAAATAATCATCATTTTAAGGTTTAAAAATGGAAACACATAGATGAATTGGTCCATTAGCCATCCTCAATTGTTTTGGCATTTAGTTTATGAAAAGTGCTGTGTGAAGTGAGGGGAGGGAAGTTCACTGTTAAGCCTTAACAATTTGTTCATGCTGTGTACAGCTTGCCTAAGTTTCAAATTACTCCTGGACACTAGTCTTGATCTATGATCATGTGGCAGAGGCAATCATTATTATAAATAATATTTTGAAGGTTTCAAATCATTTGAATGACAGGTGGATTTTAGAAAATCTCAATATATTTGGATAAGAGTTTTTGCCCTTTGCTGATAAAATTCAGTGAGTATACAGAGCCCATCTAATGGAATCTAAAGTTTACTGCTTCAACTTAAAGGTTATGCCACCTCCATTTTGAAATTGCATTTCATTTGATGAAAATAGAGGGATGAATATCTTTGTGTCTACTGTTCTGATTATTTTAGTTTGCTCAGGCTGCCAAACAAAATACCATGTACACAGACTATGTGGCTTAAGCAACAGACATTTATTTTCCTCAGGACTGGAGGGTGAGGGAAAGATCAGGATGCCGTCTTGGTTGAGTTCTGATGAGGGAACTGCTCTGACGATGAAATCCTGGCTTGCAGACAGCTGCTTCCTCACTGTGTCCTCACATGGCAGAGGAGTAGGGGGTTGGGGGGAGAAGGTGAGCAAGAGCACTCTTCTTACAAGAGCGTTTATTCCTTGGTGCCAGCGCTGTGGTATAGTGGATAAGGCCACCACCTGCAGTGCCGGCATCCCATGTGGGCACCTGTTCAAGTCCCAGCTGCTCCACTTCTGATCCAGCTCTCTGCTATGGCCTGGGAAAGCAGTAGAAGATGGCCCAAGTCCTTGAGCCCACTGCACCTGCGTGGGAGACCTGGAAGAAGCTCCTGGTTCCTGGCTTCAGATTGGCCCAATTCGGGAGTGAACCAGCAGATGGAAGACTTTCTCTCTCTCCCTCTCTCTCTCTCTGCCTCTCCTTCTTTCTCTTTCAAGTAAATAAATAAACTTCTTAAAAAAGAAAAAGAACATTAATCCCATCAAGAGTCCCCAGGCTCATGACCTCATCTAAAGTTAATTACCTCCCACAGGCCTCATTTCCAGACACTATCATGCTAGGGATTAAAGTGTCAACATACCAATGTAAGTCCATAGTGTCAGCTTATTGCTTTCATTTTTCCATGTATACTCTATTGACAGCAGATAAGAACAGATGAGTCAAGTAAAGAATACCTTGTAATGTAAGTTGTGTAAGATTTATTTCCTAGTCAACACATTTTATTGATTTCAAATTTTTTGACAAACTTACTCTCTTCAGTAGAAGAAATGATATGTGAGACTGGCATGGTAGAGAAAATCATGCTCTCCTAGAGACGTCCACACACTGACTCCTGGAATTTGTGAATGTATCCCTCATGACAGGGGCCCAAGCACTTGGGCCATAGCCCTCTGCTTTTCTTAGGCCATCAGCAGGGAGCTGGATCGAAAGTGGAGCAGCCAGGACATGAAGTGGCACCCATATGGGATGCCAGTGCTGCATGCAGATGGTGACTTTATCTACTATGATGCCACAATATTGACCCCTCTATTTTCTTCTTTTTTTAAATTTACTTATTTTTATTTGAAAGAGTTAAGGAGAAGAGCAGAAAGACAGTGAGAGAGAGAGATCTTCCATCTACTGGTTCACTCCCCAGATAGCCACAATGGCGAGGGCTGGGTCAGGCTAAAGCCTGGAATCAGGAGCTTCTTCCAAGTCTCCCATATAGGTGGTAGGGGTCATGCATTTTTCTCAGGGGTCCATCTGCTTTTCTCAAGCAGGGAGCTGGATAGGAAGTGGAGTAGCCAGGACATGAACTGGTACCCGTATGGGATGCTGTACTGCATTAGCAAGTATTACCCTCTATGCCACAAAGTGAGCTCCTGTTTTATTCTTAAAACCCCAAATGGAAGGCCTTCCCATGATCTTGTGTCTCTGATTGACAGGAAAGCAGCAGAGATGGTATGAGTTACATAGGAGGCAGCCTGGCTCTGCGTGGATAGACATGGTTGTAGTTCCCATGGACATGGACTTGGACTGGCTGGAAGACTTTCCTTTCCTCCGTAAGTCCCAGTGTTATCAACAATAATGAAACCAAACTGGCCCTTAGAAACCTCATTCCTGGGTAACAGGACACAGAAAAGACTCACTTCTCTGTGTATAGTCATTTATGTCCCTGAGGTATGTTGCCAAAACCTTACTGTCTCTTACTGTCTCTGTTATGTCCATCTTTCAGGATCTGACACCTGATTTGAAGCTTTGTGTATAATAGGTATTCAGCAAATAATAGCTGAATAAATGAACTTCTATTTTGATTACTTGATTTTCTACTAGCATATATATGAGTATCAAAATAATAAAAAGATTGATGGTATAAATACTTTATTATCTATTAGTCTAATTGTAGTAGAATAATAGTAATAAAAAATTAGACTAACATTAGCTGTTAGGCTATTTAACTTTTTAAAATAGAAAGTTCAGCAAGAGGTGGACATTTGGTCCAGCAGTTAAGACATCCATGTCCCACATAAGAGTATATGGGTTCAATTCCTGACTCCAGCTACTAATTATAGCTTCCTGCTGGGAGGCAGCAGTGACTGCACAAGTAGTTGGATTCCTGGTACCCAGGTCAGAGACCTGGACTGAATTCCCAGCCCCTGGCTTTTCTCTCTGCCCACTTCCCCTGTTAGTGCAGGCATAGCAGACAGATCACTCTCTCCTCACCCTCTCCCCCTTCCTTTCTCCCTCCCTCCATCTTTCTTTATCAAATAAAAAAGAACATTCAATTTAGTATTGAAAGAAGTACCTCTCCCCAGTTAATTCCAGTCTCCTTTACCCTATTTTACATTTCTTTCTTTGCAGAACTTATTATTTCTTGTTGCCACACAATATAATTTGCTTATTTATTATCTTCATTATCGATTGTCTGCCATTGGAGCTCTCCTTTCATAAAGACAGACACTCAACCACTGAAATTTATCAAAAACAGAAGTACAGGTTTTTTGGGACCAGCGCTGTGGTATAGTGGGTAAAGCTGGCACTTGCAGTGCCGGCATCCCATATGGATGCCAGTTCGAGTCCCGGCTGCTCCTCTTCCGATTCAGCTCTCTGCTATGGACTGGGAAAGCAGTGGAGGATGGCCCAAGTCCTTAGGCTCCTGCACCCACATGGGAGACCTGGAAGAAGCTCCTGGCTTCATATCAGCAGAGCTCTGGCTGTTGTGGCCAAAAAATGGGGAGTGAACCAGCAGAAGGAAGATCTTTGTTTCTCTCTCTGCCTCTCCTTCTCTCTCCGTGTCTATCAAGTAAATAAATAAATCTTAAAAAGAAAGAGAGAGAGAGAGAGAGAGAGAGAGAGAGACCATTTCAATGACTGCATAAAATAATTTTAGGTTTGTGGAAAGTATAATTAAAAGTTTATTTTGGTGAAAATGACTTAAGATTCCTATATAACTTTTTTCACAATATTATTTTCCATGAGTTCTTTGAAACCCCTTATTTCCAAAATATTTTGCACCCAAATAAACTTATATTTTAATGTCATTTGCCACAAACTTTTAAAAGTACCCTCATATGTATGAATGTGTATACATTCATTGATGTAAAGAGCCTTTATATTTTTGTATATAAACATGTATTGAATTTTAAAATATTAAATATTTGAAGTTATAGGCACACACACATATTTAAGTTATAGGACTGGACCCAAATTGACTACAGTTTTGAATTTATCAAAGAGTGCATTTGTTCCATGGAATTCCCTCCTTCTCGTGTAGGACATGCTTTGGAATGTACAGCTCACTTCTGCAGAGCCTAACCTCAGCTACTCCACGCTCCCTGCCCTTCCTCCTCAATGCTCTAGAACACAGCTCGCCAGCCAGAAGTCTGAAGCTTGCATCTGGTCCACATATGCGGATTGTGCTTATGTGTGTGTGTGTGGGGGGGGGGGGGTTGGAAATTCTTTAAGTTAATTGCCAATGTTTAAAAATCTGAAGAATTCTCATAAATACCCAAATATCCTTCCACCTTTTGTTGCAAAATCTCACAACATCTGATAACACTGGACTGGCATCTCCACATGGCTTTGGCAGCCTGGGACTGGGCTGGAGCTGGACCACCAGATGAGCAGCTGAGGCACTTGCCCTCCTGGTTACCAGCATTCCCACTGGGCTCGCCTTGCCCATTGCCTTCCATACAAGACCACGGATGCCAGGGTTCACAGCTCCTGATTTATCTGGTACTGACCCCCATCCATCCCATCTGCATCTGCTGAGATGGGAATTTAACACTGCTACAAGCTGCTGGGGAGAGGTGAACAGATCACAAGTTCATGTCTGACTTATAGGTAGCTACACACACATTTTACAACTAGGCTCCAGTTCATATATAAATAAGTGGCTTCCTTTCAACCGGAGATGACAGCTGGGATTAAAGCCAGCTTTGTAGTTCTCTCCCTATCCCTCAATAGAATGTGCTCATTAGCTAAACAGTCTCAAACACCAGCCCTATTTGTTCTCTTTCAAGGAGAATGTGACATTAGAGAATAAAAGCTCAGCATGTCACAAAACATCTTCCTTAGGGTTTTCCTTCTTTGAAAGGAAAGGCTGCGGTTTGAGCTTGTACAAACTTGTCTGTTAGGTAAATGTGCCCTTCTGCCTTTATACTAATCCCCAGATAGGTTTTTTGTTATAACACCATAGGTCTTCCTCTTCTGTTATCGCTAAGAAGAGTTGTTATCTGATATTTGAAGGCCTCAAGATGTAGTCAGCATCAGAATGAAATGCAAACACTTCAAAGGATGGCAGACACCTCAGTGTTAGTGGAGGAAACAATACCACTTATTTTTCCCTCTCCTCCTTATCTTTCCATTCTTTTCTTTTTTGTTTGTGTCATTTGTAAGAATGTGTGGGTGTAATTGTAAATTTTTATTGCTTTGAAATAACATTGCTAAGTAATTAATTAAAATCCTGTCACTAATTCCTCCATTACAGTTTAAATAACTCAGTGCTCAGTAAAGGGTAGCCAATTTAAGTAAAACAGGAAAACAAACAGCTAAAGATATTTGACAACAATAAAGAACACACAAATATGCAGCGAGCCAGATGCTTGGGTACGTGTGGTTGGCTGGTGGAAAAACAAGTGCATTTAGGATCAGGGTGCACCAAAGGTAGGGGAAAAGGTCTTAAGGTTGGGTCCTCATGGAAGTCACAAAAATCCAGCGTCGAGGACACCTGGTAAAGGGTGGATGCTGTGAGCAGGTTAGGTCATTACTTGGCCCACATGCCATGCAAGAATAATGATGTGAGCCTCAGCTACTCCAGCTCCCTGTGGCTGATCCCAGGAAGGCAGTGGATAATGGCTCAAGTACCTGGATCCCTGCCAACCATGTAGGAGAATTGGTTGGAGTTCTGGATTCCTGGTACTGACTTGGTTTATCCTGGCTCTTGCATGCTTTTAGGGAGTCTACCTGCAAATGGAAGAATCTCTATCTTTCACACTGTCTCTCTCTCTGCCTTTCAAATATGTATCTGATCTGGTGGGCATGAAGTTGTCGTTGAAGTGTCCAGGAAATGCTCATAGACAGGTGGGCACAGCACCCAAGGGACCAGGACATAGAGTTTAGTGATCCAGGAAGGAGGGAACCACTGGCAAGCACTTGGATGGGTGAAAGGTTTTAGCTAGGAGTTTGGGTACAGCAGGGTTTCAGCCCTTGGATGGGAAGCAAAGGCACAAATCTGGAAACTAAGGCTCCCAGTGTTGTGGGTTACACAAACTCAACATGGCTGGGAAGGCCATGGTTCTGGATACTCCCTTGAGCCCAGAGTCTCATTCTGCCCACCACAGAACATGGTAGCTGGATGAGTTCCAGGCCCTAGTGTGGGAGCTCTATCTGTTATTACGTTATCAGTGTTGGCTCCAGAGCGGTCAGGACAAGGTTACAGTTTATACACATCAATACTGGCAAGCACATCTGAAAACACACATACAAACACACACGCATGCTTGTATTTCCTTATCGAAAACTATGCCAAGATGTTAACCATAGTTATTATTAGGTGGCAGAGTTAAAATACGTTCTTTGTTGCATATTTAAAACTTATTTTTACAGGCAGTCAAAGCCAAAATCAATTATTGGGATTGCATCAAATTGAGAAGTTTCTGTACTGCAAAAGAAACAGTCAGGAGAGTGAAGAGACAACCGACAGAATGGGAAAAAATATTTGCAAACTATGCAACAGATAAAGGGTTAATAACCAGAATCTACAAAGAGATCAAGAAACTCCACAAAAACAAAACCAACAATCCACTTAAGAGATGGGCCAAGGACCTCAATAGACATTTTTCAAAAGAGGAAATCCAAAGGGCCAACAGGCACATGAAAAAATGTTCAAGGTCACTAGCAATCAGGGAAATGCAAATCAAAACCACAATGAGGTTTCACCTCACCCCGGTTAGAATGGCTCACATACAGAAATCTACCAACAGCAGATGCTGGCGAGGATGTGGGGAAAAAGGGACACTAACCCACTGTTGGTGGGAATGCAAACTGGTGAAGCCACTGTGGAAGTCAGTCTGGAGATTCCTCAGAAACCTGAATATAACCCTACCATTCAACCCAGCCATCCCACTCCTTGGAATTTACCCAGAGGAATTTAAATTGACAAACAAAAAAGCGGTCTGCAATTCACAATAGCCAAGACTGGAACCAACCTAAATGCCCATCAACGGTAGGCTGGATAAAGAAATTATGGGATATGTACTCTTTAGAATACTATACCACAGTAAGAAACAATGAAATCCAGTCATTTGCAACAAAATGGAGGAATCTGGAACACATCATGCTGAGTGAAATAAGCCAGTCCCAAAGGGACAAATACCATATGTTCTCCCTGATTGGTGACAACTGACTGAACACCAAAAAGGAAACCTGTTGAAGTGAAATGGACACCATGAGAAATGGTGACTTGATCAGCATAGCCCTGACTGTTAATGAACAACTTAATACATTATCCCTCTTAGTAGTTTTTTTTGTCTATTCTACTTAATATGACTGGTTTAATTCTGTATTTAATACACAGTTATTCTTAGGTGTTGAAATTTAACTGAAATGTGATCCCTGTTAAACATAAGAGTAGGAATAAGAGAGGGAAGAGATGTACAATTTGGGACATGCTCAAGCTGACTTGCCCCAAATGGTAGAGTTAGAAACATACCAGGGGACTCCAATTCAATCCCATCAAGGTGGCATATACCAAGGCCATCTCACTAGTCCAAGTGATCAATTTCAGTTCACAATTGATCATAATGAAAGGACTAAGAGTCAATGGGAGCACATAAACAAGTCTAGTACCTGCTAACACTAACCGATAGAATAAATAAAGGGGAGAGTGATCCAACATGGGAAGTGAGATACTCAGCAGACTCATAGAATGGCGGATGTCCTAAACAGCACTCTGGCCTCAGAATCAGCCCTAAAGGCATTCGGATCTGGCTGAAAAGCCCATGAGAGTATTTCAAGCATGGAAAGCCAAGACACTCTGGCAAAAACAAAAAACAAAAAAAAAACAAACAAACAAAAAACAAAAACAAAACAAAACAAAACAAAACAAAAAACAAAAACCCTAAATGAAAGATCTCTGTGAGTGAGATCCCAGTGGAAAGAACAGGTCTTCAAAGAAGGAGGTATCTTTCTCTGAAGGGAGGAGAGAACCTCCACTTTGACTATGACCTTGTCTAAACAAGATAAGAATCAGAGAACTCAGAGGGCTTCCATAGCCTTGGAAACTCATGACTGGTGCATAGGGAGATTACTGATGCCATAGACAGGAGTGTCAATTTGTAAAGTCAACAACAGGAGTCACTGTGCACTTACTCCTCAGGTAGGATCCTTAATGTGCTGTACATTGAGGCTTAATGCTATAACGAGTACTCAAACAGTATATTTCACTTTGTGTTTCTATGGGGGTGCAAACTGTTGAAAGCTTTACTTAATGTATACTAAACTGATCCTCTGTAAAAAAAAAAAAAAAAAAGAAGAAGAAATTATCAATTCCCAACTTGACTCTCACTGGGATTAAACATGACAATAGGTCTGCTCTGATTTCATCATCATTTAAAAGATCATCTATTATTTTTCACTTTATGTTTCTGTGTGGGAGCAAACTGTTGAAATCTTTACTTAATGTATGCTAAACTGATCTTCTGTATATAAAGAGAATCGAAAATGAATCTTGATGTGAATGGAAGGGGAGAGGGAGTGGGAAAGGGGAGTGTTGCGGGTGGGAGGGACGTTATGGGTGGGAAGCCATTGTAATCCATAAGTTGTGCTTTGGAAATTTATATTCATTAAATAAAAGTCAAAAAAAACTTATTTTTATATGCCTTCATTTTTTTACCATGGAAATAAAACTACTATGCAAATATTAGTAGTAAGAAAAAGACTCTCTTAAATTATGCAGCAATATACTCTTCAACTTACTTGAACTTATATTTGAAGCAGGTATAAGGTGGCCCACATGAAAATAAAAGTAAAAAATGAATGGGGAAAAGTTTTTTTTTTCATAAGTAACCCTTAAAATAATCTGATAGTGATCATACTGTCATCTTCAAGCCCTTTATTTTTATCCTTTGTGGGTGGAATAGAAAGAAGGATAAACAATGAGAAACAGCACAAAATGTCTGTTTTGAGCATTATTCTGTAGTGGCCTTGAAATATCAAAATTGGGAATAAATTCAAATAGACAAAATAGAAATTAGAGTGTGGATTAGGAGCAAGTTTTGATCAGTTAATGTTTTCGTTTCTACTTCTGAAAATATGCACAATATTCTCTTTATTAATACATTTATTCTTAGCTACTTAATCTTTAAAATGAGTCTCTTGGTCACATCTTAGCAATATGATATCCAGCTTTCAGGAAATACCAGGCTATGCTTATTCACTGATTTGTAATCTGAAGGAAACCAAGAGACACAAAAGCTGCATTCCCTGGAGTCTGCAGCCCATTTTCCTCTGTTATGACTCCTCTTGTTAGAATTGCAGTGTTCAATTACAGAAATAGCAGTAATTACTTATAACATTGCCTTCCTATGAAATGAATTATTCCAAATGGTATTAGCACAGCTCAGAATCTCAATGCCAGCTCATTGTCAAGGTTGTCTATTATCACTTATTTTTCTTTCAGCTTATGGATCTAGATTAGAGCTTTGATAATGGATGAATCACACAGCTACTTCAAGGAAGAGAAATTTGTCTTGTACTTTTGAGTGAGTATAACTTTAGGTAAATAGTTCAATCTAAGTCCAGAACATTGTGCAGTAAGAAAGTGCTGAGAATCAAATAAGGGGTCGTGTCAAAAAGACACAAGAGCCAGCTTGAATCACATCCGGGACAATGTGAACAGCTGAGGATTACAACTCATTAAAGAAGGCAAGGCTCCAGGAGACCATCCTGATAGAAAATAGGTAAGTAAATGAACTGGGAAGAAGGGAATGCTTTTTTTTTTTTTAAAGATTTATTTATTTGTTTGAAAGTCAGAGTTACACACAGAGAGAAGGAGGGGCAGAGAGAGAGAGAGAGAAAGAGAGAGAGAGAGAAAATCTTCCATCCTCTGGTTCACTCCCCAATTAGCTGCGACTGCCAGAGCTGCGCCAATCTGAAGCCAGGAGCAGGAGCTTTCTCCAAGTCTCCCACATGGGTGCAGGAGCCCAGGACTTGGGCCATCTTCTACTGATTTGCCAAGCCACGGCAGAGAGCTGAATCGGAAGTGGAAGTGGAGCAGCTGGGACTAGAACTGGCACCCACATGGGATGGCGGCACTGCAGGTGGTGGCTTTATCGGCTATGCCACAGTGCCAGCACTGGGAAGGCTCTTTTTAAGGGTTGAATGCCAACTATTAAGTCCATAAAGCATGGTAACACAGTCAGCCTCAACTTGCATGACTGTTCAGGCATTAGGATTGGGTGTGAACCAATGAACCTCCACTTTCTCCTGGGACCAGTCTCAACCTTGGGCACCCTCTCACCAAACTACCTGTTCCAACCTCTGCTCCAAGTGCAAAACAAGGATACTGATTTTCATTCTCTACCCCCAGCCCAAGTTGTTCTCATTTAGGTCACATGAACATCTCTGACGACATTGATGGTGAACACTGATTACACCCTAGGATTACCCGGAGACTTGTGACCTGCCAGTAACTTAGTTCCAACCCCAGAGATCCTAAGTCAGGTAGTTTGGGGTAAGGTGCAGGCATTGGTGTTTTTCTATCCTTTCTTTTTTTTTTTAACTTTTATTTAATAAATATATATTTCGAAAGTACAACTTTTGGGTTACAGTGGCCTTTCCCCCCATAACCTTTTCGAAAGCTTCCTGGATGATTTTTTGGTACAACCACCTTGAGAATTAAACAAGAATCAAAATGAGGAGAGACTGCAGGTTAGAAAGACTAGCACGAGGATTCAGTAACATTCAAGATCTCACTTTGCCATATAAAACAGCGAAAGCTTTACCCTTTCTGCATGCTTAGTTCTGGCCAGTTTCCTATTTGACTACATCTGCTCCAGAAGGGAAGATGGAAGACTGAACTGCCCCTGGTGAGTCATGAGAACTTGGGTCTTGGGGGAGGACTAAATGCCTTTAGGATGAGGTGTGCCTTTAAGAGCTTTGTGTTGTTCTCTCCGGTCTTTCTCAGAGAGGTCAGTTACTGGGAATTCGACAGTGTGATTTCTGGGTCACTCTTGCCTTTATTGCCAATGGCACAGCCACTTAAAAAAAATAAGTGTGTGAGTGAGCGTAGGAGGAGTGTAGAGAGTAGGAGAGTTAGAAAGAGTGATGGGGTGACTTTGTCACCCTACTGTATGTCTGCACGTCAACTTGGCATTTCTATTCCTGATTTTCAGGTCAAAATGTTCTCTCTCTCTCTATTTTTTAAGTTTTATTTATTTATTTATTTTACCTAGAGCACTAAGACCATAGAGGTAGAGGGTTGTGTCATTGGTAACAGAAAAGCAATTTTATGGGTTTTCAAACCCAGTGTCTGTTCAGCCCACACAAGATTAAATAAAAAACCTCTGAAGTTAATCTTTGTAAACGGTCACAGGAAGCTTTCTCTGAAGTGCTGTCAGGAGTGCTAGTGGAAGAAAAGGAATTAATCATGTAACTGCTAATAAAAAAAAAAAAAGACATGAGACACGAGGCTGTTTTTTGGTATCTGCCCAGTTGATAGCTGCAGTCTCATGCTAGTCACTACCAGAAGCTCTCTCTACTTTTTCTAAATCTTGCTTTCCACACATTTGTCTTCAGCACTGTTGAAGGGAGCAGGGGTAGAAAAGGTTGCCACCTCAGACTGCTTAGGTTGGCTTGGGGTCTACCATGTGGCCCAGGATTCCAAGAGATGGAGGAGTACTGAGATCTACCTTGTATCCTGCAGGCTCTCTTGTTAGCTCGCATGCCTGTTTGCTGTCTCTGTCCCTTCCATTTCTTCTCTTCTGGGGAAACTGTCAGTTCTGCTTGTTCTCCAGTCTTTCTCCTGAAGCCTCTCCAGCCCATTTGAGTTCTCTGTTTTTGAGTTTGCTGACCCCTTGGAGAATGCACATTCTTTTTCATGCCTGTTGTTACTTCATAAATATTAGTCACATCTTTCTAACAAAACTTGAAGGTTTATTAAACTTTAAATTCCTTAAGGAAATGTTTTAAACTGATATTCCTGAATCTCCCCAGGCATCTTACATGGCGTTGACCATGTTCCAGGTAAAGATTTTAGTTACTGATGAATTAACCTTGGGCTACAGAGATTTTTCATAATAAATGGTGTGTAATATTTTCTTTTGAGTCCTCCTAGGACAAAATGGTATAATATTTTACATAAGTTCGTAAAGGGATACAGTCATTTTAAAAAATGCTATGACTTTTCTTCTATGAAACTAAGAATCCTTCTTAAAAATGGATTTTACAAATTTATCATTTCTGTAACATCTATAATATTCAACATTTTTCATCATGAGATTTCTCCATAGAACTAAGGAAAAATGAAAAATAACTGTAGATAGGGGAGATATTCCACTGTGGTTTTGGAGAGTGACAGCACACGGCCAGTGAGTCTAAGGCTTGCTTTCAGTTAGGAAAGAAGGAAGCAGAGAGGCAGGGATTCAGGAAGCAAGTGCCCATCCCAAGCATTTGCCATAGAATCCTCAAACACTGAGATGGTAGAGGCAGGGATGCCGGGATGGCGTCCACTAGTGTGGTGTAACTACATATGTGTTCTGCCTCCCTACCTCCATCCAAAGCAGTCTAGAGTCCCGGGAGAGGACCAGTTCCTGGGGACAGGGTCGTCCGTTCCTGTCTTTGGACTGCTGTGACTGTTGGCTCATGTTCCCTTCCCAGTGGCTTTTGTACTTATTGCATTCAACATTTCCATGTGTATTCTGTTTTGAACTTTTGTGAGTTTATTTGAGAAAATTTGGGGACATTTTGCTTTGTATTTTATGCAACTGTGCCTAAATTTAGCTACGATAATCCCTAAAAAACCAGGAAAATGAACTCTTGAGTAAGCTTTGGCAGCTCGAGAAAGTAGGACTTTGCATTTTATTAGCAGTCATAAATAATATATTTTACTGTAGAATTTATTTATTACTTATTTATGCCCCGCCACAGTTTACAGATAAGTCTTGAATCACTTAACTTATATGATAAGTAGATAAAATTAAATGATAACATATGAATTAGAAAACAAGCACCAAGGGTAAGGAAAACACATTCTACCCATGGAAGGTAATACAATTTCTGGGATAGGGCTTCAAGTTTGACTATTGGTCAAAAAGGCAAACACAACCAATTAAGACTTCTCTTTTGTAAATCTTTGTTTTAAGATTTTTTACTTGAAAGGCACAGTGACTGAGAGAAGAAAATACACAGAGAGACATCTTCCATCCACTGGTTCAATTCCCAAATGGCCACAATCGCTGGAGCTGGGCCAAGTTGAAATCAGGAGCCAGGAACTCCGTCTAGGTCTCACACAAGAGTTCTAGGACCCAGGTGCTTGGGCCATCTTCTGATGCCTTCTTAGGCATAATAGCAGGCAGCAGTACTGGAAGCAGAGCAGTGACTAGAACTGATCCTCCTATGGAGTACTGGCATCGCAGGCAGCGGCTTAACCTGCTGCACCACGATGCTGGCCCCTAACAGTTCTCTCTCTCTCTCTCTCTCTCTCTCGATATTAAACCCTTTATTGTAATAAAGCAAATATATTTACAATTTATTCAAATGTTTAACCTTCAACAAAAATAAAAAATAAAAAAAAATTCACAAGGTGAAAAACCAGGAAACAAGTCGATCACGCCTGCCTGAGTGTGAGATTATCTTTCTGTTCCTTGCAGTTCACTCACGTTCTGTCCTTTGTAGAGCAGTGGTGTCTCCAATGAACTTGTTCTCTTAATTAGAGAGTCCCTCAGCAGAAGCAAAGCTTTATTTAGCACTGAGAGTAAAAGGGACTCATTCAAGAACTCTGTGAGAATACATAAAAATGCTCATAAAAAAAGAAATTAAGGGCCGGCGCTCACTAGGTTAATCGTCTGCCTGCGGCGCCGGCATCCCATATGGGCACCAGTTCTAGTCTCGGTTGCCCCTCTTCCAGTTCAGCTCTCTGCTGTGGCCCGGGAGGGCAGTGGAGGATGGCCCAGTGCTTGGGCCCTGCAGCCAATGGGAGACCAGGAGGAAACACCTGGCTCCTGGCTTCAGATCAGCACAGCACCGGCCGTAGCGGCCATTTGGGGGGTGAACCAATGGAAGGAAGACCTTTCTCTCTGTCTCTCTCTCTCTGTCTATAACTCTACCTGTCAAATAAAAAAAAGAAATTAAAAACAAATTTATTCTGGTATAAAAATAGTTTGAAATCGAGGTGTATGAGGGTCTTCAAAAAGTTCATGAGAAATGCATATTGTGAAAAAATACAGCATAAATATTGCTACCAGTGGCTGCATGTGCAGCAATAAAGAAGACAGCAACAAAAAAATGGAGACTGTGAGTTTAGGTAAATTTTTACAGTTTTACTATTGTAAAAGGAAGAAGAATTATAAAATTAGAGTCAAAAAAAGCTTCTAAATGAGTGACTGCTGTTGTGTGTTTTTTCGTTTTGTCGAAATGCAACCTGGAAATTGTTTTCATGGAAGATCCATGAGCAGTGATGTTTAAAAAGATCTCTGTTGTGTTCTGAACACAGACTGATGGCTTGAGTGCTTACAGAATTTTTAGATTCAAGATAACTTTCTCAGGAATTTGCAGGAATTGCTTTACAGCTTATGATCATCCTTTCAAACTGCAGAAAATTCTTACTCTACTAGAAAACTTGTATTCCCAACTGGTAGCTTTTGGATTTTCTCTGCATCTTTGATTAACTGATTTTCTACAGTGTGTGTCTAAGGTTATGTCTTGAACTCTTTCCCCTGCGCTTCTGTGCCTTGGCTATTTGGCTGTTGGTGGAGACACATTTTGGTCTCCAGATCAGAGCAATTCCTTCCCTCCCCCACTCCCATCCCCACTCCCTTCTTCCACATAGTCCCTGCAGTCGCTTTCTCAAACACCTTTAGGACACAGATTGGCTCACCCCAACTGTCCTCCATATCTTTTAACTTATTGCTTATGTTTTCCTTTGCTTTCAGTTTCCTGGTTTGAAAGACTGCATTGATTCTTTTGTTTTGCTAACATCAGCTTACGTGTACTTTGCTATGGTGTTCATTCATTACCTTTTTGCAATTCTATTGTAATTACATAAATTTCCTGTTCTCTGATTACCATTTTGTGGTAACAGTTTGTTATAAAAATACTATTCCTTGGATGGGCATCGTGGTGCATTAGGTTAGACTAATGCTTGTGACTTGGGTCCGGCCACACACGTTGGGATCTGTATGGAATTCTGGGCACCTGGTTTTGGATCTCAAACATTTGCTCTGAAACTTAGTACTTTAGACTTTTACTAGCACAACAATTATTAATTTTATCTGGTTATAATATAAAATACAGAAAAAATGTAAGGAAGGAAAACATCACACATCACTTAGAGATAACCACTCAACATATTTGTGTGTGTCCTGCTGTATCTTTTTAAAAGGATTTATTTATTTGAGAGAGTGAGAGAGATTGATTTTCCATCCATAGGTTCACTCCCTAAATGGCTACAACAGCCAGGGCTAGGACAGGCTGAAGCCAGAAGCCAGGAACTCCAGCCTGGTCTCTGACATGGGTGTTGGGGGCCCTGGTTCTTGGACCATGAGCTTCCCAGGCTCATTAGTAGGGAGCTGGATTAGAGGCAGAGGAGCCAGGATCCAGACAGGCACTCTGATATGGGACACTGGCATTGCAAGCAGTGGCTTAACCTGCTGTGCCACAACACTGGCCCCTCTTCTGCATGTTCTTTTTTTAACCCACAGTGTGTCATTTCACTGTTCAACACACACGAGCATATACTGGGAAAGATAAGGTCTCAACTGTCATTAAGATGATAGTCTAGTAGCAGGAAAACAGAAAACTAAAGCAATCAGATTAGAGCATAGTCACAAATCGCTCTACGTGTGATGAGGAGCAAGACATACGCAAAGTAACAAAAGAAAACTGATCTGAATTGGGATTAACGGGGACACTTTCCCCAGGGTATTAAGATTATGTCCTGTGCAGGATTTAAGTAGGTAAAGAGGGGGAAAAGATCACTTTTGACAAATGAAACATATAAAAAGGCCTTGTGGCAAGATAAAAATGCAGCTTAAGAAAAAAGGACATGGAAACCAGGATGACAGAGTGTGAGAATGAAGTGGGGAATAGCATGGAGGGGCCTGGAAAGGGAGTTAGAAATGAGGCTCTGTAGGATCTGCAGGCTGCATTTAGGATTTTGCCTGAATCTTAAGAACAATAGCAAGACTGTGCATGCTTAGGTGAACTTAAATCTAGAACTTTTTGAAGAGTTTATTTTGACTGCACTGAGGATGATCCTTGGAGGAAGAGAGGGGGTGTAAAGAGATTATTACAGTCATCCAGATGAGACATGACAATTGCTTATGTGACACGGGGAATGGAGAGTTGGAGTTGCAGGGAGATGCCACGAATGCTATGGATGTTTTTGACACACACCACTAAATGGCTGGGGTGGGGACACCATCACATGATGGCGTTTGTGGGAGTTTTGAGTACTGTCTTGAGTATGTTGGATTTGTAGAACCGCTGATGAGAGTTGATTATTTGTACTTAAAGCGCAAAAGAGAGGTCGAAGCCAGATGGAGTCTATAAACTGGAGAACTATAGGCTTAGAGGTGGAAACTGAAGCTGTAGCACAGAGGAGATGGCTTCAGATATGGTACATTCTTCAAGCAGGTGGTGTCAGTTTATAATATGTCCGTGATGGAAGAGTACCTATTTCTGCACACCCTGGACAATACCTGGTGCTACTAAAATTGTTTATATTTTTCCAAATTGCCAGATGCAATGTATTATATTCCTATTTCTTTGCCCTGATTTTTTCAGTGAGGTTCAGCATCCCTTTCTGTAAGGTGTTAACAGTTTTCTTCTGTGACTCAGTGCAATGTGAAGGAACATTTTCCTGAAAGTTCACAGACTCATCAGTTTTCAATTTGACCCCCAAATAGCTCAGAAACATTAAGATGCATTTCATTTGTCTTAATTTAATCATTCACATTCAAACTTCCAAATATTTCAATATTGCTACATAACCTCTTAAGCTTAAATACCACTATGCAACCCCTTAACCCCTTCCACAGGTTATATGCTGTCAGAGCACCAAACCCGGTGATTTCTGTCTTCTTGAGCTAAGTTTTCTAAGTGTGGCTGTGACTGCACTGCTGCAGCCTGGGGATCTGCAGCAAAATCTGGCACACATCTAAATATTTCATGTTCCCCTCTTCTCCTCGTCGTTCTGTATTTAAACTCTTTCTGCTTCTGAATTCTTCCTTCCTCACAAATTAAGGGAGATCTGATAATATCTTCATTATACCATGATGGACACGCATTCCCTCCAACCTATGAATTTCTAGATATTCAGTTTGCCAAATATTTCTAATCACAGAAAGTAGCATCAAGATAATGTGTTAGGCAGGGCATCGGGGATGTAAGGGTGCACACTCCTAGAGATACCAACATTCAGAACTGGCTCTTTTTCTTTAGGTCATTTAACAATATTCCTGGGGTTGCCACTAGGGGGTGCGTGAGACAAATATTTCACTTAGAAGATACTAGAGAGGGGGGCTGGAATGCTGGGCATAGAAAACCTGAAAATTCAGAATGGAATTGGTGGGACTCTCGCCTTTCTTTCATATTGAGTGTGATCTGGACCTGCTGGAAGCGTAACTCTTGGCAGCAGAATCCTGCAGAGTAGAGGCCAAGAAAGCAGAGGAGAGAACAAAATTCCTTGTCCATCCAAGGGGCATCTGGGCATGCAGGGGTGGTAGGATTTTGCATAAATACTTTAGAGTTGTGTGCCTGCCACTTGGATTTTGCTTTGATACACCACATGCTATAGCACATAGTTTTGGATGTGCCATTTGGCAGTTAATTTTCAATGAAGGAAGATGCCCCCAAACATTTACCCAGGCACCATGATATCAGAAGGTCAGCAAACATTTAGTGAGCTTTATTTGGTATAAATCACTATTCTAAAAACAGTGGAGGCTATAGTAAAGAAAAAAAGACAAAAGAAAACAATAGAAGTGGGGTTTGGGCTATGGGTTAAGTATTGCTGCTTGGGATGCCAGCATCCAGGTTTGCGTCCCATCTCCTCTCTAGCTTCCAACTTCCTGCGGGCACCTCTGGAGGCAATAGGTGATGGTTCAAGTAGTTAGGGCCCTGCCAGCGACAAAGGAGACCCAGACTGTGTTGTTGGCTCTTTTCTTTGGGCTGGACAAGCCCCGGCTATTGTAGGAATTTGGGAAGTGAACACTGGGATTGAGAAAAATCTGTCTCTGTCTCTCCCCCCCACCCATTCTCTCTCTCTCCCCCTCTCAACAAGTGAACACATTTTTTAAAAAAGATTTACTTATTTACTTTGCACAAATTACAGAGAAAGAGAGGGTGAGACGGAGAGCGAGCTATCTTCTAGCCACTGATTCACTTCCTAGATGGCTACGGCAGCCAGAAGCCAGGGGAGTCCAGTCTCCCCTGTGGGTGGCAGAGGCCTGAGTACTTACACCATTTTCCTCTACTTTTCCTAGGCCATTAACAGGGAGCTGGATCTGAAGTGGAGAAGCAGAGACACAAACTGATGCCCATATGGGACACTGGTATTGCAAATGGTGGCTTTACCCACTAATGCCACAACACTTGTTCCAGTGAACAATTTTTTTAAAGAAAAAAATAAAAGAAAGCTATAATCCATGGGCTTAATTTTTAAAATCTTCTTTGAAAATTTGTAGTATTTCCATGTTTTCCTTTTGCCTCACTTCATCAACGTCTCCTTTTGTGCCCTGTATCTTTCATATTCTCTCTCCTTGTCTGTATTTAGAAATAAGTTCAAGTCTGTTTCTTGGTTTAAAAGAGACCTCTCTGAATCTGACAATGCTCCCTTACTCCCACTTCTAAGCCCACCCTATCATTCTCCCCATCCACAATCAAACTTCTTGAAAGTGGTCTCAGGTCCATCAGTCCAGTGCTCACCCAACTGTTTTTTAGGATTTTTCATGTTGCTTTGTGAAACACATTGTGCCAAGATTACAAAGACCCACCTCTCAGCCACCCAATACCCATCCACACAGACTGATGATAATTTGTGTGTGTGTTGCTTCAGATATATTTTATATACATATAATATCAATAAATCTTCTCCCCTTGCATAAAAATACCATATATACACACTTTTATATAAGGAAGATTTTTTTTTAATGTACAAAGTGTTCTATCATTTGAGCTAACAAAATGTATTTAGACAACTTGCATGGGCATGTTTGTTCTTGATATTTTGCTATTATAAACAATGCTGTATTGAATAAAGCTGCTTGTACATCACTCCACATGGATGTGAACCAAATTGCCAGATATAATTGGAATTGCTAAGTCAAAGTTATGTGTAATTTTAATACATTTTGCCAAATGTTTTTATTCCTACCAGAAATGTAGGCAGATGACTGTTTTGCTATCCTACTCAAATTTTTTGTGACTCTAATAGTTGAAAAACAGTATCTTGGAGTTTTAACTGAGCATCTTTTGTTGTGGGCTTATGCTTTTTAAGAGACACTTAAGGTTTATGAATTTAAAATATGCATGAGATCCTATAACACTTTTTCAATATTGCTATGAACTCCCTACCACCCTGAGGAATGGCGCAACTCCTGATGTGGCCTTTCCTTTCTCTCCAGCCCTCTTTGTCCTTCCACCTGTTCCCATATACAGCACCTCAGGTTCACTGAAATGCTGTGTTTTCTCCTGTCTCTGTCTGCAACACACCACCCAGGCTTCATGTGGTCAACTGCTATTGTCCCTGAAGACTCAACTCCTCGGGACAGCCTTCCATGTTGTGCACTTCCATACTCTGGGATGACATCTATTAAGATTCTTGGAATTTTTCTCTGCATGGTTACTGGAAGGATGTTGGCCCTTAAGAGATATTCGTTAAATGGATGAAAGTTCAAATATCAGTACAACTAATCCTCTGTTGTAATTAAAAGTTTATGTGTTCTCTGGTTCCTAAGCAGAATTTCAGTTGCCAACTAAAAATGTTTAGCTACATTTGTCCTGTATCCTACTGCTATCCATGAATTTTCTTTTCTATCTTTTTTCTTTCCCCCCCTGAATTAAACAAAGTCATTAAAATAAAAGCCCCTCAGAGGTCATGCTTTCAAAGTCTTTTTGCTCTGAGAAGTGATGATTCAAGGCAAGTATGCTTTTGCTATGTCTTTTACTAAATTAAAGATCAAATTCTTGAGACACTGCTTACTTGTATTTCTAAATTACCTTTAATGGAATGGCAAATAGTTTACTTGCTCATTAATAGGAGCTATTAATGCTGATTGGCTTGACTTGGCCAGGAGGGCTGAGAGCCCTATTCTCTTCACAATGGATGGCTCTCATTGCTCCAGTTCATCTTTAAGTGAAACTGACTTCCTCATCATGCCTTAGGGAGCATCTCTTCCAGTGCAGAGAGGGCTGCAGTCCTGTAGTTCTGGGCATCAGCAGGCCTGGTTACTTTCCCCCGTGTAGTCAGTAACTAGCCAGAAGACTTAAAAGCACAGAAAATGGTTCAAAGTGATTGAATACTAACTATCCATTAGTTCTGATTCTGAAATTCTCTAATTTCAAATATTTTCCTATTGGGATTTTCTAAAATATTTAAAATCTTATGGGCATAAAAGCTGTTTTCTAAGGATTCATTTTTACTGCTCATGTTTAGTCATCCTTTCATTTGTTAAATGATTCTTGCTATGATTTGTATGTTTGGGTCCCTTTCAAAGTTTATATTGACATTTAATCCCCAATGCACCAATATTAAGAAAGAGGGAATTTTAGGAGGTGATTGGGCCATGAGGGTGGAGAGATATGATAAAAGTGCTGGAGGGAACTAACTGTTTGACCCTTTGGCCTTCTGCCATGCGACAATGCAGAATAGAAGTTGCCATTGACAGAGCAGCTCCTCACCACACACCAAAATTCCTGATGTCTTAATCTGAGAACTCCCAGCCTCCAGAAATGTCAGAAATAACTTCTACTTTTTTTTTTTTTAAAAATAGATTACTCACTCTTGGGTATACTGTTGTAGCTGTAGAAACAAGTTAAGAATTCCACATCTACTTTTATATAAAATGGTGTCCTGTGAAAGAGTAGCAACAAATTTGCCAGCTAATGACTTTTTTTTTCTCATGTGACACCCCATTCCCTTGCAAATGCACCTATTTCTTGGAAAATGCAGGGTGTTTTCCACAAGTCCATAACTAACATGGCTTACACCTGAGTCCTTGTGCCGTTCTAGGCACCCCGTGAGTCTCTGGTCTCCATCATTCTTGCCCTTGTCACTACCAACTTGGAATTCCTTTTTCACAAATGCCTGTATCTGCCCAGAGCTTAAGGCTGAGGAATCAAGACACTGTAGCTACACGCTGAGGTGATACAGTGATACCATTTTTCTAAGGTATGCAAAGTTCTACTCCTGGTTGATATTTCCAGTCATCAGTATCCTTACTCCTCCAGAGGCTTTAGTCAAAGGACGCTTAAGTCCAAAGTGTTCTGCATACTCTGTTAAAATAAGCCAAAATAAAGATCAATTAGGCCTAATTTGTCACTGAATTTATTTATTTTTTTGATTGAGCAATTATCATGAGCCAGATTCTATTCTAGGCGGTAGAAGGAAGGTGTAGATTCTAATTGTGGACATGGTGTGAGTGTGTTTTTCTTTTTTCTTTTCTTTTTTTTAATAGAAAACTTTTATTTAATAATTATAAATTTCTTTTTTTGTTTTTGACAGGCAGAGTTAGACAGTGAGAGAGAGAGAGAGAGAGAGAGAGAGAGAGAGAGAAAGGTCTTCCTTTTTCCGTTGGTTCACCCTCCAATGGCCGCTGTGGCTGGAGCACTGCGGCCGGTGCACCGTGCTGATCTGAATCCAGGAGCCAGGTGCTTCCTCCTGGTCTCCCATGGGGTGCAGGGCCCAAGCACTTGGGCCATCCTCCACTGCACTCCCGGGCCACAGCAGAGAGCTGGACTGGAAGAGGGGCAACCGGGACAGAATCCGGCGCTCCAACCGGGACTAGAACCCAGGGTGCCGGTGCTGCAGGGGGAGGATTAGCCTATTGAGCCGTGGCACCAGCCAATAAATATAAATTTCAAAAGTACAATTTTTGGATTATAGTGGTTCTTATTCCCTATAACTACCCTCCCAACCGCATACCATCCCATCTCCTACTCCCTCTCCCATCCCATTTTTCATTAAAGTTCATTTTTAATTATCTTTATATACAGAAGATCAACTCTATACTAAGTTAAGATTTCAACAGTTAGCACCCACACAGACACACAAAGTATAAAGTACTGTTTGAGGACTAGTTTTACCGTTAATTCTCATAGTACAACACATTAAGGACAGAGGTCCTACATGGGGAGCAAGTGCACAGTGACTCCTGTTGTTGATTTAATAATTAACAGTGAGTGTGTTTTTCAAAAAGAAGCTCAACCATTTCTTAGGTCAATGATTGCAGGATAGATGGAAGGAGTTCATTCTGGGAGACAGGATAAGGTTCAATTAGCTTCACCTGGCAGGCATTTTGAATTTCAATTTTAGCCAGTGAGGATCCTCACTCTAAACTTAACTCAAAATGTTTGAAAGGTACTTTTAATAAATAATTAACCTATTTATGAAAATATTATTTCCAGAAACTAAATAATGTGAGTATTCAGAGGCCACTTAATGTAGCTGGTTCAAGAAAGATATGAAACCTCAGACTGTGGAAACAAGTACCAGAGACGAACCAGAGTCATTCAATCAATAAATGTGCCTGAATAAGAAATGCAAGTGCCAAAGGAGAGAGATGTGGATGAAACTAGGGAATGTCCTGTTTTGACTGGATTGGGATAAAGAGAGGAGTAAGAGATACCCAGGAATTGCACATGGCCCCAGATCGTGTTTTTAATAAACAGTAGAACATGCTGAGGCCAATTTCTTAATCATAATATAATATATTTAAGAATTGAGAATGTTAAGAAAGAGCACAATATGTTAGACTTTTCTCATAAAATCCTTCACATTTAAAAGCATTTTGAAAATTACATTACCTTTTTTTCTCTGAAGCATTCACTTATCTGGCTGGAGCCCCTGGAAAGCACTGAGTATACATTGGGCTTTGTTGCTTTACTATTTCTGAATCAGGCTGCCTTTGCCCCCTGTACATTTCCCCAAAACTCACATCTGTGGTATTGAACATCCCTTTGGGACTCAAAACGAGAGGGTGCTCTAAGTGGGTGATGGCATCCTTACCCATGCTGCGGGAAGAGGCCAGGAGAGGCGAGGCATAATTGCGGTGGTCTGGGAGACACAGGCTGTCTCCTGTGGGAGGGCCATGGCCATCACTTACAAGTGGCATCTCTCCAGAAGCATCCACCATTCCATTTCAAAGCTGTACATTCTTCCAAAGCCATTTGGGAATGTAAAGGTTTCTTCTAACCTATGCTTTATACTATGCTATGCTTTCCACTGGCATTTTTGTTCCTTTAAGATTCCCATTGGTGCCTGCTACAACCCTCTGCAAAGTGTTCTTCATGGACTGCATCCCAATAAAAGGCTATCGTTGAAGGTCTTTCTGTACCATCACCACTCTGTTCAGTAGTTTCACTGAGAGAATCCCGGATTACATAAGAATAATACATTCATTATGTATTTATTGTAGTTGCCTTTGAGGATTTAAGAAGTTAAAATAACTAAATCATTACATATCATGTACATTATGTGCATTTATATGTGAGGTTTTTATATATGAGTGTTTCAAAAGTCCATGAAAATGTGTACTTTGAAAAAAGCTATGTATGGATTTCATTTTTTGTACTAGAAAAAATGATTTCATATTTATGAACTTTTTGAAATACACTTGTATAAAATCAAACTCAAGGAGATAGAATCTTTCATTTCACCATTGCAGTCTTGGTCTTGAATATGAACCTACTTGTAACTTACAAGTAAGACAGCAGAGTCTTTGGTATTTTAGTAGAAAGTAGACCTGAACACAAAGAAAATTTTCCTGATTCCCATCTCACTTAGGGGCAATAAGTAGGTCAAAAGCCTGTGAGATCCTGTGAAACAAAGAGGGGCTCTGCTCCCAATCCTCTTGGAGCTGCGCAAAGGCCAAGTGTAATTCTAAACGCATGTATGTGGAAGCTGTGAACCTCACTCCAAAGAAATGTGTAAATGCTATTTCAGGGTGTTTGATTCCAAGAATGAGGTTTCTTTCCATATGTGGTTTCTTTTAACTGTGCAATGCTTTACTGCCCAGGTTTAGTAGAAGAAAAAATAAAGATGGATACATGTAATTAAAATAAAACTAGGGCCACAGGAGACCATTTTTAGAACACTAAAATGTTTTTACAGTAAAAAAAAATTCTGAAAATCTCAGCCCCTAAAGGAGAAGTCATTTATGTTTTTGCTGTATAACTTATCCAATGCCAAAGCTGCATCCTCCGGGTGATGGGACCTCCAGAGGCAGAGAGAAGCACCTGGTCAATGCTGAGGCATCCTGCTCTGTTCTCAGTCTTTCTTCTGCTAACCTCACCTGTCAGAGATAGCTTTATTTATATAGCTTTGCGCTTTGGCAAAGAGAATCACCCTTAGCTGAGGCCACTCAGAGATTAAACTGGGATTCCAGGAATTTGTTATGGCCAGTGTTATAAAAGAGTGGGCCATCTTTAGCAAACTACACAAAATGTACGTGCCATCATCTGCGTCTCCCTATCCTATCTACTCATGGTTTGATCACCTTACAACTGAGGTGCTGAGAAGGAGCTAAAAAGAAAGTTGAAATATTAAAATAACCAAGTGCAATAAGTGAAAAGATAATGACATATTTTATCACTGTATCACCAGGGAGTCTATTTCCCCTAAGTGCATTTCATCCAGGAGTCTAAGCCAATAAAAGCCTGTTCTTCTGGAAAGTATTTATTTCCATCATTAACCAATTTAGTGGAGGTTATTTTTTCAGGGTCTTAGAAAGGCCACCCAAGCTTTTTTGGTATTTTCGACTCATTTCTTAAACTGTCCAGACTATCTTTCCTTTCTCTTCTCATTCCTGACTCTTCATGCCACATGGCCCAGAACTTTTTCTCAGCTTCCTCTCTCAAGAGTAAAACTTGTTTGCTCCCAAAGATGGCCAGGTTCATTGTCCTCAGTGAACACCAGCCAGTGAAGCACTTGCTGTAAACTTCAGGCTGTATCTACAACTCATCTGTACCCCCTACTTGAGATGGGAGCCCCGAGTTTGGTGATCAAATCTATAATTTAGGAAAGTCATATAAAGTTCTACTCATAGGGGACATTTTGAGACACTCAGTAAATTCCATTGTGTTCCCTATGTGTCACCCAGCTTTGTAAGATTGCTTTCTCTTCAACATCAAGAGATGAGTTAGAGACAGTGCTAGTGAGAGCTGCAGACTTGGCAGTGGAAGTCTGGCTTCTAAGCAAGTGCTTCATGGAGAAGTTCTTTCTCAAGATGACCAAATCTATTAATAATCCAAGGGAACTTTGGATTGGCTATTGCTACTCAAATGTGTGACTTTTGGAAATACTCTTTGCACAGTCTGTTTTTCTTCTCATCAGGCCTATTGACATACACTATGACAACTCTATGGCCTTCTGAACCAGAGCATGTTAAACATCAGTTAACTGAATGTTATGTCTGCATCACATTCCTTTGTGTCTGACCCTGCTGTTTCTTAATTTATATTTTATTTTGCTTACAATATTTATTTATTTCTGAGAAAGAGAGAGAGGGAGAAGCAAAGAGAGCTCCAACCTGCTTATTTACTCTCCAAATGCCTTCAAGATCCAGGGATCTGAAGCCAGGGGCCCAGAACACGATCCAGGTCTCCACCATGAGTGATAAGGACCTAAGTATTTGAGCCATCAGTGCTGCCTTTTAGGGTTTGCATTAACAGGAAGCTGGAGTCAGTAGACGGAGCCAAGAGTCAAACCCAGAATTCTGATATGGGATGATGCAGGTGTCTTACCAACTGGGCCAAAAGCCAGCCCCTTATTTTATTTTTTAGGCCCATGTATATCAGTACTTATTTGTGGGGGCTAATAATGCAATTTGATGAATGTTTATAATGAATAATGGTCGGATCAGGGTAATCAGCATTTCAGTCTCAGATATTCTGACTTTATAGGTGCTATCATCCTTTAGAACATCTCATCCAAACCAAGTGCAAATGGCTACAACGAGCAGTGGAGAACATGGCACCAGCAAAATCAAGTATAGTTCCACACATGTGTGCCTGACTGTGTAAGGTGCGCAAGAGCACATCCAAGAGACATCAAGAGTCCGAATCCTGGAAGATAAAGCTGTGCTGTTTTGCTACTGAGTGTATCATTTACACTCCCATTCTTTGGACTTTGCTCATCCAGGTGTGATACACAGTACTGACAAAGCATTTGAATAAGTGGTGTCTGATTTGATAATGCCTTTTACAGTATTTCAGACAGGTCTAAACTTCTTTAGGAAACTAATTCTTCAGAATATTAGGTGGTAGTGGTGTCTGATTTTATTGAAAGGGAAACAAAATTCCCTTTCGTTGTCTTAAAGAAATGTTTAATTAATAGAAACACGGATTTTAGCCTTTTTGTTCTTCAGCAATAGGCTTTTCAAGTGTGCAGATGTTAGAAAAGAATAAGACGATATAGATGTGTGTTTCATATCTTCTGGGTTTCTCAAACTTGACAGTCGTCTAAATGAGGCCCCCAAATGCCTTTTACCTCCTGTAATTCCTGTATGAGTGGCTCTACAGCACATCTGAAATGCCTTGTTGGTTACCAAATCCCAACAGTTCTCCTTCTAAGGCCCTGACTCATCGCTTGCCCCTGTCCTAACTTCTTTAACTCACACCCTCTACTGTGTAGCTGCAATAATTTTTTTTTGAAAAAGATTTTATTTATTTATTTGAGAGGTAGAGTTAAAGACAGAGAGAGGGAGAGACAGAGAGAAAGGTCTTCCTTCTGCTGGTTCACTCACCAAATGGCTGTAATGGCCAGTGCTCTGCCTACCCAAAGCCAGGAGTTAGAAGCTTCTTATGGGTCTCCATGCAGGTACCCAAGCACTTGAGCATCTTCTGTTGCTTTTCCAGGCCATAAGCAGAGAGCTGGATCAGAAGAGGGGCAGCTGGGACATGAACCGGTGCTCATATGTGATGCCAGCACCATAGGCAGAGGCTTAGCCTACCACACCACAGCGCTGGCCCCTAAAATCATCTTCTTGAAATGTCACACTGAGCATATCACTTAAATGCTCAAACTCCTCCAGTGGATTTTCATTGTCCATAAGAAAACAATTGTTGGGGCTGCGCTGTGGCGTAGCATGTAAAGCCACTGCCTACAGTGCCGGCTTCCCATATGGACTCCAGTTCAAGTCCTGGTTACTCCACTTCCCATCCAATTCTCTGCTATGGCCTGGGAAAGCAGTAGAAGATGGCCCAAGTCCTTGGGCCCCTGCATCCACGTGCAAGACCCGGAAGATGCTCCTGGCTCCTGGCTCCTGGCTCCTGGCTTTGGATCAATGCAGCTCCAGCTGTCACGGCCATCTGGAGAGTGAACCAGCGGATGGAAAAATCTATCTCTGCCTCTCCTTCTCTCTGCGTAACTCTGACTTTGAAATAAATAAATAAATAAATAAATAAATAAATAAAAAACAGTTGTTGCTACCAGAATGACCTAGAAAGCCCTTTGTGAGCTAATTGTCTCTATTTTACCAATTGCTATTTTTTATACCTAACACTTTGCTTCAGAAATATTCAATCAATTAGGATATACAGAAATTTCATTGTGTTTCTTGCTTCCGTGTCTTTGACCATTTTGCTTGGAATACTTCCCCGTCTTTGTTTTGAATGAACTCCATTTTTTTAAATTCTTACTCAGAGACCACTAACTCTTGCATCATTTTATTCTATTTAATATTCTGTACTGTAAGTAAATGTTAAATAGTTTCTTTGGATTTAAAAACCTAGTTCTTTAGATTTTAAAATCATTTGGTGAGGTTTAGATGAGGGAGTCTTCAAAAAGTTCATGGAAAATGCATATTATGAAAAACTATGCATGGAATAAGCTAGTTAGTTAGTTAGTTAATTAGTATTTGAGAAACAGGGACAAAAGAAGAGGATGAAGAAGAAGAAGAGGAATAAGAAGAAATATTAAGAGAATGAGGAGGGAGAAAGGGGCCTGGTGATAGGGAGGGAAGTTGAGGAGACAGAGGAGAAACAGACAGGTAGAGAGAGAGAGTGAGCGAGCACCCATCTGCTGATTCTCTCCCCTGGAACTCACAATATCCAAAGTTGGGCCAGACCTGAACTGGATGCTGAGGCCTCAATCTAAGTCTCCTACATGGAGGTCAGAGACCCAGCTATTTGAGCTATCACTCCTGTCTCAGAGGATATGCATTGCCAGGAAGATAGAGTTGGGAGTGGATTTGAGGCTCAACACCAGAGATTCCAGTATAGCGTGTAGCTGTTGTAATTGGCATCTCAACCAATGAGCCGAATGCCTACCCCTAAGCTTATCCTTTAATTCCATGTTCTATGACCTGTTTGAAGCACCTTCATAGTAGTTGTTAAATATGTGTTGAATTGTGAGTACCCGAGAAATTAACTCTAAATAATGTAACCCTGGGAGGTTACATGATTTGGACTTGGATGCTAAATAGGTAGCCTCAAGATTAGGGACAGATTAAATTCTCAGAGCATATGAAGCATGGTACCGGGAAGAGTGAGTTTACAGAAGTATTTGTGAGGAGCTGCCTAAAAGGCATTCATGATTTTACTGGTAATGCAAAATCAACATTTGATTGTAATACTTAACATGCTGATGACTTCTGCTTGATTTTTTCATGAAAATCAAGCAACCTTTGTATATAATAATTTAGATTATCAGTGAACCCCATTTATAACAGTGAATACTATTATTATTTATTCTGTTGTTTGGTTCTGGTCTTCTAAATAATTACATTGACTCTTTCTTGCTTCTGTTCTTTCATTTATTTTATTACCTAACATTTCAAATAAGAAAGTCAGAGTGACACACACACAGAGGGAGAGACAGAGAGAGACATCTTCCATCCATTGGTTCACTCCCAAAATGATTGCAAGAGCCAGCTCTGGGCCAGGCTGAAGCCAGGAGCCAGGAACACAATCTGAGTTTCCTTTCTGGGTGGCAGGGGTCCAAGCACTTGGAATATCTTTTATTGACTTCCTGGGCACTTTTAGCAAGAAGCTGGTTTGGAAGAAGAGCAGCAGCCGGGACTTGACTGGCACTCCGATGTAGGATGCCAGTATAACGAATGGCCGTGTAACCTGTGACAACAAACATCAGCCCCATTTCTGTCCTTCTGAAGGTGAGCATTCCTATGCCTTTATGGTGTTAATGTATTACCTTACTCACTCTCTGTGGGTATTAATGAGAATCACAGCTTTATGGCTAGAGGAAATTATTGAAACATCATGTAATCCCTTTTTTATTTCATAACAGAGCAAACTGAGAGGTAGAGAAATGTTTTCTGAAACTTGGTGCAGCTGGTGGGCAGCTGAGCCCAGATCTGTGTTCTGATTTATTCCGCACCTGATGCCCTTGCCACGGCCCACGTGCTCTGCTTATATTTGCCCTCTTCACTGGATCTTTTCCTCCTTGCACACCTCTTTCAGAGAATCAGTTCATTTCACTAGATTGGCACCTGTTCTTATTTCCTCTTTGCTCCTGAGTGTTGGAGGGAAAATGTCAGTCCTCACTGAAAACACTAGTTCCTATTCTAGATTTTGTCTTTCATATTTCTTCTATAAAAGTGGAAATACTACTTTATTTTAAAATTCCTGTGACTTTGGTAAGTCTTTGTTTTATTTGATTTCGTGGTTTTTTATATCTTTACTGAGTATATTTTATGTTTATTTTGACCATCTATTTATTAAGTGCTAAAATATGTGATGACTCTCGTTTTTTTTCTTGACTCTACACTTTCTTTAATAGAAAACAAACCTGAATTTTTGTTAGAAAGTTCCATTTCCTTATAACATGTTATGGGTTACTTTGTGTGGGCATTAATATTCTTTACTCAAAAGAAGAAAGAACTTCAGTAATAAAATTCTTGAATGTCATGGTCAGAAGTCTCATGATCCAAACTGTTTTCCAATGCTTAGATTTCTCCCTCTCTGTTGAGCTTTGCATAAAGAAAAACAAAGATAGGGAATTCAGTATTTTCCATGAATTTCCGATACCTTTGGATACTCTTCCTTTTCAAATCTCCCTTCATCCAGTCAAGTCAGCCTCTCAACAATATAACTCTGCCTTCAGACCCATAAAAAATATCTCTAGTTCTAACTTTCAGCCAGCTGGTCATGTATTTGAGTCAGCTTTCATTTCCCCCCTGTGCCTATTCTTCCTCAGGCTAGACTTTCCTATTTCCTCCAAACCTCTTCCAATAATTTGGTTTTAAGTTTCCTCCTCACCCTGGTCTCTTTCTGGATGTGCCTATCAAAGGCTGAGAACTGATTGCAGTTCCCCAGGTGTATTCTGTCTAGTTCTCTCCTTATTTCTAGTCTGTGTGATAATGCCGAGTTCTCCCCTTATTCCTAGTTTATGTGGTAATGATTTTATGATACATTCATTACTGTTAATACACAATGAGCTCTTTATTGCGGGTTGAATTATGTCTTCCCAATTCAGTATGCTGAAATATATCCCTCTGGACCTCAGAATGTGACCATATTTAAATCAGGGTCTTTACAGAAGTAATCAAGCAAAATGAGGTCATTAGGGTAAGTGTTAATCCAACGTGGCTTGTGTTTTTAGGAAAAGGGGAAATTAGGACAAGATGCAGGCATGCACGGGGAAGGATGGTGTGAACACACAGGGAAAAGATGGCCATGTGACTGAACTGATGCATCTACTAGGAATGCCAAGGATTTCTGGCAAACACCAGAAGCTAGGAGAAAGAGATTCTTCCTTAGAACTTCCAGAGAGAGTATGGCTCTGCTGACACCTTAATTTTAAACCCTGGTCTCTAGAACTGTGCAATCATAAATTTCTGTTATTTCAAGCCACCAAGTTTTTGGTTCTTTGTTATGGCAGCCCTGGGAAACTAATATATTGTCCTTTCACCAAAATCCCACTTTTTATTTCCCGTTCTGTAATCTTTCCCCTCTCATAACAATGCCCGTGTTCTTCCAAGCCATGTGAAAGCCTCTATTTATTTCTTTTAAGTTTCATTTTTGTTTGAATTGGCTCATCACTGAAGCCAATTGAGATCACTTATATCCTGTTTCCATCACGTGGCTACTTGCTATCTGTCTCAGCTTAGCTCTCTCAGAGCTGATGAGAATCATCCTCCAAAATGTAGATTTAAGTGTTGAGTCGAGAGGATGGGTGCTCTTGGAATTCCCTCATGGTGACACTGACTTCTTCCCTGCACGTGTTGAACCCATTTTAAACCCAGCTAATTTCCTTGATGCTGTTTATAATTCTTTGTCTTGAATACATGCAGAATCTTAAAAAAGATTCTGACATCTTTCTGCAATCACAATATGCTGTTGTTCATACCACCCTCCTTGCAAATTTAGTAACTCTACCAACAATTAGTTTAATCTGCAATGATTTATTCTTTATTGTCTCTACTTTCGTGTATTACAAACCAAATTTTTTAATAATTCAGTCAAGAATTTTGCCCAAAACACATATCAAATCTTCTGGTTTATAATTCGAGGAATCCGTCTGTCCTCTGGAAATGTGAACCACAATGGCACATGTTCTGTTTTCTCTGGCTCCTCAAAGATTCTTTTCAGAGAACTCTCCTTTCACCCCAAAATACTCAAAAGCATTTTTTCCAGACTGTGAGACTTAAGCTCTTTTAGAGGCACTCTTATAATATCTCTTCTTATCTTGGGCTTTAGTTTCATCTTAATGGTTGTTTCCTCTAAACTTTCCAGGCTGAAGTATTCTTCTCAATAGAGCAAATGAAAGAATGAGTTAAACTAAAGCCTACAGCATGTATAAATATCTGGTAGTAATTACAACCTAATGCTTTTACATTGTAAAATCATAGCAGCGTTACAGCATTTCTTAGACATACTCCACCCTTTAGATGAATTGCTACCAACAACACATTTGTCTTTTTTTCTGCTTGAATATTACTTGACACAGGGTCAGTTACTGAAAATTTCTTTAAGCACCCTTTGTCAGGGTTGAATATAATTTCCGTTGTCAAGAAATAAAAGTTTGTGATTTTTGTGCCATTTCAGAATGTCTTGGAACAGTCTATTACATTGTACTAAAAATTTTTAGAAGATAGCAGAAAGTAGGTCCATGCCAGCATGTAAGTTATATACATTCTTTGAGGAACTCTGCACCATCATTCTAAGGAAAACAATTTCCATACATGTTATGGAAAAACCCAAGACTCAGCTGTTCAAGGGACACTACATAAAATTTGAGTGAACCAGGAAATAAAGTTCAAAATCGATGTCTTACCAATATTAAAACACCTATAAAAGGCATTAGACCTTGGAGTAGATTTTCCTTGCCACATTTTGGAGACTATAGACTAGGCCTGACTGTTGCCCACCATAAGACATGTCAACTAATGGATTATGACCCAGCACTGGGGCTGGCTTTGTGGCATAGTGGGTAAAGCCATGGCCTGCAATGCTGGCATTCCATGTGGGCACTGGTTCGAGTCCTAGCTGCTCCAATTCTGATCTAGCTCTCTGCTAATGGTCTGGGAAAAGCAGCAGAACATGGTCCATGTGCTTGGATCCCTGCTAGCCTGTGGGAAACCTGGAAGAAGCTTCTGGATCCTGACTTCAGCCTGAGCCAGTCCTGGCCATGGCAGCCATCTGGGGAGTGAACCAGCTGATGGAAGATTCTGTCTCTCTTCTCCCTCTCTCTCTTTCCCTCTCCTAACTCTCTCAAATAAATAAACAAATCTTTAAATCTTTTTTTTTAAGAGTTATTTATTTATTTGAAAGTCAGAGTTACACAGAGGGTGGAAAGGCAGAGAGAGAGAGGTCTTCGCTGGTTTACTCCCCAATTGACCGCAACGGCCAGAGCTGCGCCGACCCGAAGCCAGGAGCCAGGAGCTTCTTCCAGGTCTCCCACGCGGGTGCAGTGGCCCAAGGATTTGGGCCATCTTCTATCTGCTTTCCCAGGCCATGGCAGAGAGCTGGATGGGAAGTGGAGCACCTGGAACTTGAACCAGCTCTCATATGGGATGCCGGCGCTTCAAGCCAGGGCGTTAACCCGCTGTGCCACAGCGCCGGCCTCAAAAATCTTTAAATCTTTAAACAAAAAGGAAAAAAGACCCAATACCATGCCTTCCACTCTGGATGACAGCTTGATTGGTGCAGAATTTTAGCTGTGCAACCAATTAACAAAACAGAAGGTGGACAAGAGGCGGCAGTCCTCAAACACTCTTCATGCAAATGGTTGGTATTGGTGCCAGGGCATTAAGGTCAGGTCATGCTTCAATCAGTTCAGCAAACTTTAGGTAGCTGCTCAGTGCCAGGCAGTGTGCTGAGTGTTGGCAATATATAACGAGGCACTGAGATAGGTTTAGGGTTAGGTCTTTATTCCTTTTAATGCAATGTTGGAGAGATATTGGCAGGACCATAGACCTTTTCAGGAAAGCTAGAATCCCAAGCAGGTATCAGAATAAATAACATTGAAATGGCCATAAGGAGAGACCTCAAGATAGGGAGCTCAGGGATACAGCGGTGTTATCAAAATGAAAGCTCAAGCATGGAAAAATCAACCTTTTGTAAGCTCCGTTCCAAGCTAGTCTGTGGTTAGAGCATGGGGCAGAGCAGCCACATTTTCAGACTGGCTACATTGGCTTAAGCTGAGGGGGTTAGGATGGCCAAAGACATGAGGGAAGGCCATGGTTGCTTCTGTACTCCTGAATCTGGGTAAGATTGAGCTGGCTGATGTTGTTTTGAAGTCACCATTGATTACACTATTTCTCTTACATTTGTCAGCACCAAATGGCAGAAAGCTATTATGAGAGTTGTGCATGCAATAAATCTTTCTAGGGAGATCTTAGAACTAAGGGATGAATCAGAGGAAATAACATTTGGGCCTCCAGAAATTCTAGAAGATGTCAATCTTGGTAAACTTATGCACTTCATAGAACGTTGAATTGTACCCTGATGTCCCCCATCTTTTGGTCATAGTTACTCTTAGACCCCTTTCCTATTAACCAGGACCCAGTCTGGCCTCGACAAAACTTTGCTCCTTCTGATAATTTCAAAGTTTTTCTCTTACTGTGGCAAATTTCGTAAAGGATATTTTACAAAATTCATGGTATATACTCTCAACTGGCTCTTTATGTAGGATGGTCCCTCCTTTGAACAACAAACACTATTTTCTTTCTTCTTCTTCTTTTTTTTGACAGGCAGAGTTAGACAGTGAGAGAGAGAGACAAGGTCTTCCTTCTGCTGGATCACCCACCAAATGGTTGCTATGGCTGGCGCGTTGCGCTGATCTGAAGCCAGGAGCCAGGTACTTATCCTGGTCTCCCATGTGGGTGCAGGGCGTAAGCACTTGGGCCATCCTCCACTGCACTCCCGGGCCACAGCAGAGAGCTGGCCTGGAAGAGGGGCAACCGGGACAGAACCGACGCCCCAATCGGGACTAGAACCCGGGGTGCCAGTGCTGCAGGTGGAGGATTAGCCTAGTGAGCCGCGGTGCCAGCCCTAACACTATTTTCCTCTGAAGAATTATTTGAGAGCATCTTTTATCAGCAGAAATATATTTAATCTAGTAGTAGGGATTTCTATAGTTACTATCGCACATTTCTCAAAGATCTGGTGAGATAGGTTTATTTTTGAACATTTCCTTGGTAATGATAGTAAATTGTGCCATTTTATCAATTTCACTAACAGACTTCTTGATTAATCTGCTGTTGCTGTCAGAAACAGACTTTACATTCTCTTAAGAATGAAAACTTTGTGAATCCTTTATTGATTGCTTCTTATGATTTTGCTCTAGATAATATACAATCAAGAGCAGTTTTAGCATCCTCATGTAAAATAAATGAGAGATTGGAAATCAGACCACAGCACAGTATTTTGTTCTATTAATAAATATTTGGTGTTTATCTTTTGATAAAGATGAGCTACACGTTCAAATTACCTTAATGACAACATAACCATTGGTTCCAAGAGAAAGCTCAAAAATTCTTATTCCCTTTCCCCCACTCCCTTGTTCACTCCCTCCTGCTATCTCTGTCTTTGACCTGTCAGCAAATATTTTATTGAAGGCCAACTATGTGATTAGGTTGAACAGTATACCCTGTCCTTACAAGAGCTTACACTCAGTGCTGAGTAACTAATTATGATGATTAATTCTTGAGAAATGCTGGCTTTTGCTTACTGGCAAAAGGGCTTCTCTTACTGATAATATGAAGCTTTTTGCTCTGTGACATTTGCTTATACCTGAGCCGCTGCCTTGAGAAAGTCACAAACCAAATTGCTCGAGCACTCTACAATTCACAATTCTGTCATCACCTGGGGACCTCGGTGCCAATAACTGTGTTACGTCTCTTACAGGTATTTGCAAAGCAACTCTTCCTAAACTTCCCAGTCTTCCTGTTCACAAAATCCCAACTCTGCATAATTTCCCATTCTCTTCTTTCACAAATGGTCAAGGCCAACAGAATTTTTCAGCTCAGAATTTCTCTGTAACCAAGTCAAGATTTATGTTCCAAAGATGGTCTATTGATTCTTACATAACAGTGTCTCTCTCTTCTCTTCCCCTCTCAGATTAATAAGCATTGCTTTTCTTCCTGGTGGACTTGCTCTTCGTATTCCATGTACTCTGATCCGTGTCCCATGTGCTCTGCTCTTCTCTGATGTTTGTTTCATGAACCATATTCACCAGGCCCTCATCTTTCTCATCCTTTAATTGTACTCTTTTTTTTATAAACTGTATAGGAACTTAACACTCTTGTCACACTTTAAAAAAGTGGGCTAATATAAGATCAACAATCACTAATATAAAATGAAAATCTTTGTAACTTGTTGTGCTGTTAGTTTATTTTAGAATATTTCAATCTACATCAACTACTTCTAATTCCTTCCCACTCTCCTTTTATCCTTCTCCATAACCTCATAATTAACAATACTCATGTTTATTCTGAAGGTGACATAGAGTGCCTACTCAGTCATTAATTCATTCACTTATCTAAGAAATAATGACAGTACTCTCCTCATATCTGTGGGGGAATAACTTCAGGACCTCTTACAAAATCTGAGTATGCTCGATTCCCTCATGTAGGGCTTACTGTGGCAGCAAAAATACTCAAGTTCTTTATATAAAACAGCCTAGATTTACCTTCACCTAGTAATTCTTCCCCATATTTTAAATCATCTCTATATTATTTGTGATACTTAGCATAATACAAATAGCCATCAATTGTATTTGTTCAGGGGATGATGACAAGAAAAGTCTACAGTCTCAGATGCATTTATTTTGCCCAGAATATTTTATTATTTAAATTACTTATTTATTTCTATTTATTTGAAAGGCAGAGGGAGAGAGAGATGAGAGGGAGAGAGAGAGAGAGGGAGAGAAAGAGAGATCTCTGTCTACTGATTCACTCTCCAAATTCTTGGTCTAGGAGTTGGCATGAGCAGTGCTGGACAAGGCCGAAATCAGGAATCTGGAACTCCACTTGTGTATCTTGTTTGCGAGACAGGGACCCAGCTACCTGAGCCATCACCAGTGCCTCACAGGATGTGCATTAGAAAGTCAGAACTGGAACTAGCTCTACTTCCAACTCTGGGAGACTTTAACCCAGGTACTCTGATGTGGGATACTGGTATGCCAAGCATTTGTTGTCAATTGGAGCATTTTCTTTCATTTTGAGTTTTTTTCTCCAGTGACTTTTTTTTTTTGACAGGCAGAGTGGACAGTGAGAGAGAGAGAGAGAGAGAGAGAGAGAAAGGTTTTCCTTCTGTTGGTTCACCCCCCAAATGGCTGCTATGGCCGGAGTGCTGCACCGATCCGAAGCCAACAGCCAGGTGCTTCCTCCTGGTCTCCCATGCGGGTGCAGGGCCCAAGCACTTGGGCCATCCTCCACTGCCTTCCCGGGCCATAGCAGAGAGCTGGACTGGAAGAGGAGTAACCGGGACAGAATCCGGTGCCCCAACCGGGACTAGAACCCGGTGTGCCAGCGCCACAAGGCGGAGGATTAGCCTATTGAGCCACAGCGCCAGCCTCTCCAGTGACCTTTAAGAAAAAACTTGAGAGGAGAGCTTTAGCAGGATCAGTGCTGTTAAGGTGGACAGGGGAGAATAAGACAGTGCCTTTTGGGAAGGAAAGGAGGAATAGTAACTCACTAATGGGCCCCCGAGTGAGTACCATAACGGATAAGGAAGGAGGAGATTGACAGCAACTAAAAAAATTAATTTTTCTGAATCAAGAATGTCCAGCTGACCACCAACACTGAGTTATTACTGAAGTGTTCAATGTAAGAGAGCTGGACTGCCATGTGAACCCAAGGTAAATAGTTCTTGCCAAATAATTCACTCAAAATGAAGGTTTACCATGTTCCCATCTTTAGCTGGCATTAAACAGACACAAGGGTCATTGAGTCAAAAAGGAGAATTCTTGAAGTCCTTATGACTACTTCTACATTCTTGAGGGAGCTTAAGTAAATGAGAACATCCTCTGCACACTGTCCATCTCAACAGTCTCGATCTGATGGAAACCGCTCCTCTAAAATGAGCTTTCAGGGATCCCAGGATTCCCCAGTGTAATTCATTTCCTAAAGTCTGTGCCCTTATGCTCTCCCAAGTATATATTATCTGCTTTTTTTTTTTAAATGAGCATTGGCTCTATCAATGTGGTCCTTCCCATTTCTGTGGGCTCCATTGCTCCTTTTGTTTATTACATAGGAAACTTCAACCAGAGAAGCTTAACCTTTCTGAGAAATATATGCAACATCAGCTTGCTTCTCCCACTATGAATTCATATGCTTGTGCCTTCATTTTCCTCAAACCATAAAAAATTCAAACCCATTGTATCAAAACTTCATTTCTATAGACTCATGACCTAGGGAATCCTCTATTTCATAAATGAAAATGGTAGCCACTACAATTCACAAACATTATTATTTGCTAATTTATTTTAGAATATTTAAATTACATTTAATTATCATTTATAACATATTTTAAAATATGTATGCGTTATGGAATGACTAAATCTAGCTAATTTACATAAGCCACTTCTTATACTTAATTTTTTGTGCTGAGGGCACATAAAGTTTTTTTTTCCTGGTTTAATAAGGACTTGTTTATTTTGAGAAAAAGGTCCCAACATCAGGCTGTTCACAAAAATAACCCACAGTATCAACTTTAGAAAACAAATATTAAGACTATTACAATACTTTTTTTCTAGAGGATGCATTTGACATGCCAACTCTCATTCACAAAAATACATTGTTACAGTTGTGTTGAACAGCCCCACACAGCACTCGTATGTGGGGTAGCACACACTTCTAACTCAAAGCCGCTGGCAGGTGCTACTCAACTAAATGAGATGGCTTTTGCAGTTAGGGAAGCAACTACTGAGCTCATGAACGGGAAGAACTGTACTCCCTGCATTAACAAGAGATTATTTTGGAGACAGCTGATAAAAACCATACATCCTTTTCATTGTTAAGTCATAAAGAGGTATCAAAATTCAAGTTCATGATTATAAATCTTGTCAGTATACCTAGCAATAAAAGAATCATCCAAGCAATATCTGCTATTTTCAATAACAGAGATCTTAGTGTGTTCTAAGCAAAGTATTTCATTTATGAAGAACTCTTCAAAGATGAGTTTTCTACATGTTCATCTTGATTCTATTTACAGTTAACACAGATTAAGTCTATCTTACTCTTTTCCTTGAATCTCTTTAATAATTTAAGTGATCAAACATACTTTTTCTCATTTTTCCCATTCATGCAGTTTCTAAACATTTTAGGCTTTTAAATCTCTTTCTTAAAATATTGTGATCAGCAATTTCAGTTCACAATTGATCATAATGAAAGGACTAAGAGTCAAAGGGAGCACATAAACAAGTCTAGTACCTGCTAACACTAACCGATAGAATAAATAAAGGGGAGAGTGATCCAACATGGGAAGTGAGATACTCAGCAGACTCATAGAATGGCAGATGTCCTAAATAGCACTCTGGCCTCAGAATCAGCCCTAAAGGCATTCGGATCTGGCTGAAAAGCCCTTGAGAGTATTTCAGGCATGGAAAGCCAAGACACTCTGGCAAAAGATCTCTGTGAGTGAGATCCCAGTGGAAAGAACAGGTCTTCAAAGAAGGAGGTACCTTTCTCTGAAGGGAGGAGAGAACCTCCACTTTGACTATGACCTTGTCTAAACAAGATAAGAGTTGGAGAACTCAGAGGGCTTCCATAGCCTTGGAAACTCATGACTGGAGCATAGGGAGATTACTGATGCCATAGACAGGAGTGTCAATTGGTAAAGTCAACAACAGGAGTCACTGTGCACTTACTCCTCATGTAGGATCTCTGTCCTTAATGTGCTGTGCATTGAGATTCAATGCTATAATGAGTACTCAAACAATATATTTTACTTTGTGTTTCTATGGGGGTGCAAACTGTTGAAATCTTTACTTAATGCATACTAAACTGATCCTCTGTAAAAAAAAAAAAAAAAAGAAATTATCAACTCCCAACTTGACTCTCACTGGGATTAAACATGACAATAGGTCTGATCTGATTTCATCATCATTTAAAAAAATCATCTATTATTTTTCACTTTATGTTTCTGTGTGGGAGCAAACTGTTGAAATCCTTACTTAATGTATACTAAGCTGATCTTCTATATATTAAGATAATCGAAAATGAATCTTGATGTGAATGGAAGGGGAGAGGGAGTGGGAAAGGGGAGGGTTGTGGGTGGGAGGGACGGTATGGGGGGGAAGCCATTGTAATCCATAAATCGTACTTTGGAAATTTATATTCATTAAATAAAAGTTAAAAAAAATATTGTGATCAGTACCAATGGAACAGAATAGAAACACCAGAAATCAATCCAAACATCTACAGCCAACTTATATTTGATCAAGGATCCGAAACCAATCCCTGGAGTAAAGACAGTCTATTCAATAAATGGTGCTGGGAAAACTGGATCTCCATGTGCAGAAGCATGAAGCAAGACCCCTACCTTTCACCTTACACAAAAATCCACTCACCATGGATTAAAGACCTAAATCTATGACCTGACACCATCAAATTAATAGAGAACATTGGAGAAACCCTGTAAGAAACAGGTACCAGCAAAGACTTCTTGGAAAAGACCCCGGAAGCACAGGCAGTCAAAGCCAAAATTAACAACTGGGATTTCATCAAATTGAGAAGTTTCTGTACTGCAAAAGAAACAGTCAGGAGAGTGAAGAGGCAACCGACAGAATGGGAAAAAATATTTGCAAACTATGCAACAGATAAAGGGTTAATAACCAGAATCTACAAAGAGATCAAGAAACTCCACAAAAACAAAACCAACAACCGACTTAAGAGATGGGCCAAGGACTTCAATAGACATTTTTCAAAAGAGGAAATCCAAATGGCCAACAGGCACATGAAAAAATGATCAGGATCACTAGCCTTCAGGGAAATGCAAATCAAAACCACAATGAGATTTCACCTCACCCCAGTTAGAATGGCTCACATACAGAAATCTACCAACAACAGATGCTGGCGAGGATGTGGGGGAAAAGGGACACTAACCCACTGTTGGTGGGAATTCAAACTTGTAAAGTCACTATGGAAGTCAGTCTTGAGATTCCTCAGAAACCTGAATATAACCCTACCATTCAACCCAGACATCCCACTCCTTGGAATTTACCCAAAGGAAATGAAATTGGTAAACAAAAAAGCTGTCTGCACCTTAATGTTTATTGCAGCTCAATTCACAAAGGCTAAGACCTGGAACCAACCCAAATGCCCATCAACAGTAGACTGGATAAAGAAATTATGGGACATGTACTCTATAGAATACTATACAGTAGTCAAAAACATTGAAATCCGGTCATTTGCAACAAAATAGAGGAATCTGGAACACATCATGCTGAGTGAAATAAGCCAGTCCCATAGGGACAAATATCATATGTTCTTCCTGATTTATGACAACTAACCGAGCACCAAAAAGGAAACCTGTTGTGAAATGGACACTATGAGAAACAGTGACTTGATCAGCTCTTGTCCTGACTGTTGATGTACAACTTAATACTTTATCCCTTTTAGTATTTTTTTTGTTCTACTTAATAGTATTGTTTGAACTCTGTAATTAACACACACTTATTCTTAGGTGTTTAAATTTAATTGAAAAGTGATCTCTGTTAAATATAAGAGTGGGAATAAGAGAGGGAGGAGATGTACAATTTGGGACATGCTCAAGCTGACTTGCCCCAAATGGTAGAGTTAGAAATGTGCCAGGGGATTCCAATTCAACCCCATCAAGGTGGCATTTACCAATGCCATCTCACTAGTCCAAGTGATCAATTTCAGTTCACAATTGATCATACTGATAGGTCTAAGAGTCAAAGGGATCACATAAAGAAGACTAGTGTCTGCTAATACTAACTGATAGAATAAAAAAGGGAGAGAACGATCCAACCTGGGAAGCGGGATACACAGCAGACCCATAGCATGGTAGATGTCCTAAATAGCACTCTGGCCTCAGAATCAGCCCTTAAGGCATTCGGATCTGGATGAAGAGCCCATGAGAGTATTTTAGGCATGGAATGCCAAGACACTGTGGCAAAAAAAAAAAAACAAAAGAGGACCTAAATGAAAGATCTCTGTGAGTGAGATCCCAGTAGAAAGAATGGGTCATCAAAGAAGCAGGTACCTTTCTCTGAAGGGAGGAGTGAACTTCCACTTTGACAATGACCTTGTCTAAATAAGTTCAGAGTTGGCGAACTCAAAAGACTTCCATAGCCTTGGCAACTCATGACAAGAGCCTAGGGAGATTACTGATGCCATAAATAAGTGTGTCAGATTGTTTAGTCAGCAACAGGAGTCACTGTGTACTTACTCCTCATGTAGGATCTTTGTCCTTAATGTATTGTTCAATGTGAATTAATGCTATGACTAGTACTGATCTAGTACTGAACAGTATGTTCTGTGTCAGTGCAAACTCTTGAAATCTTAATATATACTAAATTGATCTGAATATAAAGATAATTGAAAATGAATCTTGATGTGAATGGAATGGGAGAGGGAGCAGGAGTTGGAAGGGTTGCGTGTGGGAGGGAAATTATGGAGGGGGGAAACCACTGTAATCCAAAAGCTGTACTTTGGAAATTTATATTTACTAAATAATAATTAAAAAAAAATTGTGATCAGAATCATAATATGTGGATGTGGTCTAATCAATTTTAAATCATTTTTAAAATTGATTGATTTGAAAGGCAGAGCTACAAAAGAGTTGGGGGCAGGGAGAAAGAGAGAGAGAGAGAGGGAGAGAGAGAGAGAAAGAGAGAGAGAGATATAAGTCTTCCATTCTCTAATTCCCCAAATAGCTGCTACAGCAAGGACTGGGGCAGGTCTAAGCCCGGAGCCTGGAACTAACTCCATACGAATCTCCTCTGTAGGTCTCAGGGACCAAAACACTTGGGCCATCCTCTGATTTTCCAGATGTGTTAGCAGGAAGCTGGATGGTAAGTGGAGCAGCCAGGGTTCGAACTGGTGCTTAAATGGGTTGCTGGCACCGCAGGCAGCGGCTTAATCCACTGTGTCACAACACTAGCCCAAGAGCTACTCTTCTTTTGTGTCCTTTTACCAACATGATTAAGATCACATTCATTTCTGACCATTCATAAAATACTTTTTTGGCTCATATTGTCCCAGTTTCAGTTAAAACTTCAGTGTCTTTTTTTGTTCAAGGTCTTTTGATAGCTGAACACCTGCAAGTCTAGTTCCCCTCAAGTCTGTAGTTGGTTCATTCATCAGATAGTGAGCTTTTATTGAACACCCACCATGGATTGCATCCTGCTTAGTTCTAGAAGGTATGAAGAACAATACAATACAACAGAGGAGCTCGTGGTATTATGAGAAAACTGGCGTCTATTTTTGATTCAGAATGAGAAATTCGGCAGGAAAGGTATCTGTGAAGCAGACTGCTACCCAATTAAAGAGGCACAAGTAGTTACCAACATGTCAAGGACTTGCAGTGGAGATGGCGAGTCACTAAATACATTGTGAAGCTGAGAGGTCTGGGCTAAAGTAAAAATTGGGTGCATAGCAGAGCTGCCATTTCATATCCACATATTCACTATTTCTTTTGCTTTGGAAGCATGGCCTTTCCCCCTTTGACACAGCAAGGTCTGGATCACCAGTGCATGTGTGCTATTCCCCACACATAGGGTTAGCATGTGTTCCAACCAGACCAGCAGGGTGGTCATTTGTTAGAATTTAAGTTTGGGGGCCAGCGCTGAGGCAGGGTTAACGCCCTGGCCTGGGGCGCCAGCATCCCATATGGGTGCCGGTTCTAGCCCAGGCTGCTCCTCTTCCAATCCAGCTCTCTGTTATGGCCTAGGATAACAGTTCAAGATGGCCCAAGTCCTTGGGCCCCTGCACCTGCATGGGAGACCCAGAGGAAGCTCCTGGCTCCTGGCTTCGGATCGGCACAGCTCCAGGCATTGCGGCCATCTGGGGAGTGATCCAGTGGATGGAGGACCTCTCTCTCTGTCTCTGCCTCTCTCTGTAACTCTGTCTTTCAATAAATAAAATAAATCTTTTTAAAAAAAGAATTTCACTTTGTCCAAGGACCTGATATGATTTTCAATCTTGGTTTCTCTATTTTTATGTCCAATTCTTCAGTTTTTCCTTCAGTTATGTGAATTACCTCATATCCTTACCAAATTCCTTTTCAGCTTAAGTTGTCAAATCTAGTTTTCATTGCTCGCAAGCATGTAATTCGATTATATAACATTGATACAGGATTGTATTCATTTAAGTTAGTGGTTGATGCTATCAAACTAGAAATAATAGCTCTAAAAGCCCCAAAATCTAGAAACGGTTTCCTGGGCTTAATTACTTCAAAAAACTCAAGCAAAACAGTTTATGTCTTTGATCTTCAGTTTTCAGATTTATAGATTGACATTTCTAATAATCCCACTTACCTAATAGGTGGTTTTAAACAGAGAGGGAGAGAATACATACAAAAATCATAGCAGTGGAGGGCATTAGACTTATTGGTTAAGATGCTGCTTGGGCTGTCTGCTTCTCATATCAGAGTGCCTGGATTTGATTCCTGGGCCTGCTCGCATGACCTGGGGGGAATGTAAGTGATAGCTCAAATATTTGGGTCTCAGCTATGCACATGGGAAACCTGGGTTGAGTTTCTGTTTCCTGACTTCAATCTGAGCTAACATGGCTACTGTGGGCAGTTGAGGAGTGACTCTGTACATGGAGGATCTCTCTGCCTGTATTTCAAAATTGGGCAAAGGACTTGAATAGACATTTCTTTGAAAATGATATACAAATGACCAATGTTGTATAACATTGTGAAAGTACTTCATGCACAGAACTCTATAATTAAAATGATTGCAATGGTAATATAAATGTGTGTATTTATATATGTGTGTACGCATATATATAGTTGAATTAGGCACCTCAATACAGGATGTGGACATTCCAAGCAGCATCTTAACCACTGCAAAATGTGTAATAAATGTATTTTTAAAATACAAAAACCCCATTGTGTATCAGAATGTCATAGGTGAATTTTTCTCTGTGATTTCAAGATGTCAGAGTTAGAAGAATCAGTTTATAGCTTGCCATGTGGAAAATGGGAAGTGAGGAAACAGTCATCACAAGACCCCTACCTTACACCTTATACAAAATTCAACTCAAAGTGGATTAAAGATCTAAATCTATGACCTGATACCATCAAATTGCTAGAGAAGAGCATTGGAGAAATTCTGAAAGACATGGCATAAGCAAAGATGTCTTGGAAAATAACCCAGAAGCACAAGCAACCAAAGCAAAAATTGACAATTGGGATTACATCAAGTTAAGGAACTTCTGCACTGCCAAAGAAATGCTCAACCAAGTAAGGAGGCAACCAACAGAATGGGAAAAATATCTGCAAGCTATGCAACTGATAAAGAATTAATATCCATAATCTATAGAGAGTTCAAGAAACTCAATGACAACAAGGCAAATGATCCAGTTTAGAAATGAGCAAAGGACTTGAATAGGCATTTTTTGAAAGAGGAAATCCAAATGGCCAACAGACACATGAAAAAATGCTCAGGATCACTAGCCATCAGGGAAATACAAATCAAAACCACAATGAGGTTTCACTTCACACCAGTCAGAATGGCTTTCATACAGAAATCAACAAACAATAAATGCTGACAAGGATGTGGGGAAAAAGGTACTCTAATCCACTGTTTTTGGGAATGTAAACTAGTACAGTCATAGTGGAAGACAACATGGTGATTTCTCAGAAATCTGAAAATAGATCTACCATATGACCTAGCCATTCTACTCCTGGGAATTTACCCAAATGAGATGAAATCAACATATGAAAGAGTTATTGTACTCCCATTCATTGCAGCTCAATTCATAATAGTTAAGATATGGAATCATGCCAGATGTTTATCAATTGATGACTGGACAAAGAAATTATGGTACATATACACTATGAAATACTACTCAGCAGTTAAAAATTGAAATCCTGTCTTTTACAACAAAATGGATGCAACTGGAAACTATTATACTCAGTGAAATAAGCCAATCCCCAAAACAAAGATATCATATGTTTTCCCTGATTTGAGGTAACTAATAGAGTACCTAAATTATAATGTATAGGAGTGAAATTGACATTTTGAGATTTGATGATTGTTTACAGCCCTTGTCTCTGTTGTTAGGGAAGAGTGCTTTTTCGTCTTACTATTTGTCGAAACCTTTACTTAGTGAGGGGTTAATCTTATGAGTATAAAGTAAACTGAAAGTAGATCATTGTAAAAGTTAATAGTGGGAATAGGAGAAGAAGGAAGAAGAAGGGTTGGAGCATGGGTGAGAGGGAGGGTAAGGTGGGAAGTATCGCTATGTTCCTAAATTTGTATATGAAATACATGAACTTTTTATACCTTAAATAAAATTTAAAAACAGCCTCCTCCAAAGATGTTCTGAAGAGAAGTCAATTGTGAAAAAGGGGAGGTTTGTTGTAGAGCAGAAAGGGAATATCAGAACAACTAATCAGAAAAATGGAGGGAAGGAAGTAAGTTTCAATAGAAACAAGTGTAAGTTGGTAGATTGAGTAGAAGTTTGAGGTAATTTAAAATAAGAGCGTTTATATCCAGATGAGGCCATTGATGAGAAGGAGTCATGTGAAGCAGAGGAAGAGCTGGAGGTTAGGAACAGCTACTCAGAGACTTGGAGACTCCATAGATCAACAGTAAGTTGCTCACTATGGAGGGCAGGGGGGAGGGGAATCACACTTTAAAAATTATTTATTTATTTGCTAAATTTGAAAGGCAGAGATGGAGAGATAGAGATTTCCCATTTGTTGATTCATTCCCCAAACACATGCTAGAGACAGGACTGGGCAAGGCCAATGCTGAGAGCCCAGAACTCCATCTCTGTCACTTGTGTGGGTTGCAGAGATCCAAGTTCTTGGGCCATCCTTTGCTGTGCCCCCAACATATGTGTTAGCAGGAAGTTGGATCAGAAACAGAGCCAGGACTTCAAACCAAGCACTTTGATAGGGGGTGTGGGTGTCTCAAGTGGGGTCTTAAGCGCTAGTTCCAACACCTGCTCTAGAATCACACATAGTTGATGTGTTTGTAGTTTCTCTCCATTTGTGGTTAGCAGTCTGGAAAAGGAACGGAAAAGGCAGATTACTGGATGGACTCTGTGTTTAAAGTTTTTATGGCAGGGCAGTAGGATGCAGAGAGGAGAAAACTGAAATCTCATTTTGATGGGAGAGCATGTGAATTGGTTGGGGCTCCAGTCTGGTTAGAGAAAGAAATCAACTGACGAGGAAAGCAGATTAGTCATGGGAACTTTCCACTGCCTAAGTCTGTGGAATTCCATTATTTAACATGAAATGATGTGCATAGTCCATGAATCCGAGAAGCCAGAAAGTCTTGATTCTAGATTCAGCTCTGCTATCAGCTGCAGTCACTTCATGTTATTGGGCCTCAGTTTCCTGAGACTAGGGTCAGATAATAGCTGAGGCTGTTTCCAGTTCTGACATTCTAGGACAACAGGTCAAGTGATTCATCTGATTAGAACTTTCACTGGACTCTAGAGGAGGCAAACCTTTAATGTGGACTTTTACTTAACAAATAGAAGTGAAATTTCTTTTCCCCTTATATACTGTCAGAGGAAAATGTAATTCACAGCTAATAAGGGAACATCAGAGTTCAAGTGTCCAAGACATTGGACTCCTCTTCTGTTCATCTGTGTTGGTGTTGCTATTGTATGAGTCACTGCAGGAAATCTCATCGTCTTCATTAGGGCACAGCCCTGTGTCCTTGTCTTCTCTTTCCCTTCTCGTCATCTTGCTACTTGACAATGGCTTGTCCTATAACATATTGCTGAATCAATCAGGATATTGGTTAAAGGTTCTGTGAGTTATAGTGTTCTGTGCTAGGACATCGGGAATTCAGGACAGTTATGTGACAGCTGTTTTATCCTGTGAAACTTATATCCTGGTTGGAGAGATGAAATCCAAGCACAGGAAGTCTTAATGAACAACATAAGAAGTTATATAGTCACGTGCCAACCTACAAATGAAAGACAAATACTCTGAGATTTCAGCAGTAAAAGGTCATCATAAGCCTGTGGATGAGGTGGAATTTGAACTAGCCTTTAAACGATGGCTCAAATTTGGGGAGAAGGCTCTCTTGACTGTAAATTGGAAGGATCCAACTTGGCAGTGAAGAGGAACTTGCTTTCCTCTTAGTTTTTCTTGCTTCTTCTTCTTCTTCTTCTTTTTTTTGGTATATCTTCAAAACTGATTCTCAGTTGTATGCATCCAACTTCTTCCCATATATCCATAGCTCTTCATACGTTATACAGATAATGTGGTTGGCTGTCACTGTTTAAAAATAACCTGAAGCCCCTCTTTAGATTTGGAGGTGAGGTTGTGGAGTTAGCTGTTCAGATTGCCAAGCCACCTGCACTGTCAGCTCTGCCAGATATTCTCAGGGATTTGCCATGTTATGTTAAAAACAGCTTTGTGCATTCTTTATTGCACGCCTGTTACATGTTGATAAGCATACATGCCAAAATAGGATTTCGTTTGCCCATACGTTCCCCATATGGCATATAAAAGCATAGTGCAAAAGATAAAATTGTGTGACTTACACGGGGTGGGAATGCATACTCATCATGGCATTGTGAACCTGGGTTTCAAGTGGGATTATACTTCATCTAACAGGCAAAATTCTCCTGGAAAGTGATGGCAGATGGATCCAACACCTAGGAAGATGTGGAGATAAGACCTAGAATAGGCAGTAAACTGAGAGTTCTCAGAATAAGTTGGATTAACTCTGTGCTCTGACCTTGGGAGCTGTAATGTAGAGAACCAGGTGCTGGAATGATCATCACTTGGCTCCTTATGTCCTCACGGATTTGTAATTTCCTTAAATGTAGAATGTTTCAGATGAGACTAGCCTGTGCTGCATTCTTTGAGATATTTTTCCGAATAGGAGTGTGACAGTTCCAATTTTTGTGGTTTTTGGAAATGACAAGAATTTATCCTTTTTTATGACTGAATAGTATTTTATTGTGTATATGTACCATGTTTTCTTTGTCCATTCACCAGTGGATGGGCACTTGGGTTGTTTCTATTTCTTGCCTACTGTAAATAATGTCACAATAAACATTGGAGTGCAGATTTTTCTTCAAAAAAAAAAAAAAAGAAACATACCAGGGGATTCCAATTCAATCCCATCAAGGTGGCATGTACCAATGCCATCTCACTAGTCCCAGTGATCAATTTCTGTTCACAATTGATCATAATGATAGGACTAAGAACCAAAGGGATCACACAAACAGGAATAGTGTCTGCAAATACTAGCTGATAGAATCAAAAAGGGAGAGAACAATCCAACATGGGAAGTGAGATACACAGCAGACACATAGAATGGCAGATGTCCTAAACAGCACTCTGGCCTCAGAATCAGCCCTTAAGGTATGTGGATCTGGCTGAAAAGCCCGTGAGAGTATTTCAGGCATGGAAAGCCAAGACACTCTGTCAAAAAAAAAAAAAAAATGACATAAATGAAAGATCTCTGCGAGTGAGATCCCAGTGGAAAGAATGGGTCATCAAAGAAGGAGGTACTTTTCTCTGAAGGGAGGAGAGAACTTCAAATTTGACTATGTTATGACCTTGTCTAAATATGATCAGAGTTGGCAAACTCAAAAGACTTCCATAGCCTTGGCAACTCATGACAAGAGCCTAGGGTGATTACTGATGCCATAAACAAGAGTGTCAATTTGTTAAGTCAACAACAGGAGTCACTGTGCACTTACTCCTCATGTAGGATCTCTGTCCTTAGTGTGCTGTACATTGAGATTTAATGCTATAACTAGTACTCAAACAGTATTTTTCACTTTGTGTTTCTATGTGGGTGTAAACTGTTGAAATCTTTACTTAATGTATGCTAAACTGATCTTCTGAATATAAAGAGAATTGAAAATGAATCTTGATGTGAATGGAAGGGGAGAGGAAGCAGGAAAGAGAAGTTATGGGGGGAAGCCATTGTAATCCATAAGCTGTACTTTGGAAATTCATATTCATTAAATAAAAGTTTAAAAAAAGAAAGTTAAACTTCAAAACACCCTGTTTAAATGAATATGGAGGAGATAAGAAAGGATGAGTTTTCAGAGATCTGGACTTTATATCTCTCTCCCTGTCACTCAGGCATCTGATACACAAAAACTCATCAAAACATTATTGAGTGTTAAAAAATAATCCATAGAGCATGCTTAGTCACCCGGACAGTCCCCTAGTTGTGTCCTCCAGTTATATAGATTCAATATTTCTCTGGAATGTGCTCTTTTTGTCCCAAACAAGATCATGTTAGTTGGGTTAGAACATATCCCAGACTTCTAATATGGTTCAGAGACATCCTGGAAAGGTTGATTCAAGAATGTCGCAGCAAAAGCAGTGTTAAGAGGAAAGTTTATATCAATAGGTGCCTACATCAAAAATTGGAAAGGCACCAAATAGATGAGCTTTCAATTCACCTCAAGGATCTAGAAAACCTACAGCAAACCAGACCCAAATCTAGTAGGAGAAGAGAAATAAGTAAAATCAGAGAAGAAATCAACAGGATTGAATCAAGAAAAACATTACAAAAAATCAGCCAAACGAGGAGCTGGGTTTTTGAAAAAATAAACAAAATTGACACCCCAATGGCCCAACTAACTAAAAAAAGAAGAGAAAAGACCCAAATCAATAAAATCAGAGATGAAAAAGGAAACGTAACAACAGACACCACAGAAATAGAAAGAATCATCAGAAATTACTACAAGGATTTGTATGCCAGCAAACAGGGAAACCTATCAGAAATGGATAGATTCCTGGACACATGCAACCTACCTAAATTGAACCAGGAAGACATCGAAAACCTAAACAGACCCATAACTGAGACAGAAATTGAAACAGTAATAAAGGCCCTCCCAACAAAGAAAAACCCAGGACTAGATGGATTCACTGCTGAATTCTACCAGACATTTAAAGAAGAACTAACTCCAATTCTTCTCAAACTATTCAGAACAAGCGAAACAGAGGGAGTCCTCTCAAATTCTTTCTATGAAGCCAGCATCACCTTAATTCCTAAGCCGGAAAAAGATGCAGCATTGAAAGAGAATTACAGACCAATATCCCTGATGAACATAGATACAAAAATCCTCAATAAAATTCTGGCCATTAGAATGCAACAACACATCAGAAAGATCATCCACCCAGACCAAGTGGGATTTATCCCTGGTATGCAGGAATGGTTTACTGTGCACAAAACAATCAATGTGATACACCACATTAACAGACTACAGAAGAAAAACCATATGATTATCTCAATAGACGCAGAGAAAGCATTTGATAAAATACAACACCCTTTCATGATGAAAACTCTAAGCAAACTGGGTTTGGAAGGAATATTCCTCAATACAAACAAAGCAATCTATGAAAAACCCACAGCCAACATCCTATTGAATGGGGAAAAGTTGGAAGCATTTCCACTGAGATCTGGTACCAGACAGGGATGTCCACTCTCACCACTGCTATTCAATATAGTTCTGGAGGTTCTAGCCAGAGCTATTAGGCAAGAAAAAGAAATTAAAGGGATACAAATTGGGAAGGAAGAACTCAAACTATCCCTCTTTGCAGATGATATGATTCTTTATTTAGGGGACCCAAAGAACTCTACTAAGAGACTATTGGAACTCACAGAAGATTTTGTCAAAGTAGCAGGGTATAAAATCAATGCACAAAAATCAACAGCCTTTGTATACACAGACAATGCCATGCTGAGGAAGAACTTTTAAGATCAATCCCATTCACAATAGCTACAAAAACAATCTTGGAATAAAGTTAACCAAGGACATTCAAGATCTCTATGATGAAAATTACAAAACCTTAAAGAAAGAAATAGAAGAGGATACCAAGAAATGGAAAAATCTTCCATGCTCATGGATTGGAAGAATCAATATCATCAAAATGTCCATTCTCCCAAAAGCAATTTATAGATTCAATGCAATACCAATCAAGATACCGAAGACCTTCTTCTCAGATCTGGAAAAAATGGTGCTGAAATTCATATGGAGACACAGGAGACCTCGAATAGCTAAAGCAATCTTGTACAACAAAAACAAAGCTGGAGGCATCACAATACCAGATTTCAGGACATACTACAGGGCAGTTGTAATCAAAACAGCATTGTACTGCTACAGAAACAGATGGATAGACCAATGGAACAGAATTGAAACACCAGAAATCAATCCAAACATCTACAGCCAACTCATATTTGATCAAGGGTCCAAAACCAATCCCTGGAGTAAGGACAGTCTATTCAATAAATGGTGCTGGGAAAATGGATTTCCACGTGCAGAATCATGAAGCAAGACCCCTACCTTTCACCTTACACAAAAATTCACTCAACATGGATGAAAGATTTAAATCTATGATCTGACACCATCAAATTATTAGAGAGCATTGGAAAAACACTGCAAGATATAGGTACCGGCAATGACTTCTTGGAAAACACCCCAGAAGCACCCAAAATTAACATTTGGGATTGCTTCAAATTGAGAAGTTTCTGTACTGCAAAAGAAACAGTAAGGAAAGTGAAGAGGCAACCAACAGAATGGGAAAATATATTTGCAAACTATGCAACCGATGAAGGGTTGATCACCAGAATCTACTAAGAAATCAAGAAACTCCACAACATCAAAACAAACAACTGACTTAAGAGATGGGCCAAGGACCTCAATAGACATTTTTCAAAACAGGAAATCCAAATGGCCAACAGACACATGAAAAAATGTTGAGGATCACTAGCAATTAGGGAAATGCAAATCAAAACCACAATGTGGTTCCACCTCACCCCAGTTAGAATGGTTCACATTCAGAAATCTACCAACAATAGATGCTGGCGAGGATGTGGGGAAAAAGGCTACACTAACCCACTGTTGGTGGGAATACAAACTGGTTAAGCCACTATGGAAGTCAGTCTGGAGATTCCTCAGAAACCTGAATATAACCCTACCATTCAACCCAGACATCTCACTCCTTCGAATTTACCCAAAGGAAATTAAATTGGCAAACAAACAAGCTGTCTGTACATTAATGTTTATCGCAGCTCAATTCACAATAGCTAAGACCTGGAACCAACCCAAATGCCCATCAACAATAGACTGGATAAAGAAATTATGGGACATGTACTCTATAGAATACTATACAACAGTCAAAAACAATGAAACCCGGTCATTTGCAACAAGATGGAGGAATTTGGAAAACATCATGCTGAGTGAATTAAGCCAGTCCCAAAGGGACAAATATCATATGTTCTCCCTGATCGGTGACAACTAACTGAGCACCAAAGGGGAAACTTGTTGAAATGAAATGGACACTATGAGAAACAATTACTTGATCAGCTCTTGTCCTGACACTTGATGTACAATGTAATACTTTATCCATTTTAGTATTTTTTTTTGTTCTAGTACCATTGGTTGAACTCTGTAATTAACACACAATTATTCTTAGGTGTTTAAATTTTAACTGAAAAGTGATCCCTGTTAGGAATTTGGAAAACATTATGCTGAGTGAAATAAGCCAATCCCAAAGGGACAAATACCACTTGTTCTCCTTGATAGGTGACAACTAACTGAGCACCAAAAAGGAAACCTGTTAAAGTGAAATGAACACTGTGAGAAATGGTGACTTGATCAGCCCTTACCCTGACTGTTGATGAGCAACTTGATATGTTCTCCCTCGTAGTATTTTTTTGTTTGTTCTACTTAATACTTTTGATTAAATACTGTAATCAATACACAATTCTTCTTAAGTGCTGAAACTTAACTGAAAAGTGATCACTGTTAAATATAAGAGTGGGAATAAGAGAAGGAAGAGATGTGCAATTCAGCACATGCTCAAGCTGACTTACCTCAAACGGTAGAGTTAGAAACATACCAGGGGATTCCAATTCAATCCCATCAAGGTGGCATGTACCAATGCCATCTCACTAGTCCCAGTGATCAATTTCTGTTCACAATTGATCATAATGATAGGACTAAGAACCAAAGGGATCACACAAACAGGAATAGTGTCTGCAAATACTAGCTGATAGAATCAAAAAGGGAGAGAACAATCCAACATGGGAAGTGAGATACACAGCAGACGCATAGAATGGCAGATGTCCTAAACAGCACTCTGGCCTCAGAATCAGCCCTTAAGGCATGCGGATCCGGCTGAAAAGCCCATGAGAGTATTTCAGGCATGGAAAGCCAAGACACTCTGGGGGAAAAAAAGAAAAAACCTAAATGAAAGATCTCCGCAACTGAGATCCCAGTGGAAAGAATGGGTCATCAAAGAAGGAGGTACTTTTCTCTGAAGGGAGGAGAGAACTTCCACTTTGACCATGACCTTGTCTAAAAATTATCAGAGTCGGTGAACTCAGGGGGCTTCCATAGCCTTGGCAGCTCATGACAAGAGCCTAGGTTGATTACTGATGCCATAAACAAGAGTGTCGATTTGTTAAGTCAACAACAGGAGTCACTGTGCACTTACTCCTCATGTAGGATCTTTGTCCTTAGTGTGCTGTACATTGAGATTTAATGCTATAACTAGTACTCAAACAGTATTTTTTACTCTGTGTTTCTATGTGGGTGCATACTGTTGAAATCTTTACTTAATGTATGCTAAACTGATCTTCTGTATATAAAGAGAAACGAAAATGAATCTTGATGTGAAGGGATGGGGGGAGGGAGAGGGAAAGGGGAGTGTTGCGGGTGGGAGGGACGTTATGGGGGGAAGCCATTGTAATCCATAAGCTGTACTTTGGAAATTTATATTCATTAAATAAAAGTTAAAAAAAAAAACTAGAGACTGTGTTTTGAGGGGATATTTCAAAAAATAAGCTATAAACACATAAAGAGAAGTCTGATAGTTTGGCTATTTTGTTTCAGCAGATATGAAATTAGCTTTCAGAAATCTGTAGTGCGACAATGTTGGTAAGCAACAATTTCTTCAGATGCCCTGTGCTTGCCTGTCAGGGTGCTGGTGACTTAGGGATTCTATTTTACAGTGCCATTCCAATTTGCTAAAGAGTAGAAAGCAAAGATTACAACTTGAGTCTTAGTCTTTCTCTGACATCCAGACAGCTACTTAAGAAAGATCTGTCAGCATACTAGTCATAATAGACAGTGTTGAATTATTAAAATTTGGGTGGTTTTCAACCTAGGATTTTCTGGAGACCAGCTTTTTGACTTTAGAAAGTTGTTTACTCCCTCTCAAAACTTCAACTTCTTCATCTGTAAAATGGAGTTCCTAGTTCCTACATTATATGTTTGCTGTGTTAATTTTTATTATTCTATACAAAAGGATTTATTTATAACTTGATTCTTCAAAGCAGGGTATTTTCAGAACACTCAATATGCTATTTTTATGGGAATTGTGTGGATTAAGTATATACAAAAAATAAAAATATTTTTGCCACATTTACAGGGGATACTGAGAAATTCCAAATTAAATCTAAAAGCTTTATAATAACCTTTATATATACAGAAGATCAGAATGGGAAATGGGAGGGTTGCGGGTGGGAGGGACGTTATGGGGGAGAAGCCATTGTAATCCATAAGCTGTACTTTGGAAATTTATATTCATTAAATAAAAGTTAAAAAAAAAAGGTACATTGTGAAAAAAACTAAAAAAAAAACCTTTATATAGAAAATCTTTATAACTTTCCTGCCTGCTTTGTCTTCCTCTCCTTTTGCCTGTTGAGAAAACTGGGAGAGCTGTTAGCAAGTAAGCGCTTAACTCCTCTGGGACTGATGAATTGAAGTAGGCAGAGAGCAGAGAGGAATCTGCTAAGCCTCTGTGACCCTGAGCCCTCCCTCTTTTCCAGGTTATGACTGACTCTTGCCGGGTTGTGCATTATTTCACCATGGAGACAAATGGTCTCAGAAGGGAAGCAGGATTTGTCGGGCTTGTTTATTGCTGCAATAACATCCAACAGGTATTAGGCAGCTGCCTTCTCTCCAGCTGCCCCCTTGTCTTCTTTTCTTTGGAATAAGCCTGGACAGTTACTCCCAAACAGCACTTCTACACTGGATAGGAAAATTGCCTCCAAAATTGGTCATTGGTTGCCAGCTATGATAATACTGCCACATCTCTAGTGAGACTCCATTGTGCAGTGTTCATAACCTGATCTTTGGCATCAGATTCAACCAAGGTTTCCATCTAAGCTGTTGGTACTTATTCAACTTCTCTTCCTATGAGTTTCTCATTTATAAAATCAGGATAACAATACCTCCTGTTTGGGGAAATTAGAAGAGATGGTGGCTTTGCACTAAGCATTTCATATAAGTTGGTTTCTAAGATTATTGTTATTAAAAAATGTAGTTTGGAACTTTGAATCTGTTTTTGGATTAACTCACGGTGGATTCCAAGCAGCCCAGATAGGAGTATGCACTCTGAAAGCTACTGGCTAAGACTTATGTTCAGGCCTCCACTAGGAGGCAGAGTGCTTTGAACAAATGACTCTGTATCAGTTCTTTCTTGTTACATTTATTATTGTTCATCTGTCTGTGGTCTGGTTAGGTAGTTCCAAGTCCAGTTTAACTGGCCTCTGCTTATTTCTGCTAAGTTCACTGATGCATCTTGTTTTTTTCTGCTGAATTGGTCGTGAACAGACTGGTCTAGGCTGGTCTTGCCCACATGGCTGCCTGTCAGTTTGAGTGATGTGGAAAATGAGATTGTGTATTTTTTCTCATCCACCAGGCTGGTTCAAGCTTATCCTCATCCTAGTAGATGGGATCCAAGGGAGAGGTGCAGCATAAAAATCCTCTTGACTGACATGCCATCCCTTCTACTTCATTCTGTAGTCCAAAAAAGTCCAGAATCAACCCAGATTTGAGAGGTGGGAAAATAGATATTGCCTAGTAAAAGGAAGACAGGCAAAGGCATATTACAAAGGATATGGATATAGGGAGTGGTTAGCATTTGGGACCATCAATCTCCCACACACTCGTCCTGAATTAGTCTTTAGCCTTGGGGCACTAACATTCTTGACTTGGTAAATGGTACTCAATGCTGAGCTATAAATCCAGCATATTCCATTCAAAGTGTTGAAATTATTGGCTTCTTGCAGTATTTAAAAAACTGTTTCTCTGGTGACAGTGGAAAAGAAGATAGAATGTTCCAAACATGTCAGAATTTATGATCTTACCTTCTTTTCTGCTCTTCCTTTTCTCCCACTTTCCCATCCTGTACTAAGTGCTTTTTGATCCAAGAGACCTTGTCTACTCTGAAGAAGGTAAAGCAAGTATAGCCATTGGTAGATCAAAAATACGGGAGTAAAATTCAAACTTCTAGAAGTCCAGTATTCTGTTTAAAATAATGGAATTGTCACATTTGGTGCTCAGTTTTCTTTTTAAAGATTTTATTTATCTATGTGTGAGGTAGAGTAACAGACAGAGAGAGGGAGAGACAGAGAGAAAGGTCTTCCAATTGCTGGTTCACTCCCCAAGTGGCCGCAAAGGATGGAGTCAGGCTAATCCAGAGCCAGGAGCCCGTAGCTTCCTCTGGATCTCCCACATGGGTGCAGGGGCACAAGCACTTGGGCCACCTTCTACTGCTTTCCCAGGCTGTAGCAGAGAGTTGGATCAGAAGAGGACCAAAGATGCTCAGTTATGAGAAATAATTTCTTTCCTTCCTCCCTGCTAAGCCTATTTTTGATATTTATTTATTTTTACCATGGAGTGGTTATTGCAATTTTTTTTTTTTTTGCTCTGAGTACAGTTTTAGTCTCTCTGTAGTAGCTAACCCACCATGGCTAGTATCTCAAGGCTTGTTTCCCACTGGGCATTTGTGAATGTGGTCAGTCAACGGTACCTAGGTTTTTGAAAATACAAAGCAGATTAATAAGGAAGAGAAACGCAGAGCAAAGCATCAAGAGGACATGCTGTGGCTACCAGTCATGGGGATTGAACAGTGAAACAAAGGCAAGAATGAACAAAGACTGGCACCACGGCAAGTGTGAACTTCAGAGAATTAAGGCTAGAAAGTGACATGGAAATCCAGAAGCTTGGTTTCAAGTACTTTACAATCTGGTCATTAAGACAGATCCTGACAGAATAACAGACAATGACGTAGGAGTAGACATCCTTAAGGGTACAATAAGAGGGAAAGGACTGCAAAGAACAAAGAATTACAAGGATGGCTTGGAGTGGCTCAGGAAGGCAGACAAATTCTGGTAAGTGGAAAATATAGGTTATTTTCTGAGCTGACTCAGAGTGGTCAAAGAGGGGACAAAGAAGTCAAGGAGACTATATGTGCTTTCTTAATTGTTTTTATAGTTTGCTGAGTCATATACTGACTGAGCTTCAAGATTGGAGGAGATCTTAGATGTCATACAACACCTTGCTTTCCTGACATTGGGCATTTGAAAATGTTGAAAGTCTTCTCCTTTGAACGGATGGGCAACACTCCAGAGCTTATTGTATGGAATATAGACGGCATCTGTCTTGGCCAGCACACCCAGAGTCAGGCAGAGCTTCAGGCTCTTAGGAAGAAGAGAGTTCCTTTCCCAAGTCAGCACAGACCCATCACTTCAGACCCAAAGCTCTCATTTCACATCCCAATCAAAGGATGGACTAAACATGGAACACAGCCCTTCCCTTCCTTTTTTTTCCCCTGTCAAAATGAAAAATGGCTGGGTGGGAGCTCTAATTATGTGGAACATGCTGGGCACTGTTTTCATGTCCAAGAAAATTGGTGTAACCACTGTCCTTGAAGCAAACGAAGTGATACTATGGTGACCAGGAAGATGAGTTGGTTGGCTCAGCACTTGCAACAAAACCAAGTATTTGTATTCTGTTTTACAATCTTACGGACTATATACATATGCTATTCATTTGAATCTTGTTCAATTCAGTACCTGAGATTCAGCAGCTATTGTTACCATAGGCTTTCATTTACAGGTAAATAAACTGAGGCTTTGAGAGGCTGAGTAGCTTGAAATAAATGTTAGCAAGCAAGACCTAGAATCTAGATTTTGTTCCTAGCTCTCAGTTCAGTGTTATTTTAATATAATGTGATTTTTTTCTTAATAATTTATTCTGTGATTTTTATTATTTTGGCAAAGGACTTTCTACAAAAATATCCTTCAAATAAATCAGTGTCAATGGGTTTTTGTCTTTTTTTTATAAAGAAAGTAGAGTGGCTCCAAAGGTTTGCTCCACAAAGTCAACTATAGCCTTGCCTTCATGAGTTGTTGTCTAAGTCCCTTTTTGTTCACTGTGATCCATTTAGGATTTGTAAGATGCACAAAATAGATCTATGGGAGGGAAAAATAATATTTTAAAATTCAAGCAATTTTCTTCCTTTCTACTTTAAAAATATGGGTTTATTACTTGTTAATGCTGACAACATTCAGTGAGGTAAGGAGGTCAGGGACACTATTATCTGTCTGTTTTTAAAAGCGGGTACACACAGAGGAAATAACTTGCCCAAGGACATGGTGACTCAGTCAGTAGAGGAGCCAGGATGAAAACAGCCCTAATTTTTGACTTTCAATACACACCAAGACCATGATCCAGATGGGTTACAGGATTATAGCCCTTCACAAACAAGCGCATATTAGTCAGACGTGGAAATAATTATGTCCCTTTCACATTTTGAACAGAAAGTGAACTCTCAAAGATATTGGCAAAGGGGAAGCCAAAGATTCCCCAGGACTTTTTCTTCCTTCCATTTTTTTTTTTTTTTTTTTTTTTTGCCTTTTATATTTAAGTCACAGATGGCTAGTCTGAAAATGGGGAAAGAACCTTTCCTTGTCTTCTGTCAGGCCTGGCCTCGTATAACACCCCCTACCACACCCCTGTGGGAAGATGGATTACACTTTCCACTATTCCCTAGAGTAGATTTTGTTCTTTTAAAATAAACAAACACTTGAAAACTTTTTTCTTCTAATATTAGCTTTGGGCTTGAACCAGGATTGATTTGGCATTGAGTACTAGAAAGGATGGAGAGTGTCCTCAGTAAGTGGTAGAGGAGATTCTCTTTCTACAGAGCCTCTGAGGATTATCATTCAATATGACATAGCCAAATGGGACTACTTCTGATGGGAAGAAATAATGACAGGGGACAACCAGTCATCACCCTCCTTGGCTGGAGTCGCCTAATGATGCCAAAGAGGGCAGCTGCATACATTCCTATTTTCCCCAGACTGGATTGACCCTTTAACTGGAAATGATTGTGCAATAATAAAGTAACTTTTCTTTTAACTTGAGGAATGGTTGCCTTTTATAACTTACACAAAAATTCTGTACAGTGCTTAGTCTGCTTCTTGATGTGCTGCTGGCAAAGTTAGATTAAATGGGAGGTTAGTTGCCTGTTGGAATGCTCCTTGGTATTTGATCTTCTTTCTGTAGTATGCACATTTTTCCTTATGGATAATGTGTCAACAAATATTATATTTTTAAAAAGTAAAGATTGCCAAGACACCCTGAAAGAAAAAAAGAAGACCTAAATGGAAGATCTCTGCGAGTGAGATCTCAGTGGAAAGAACGGGTCATCAAAGAAGGAGGTACCTTTCTCTGAAGGGAGGAGAGAACTTCCACTTTGACTATGACCCTGTCAGAATAAAATCAGACCCTGTCAGAATAAAATCGGCGAACTCAAAAGGCTTCCATAGCCTTGGCAACTCATGACTAGAGCCGAGGGTGATTACTGACGCCATAAACAAGAGTGTCAAATTGTTAAGTCAACAACAGGAGTCACTGTGTACTTACTTCTCATGTGAGATCTGTCCTTAGTGTGTTGTCCAATGTGAAGTAATGCTATAACAAAGTACTGAAACAGTATTTTACACTTTGTGTTTCTGTGTGGGTGCAAACTGATGAAATCTTTCCTTAATATATACTGAATTGATCTTCTGAATATAAAGATAATTGAAAATGAATCTTGATGGATTGGAATGGGAATCTTGATGATTGAATGGAATGGGAGAAGAAGCGGGAGATAGAAGGGGTGTGAGTGGGAGGGAAATTATGGGGGAGGGAAGCTATTGTAATCCGTTAACTGTATTTTGCAAATTTATATTTACTAAATAAAAAAGAAAAAAATGGAAAATTAGAAAAAAAAGTAAAGATTGTTTGTAGAGGAAAAGTTAGAACTAGTGAGGTGATGAATTTTTCTTCATCTAGTGGTTGGAGAAAAACAAACATTGTGTGGATATTTTATCAGAGGCTGAATTATTTTTGTTTAATTTATTTTTAAAAAGAGTTGCTCTAATAAGGCACAATTAAAATGTAGATAGTGTACATATCTAACGTATACACCTGGATGAGCTTGTGAGTAAGTATATGTCTATAAAACCATCATTACCATTAAGGTAAGAAACTTAAGCCTATATATCATATCATCAAATTTACTTTTGCCCTTTTTATTATTGTTGTTGTTGTTTGGTATGAACACTTAATGTAAGTTCTGTCTGCTTAGGAATTTTATGTATGCAATGCAGTATTGTTATCTAGAAGCATTGTGATGTATAATAGCTATATTATAGGTATATAATATATAATAGATTTTTTGCATAACTGAAGCTTTGTACTCTTTAATTGTCATCTCTCTATTTCCCATAGACCTTTTTTTTTAATCCATTCAAGAAGTCTCTTATTTTGGTTAGAGAATATAATCCATTTACATGTAAAATAATTTTTTTTAAACTTTTATTTAATGGCTACACCAGTACTTTTTTCATTTCTGTTGGCATGGAATATCTTTTTCCAACCTTTCACTTTCAGTCTGCATGCATCTTTGTTGGAAAGATGTTTTTCTTGTAGCAGCAAATAGATGGGTTTTGTTTCTTAATCCATTTAGCCAGTCTGTGTCTTATAACTGGAGAGCTGAGTCCATTAACATTCAATGTGACTGTTGATAGATAGTGACTTTGCCATGCCATTTTTCCAAAACTGTTTCTTTTTTTTTTAAACTTTTATTTAATGAATATAAATTTCCAAAGTACAGCTTATGGATTACAATGGCTTCCCCCCCATAACGTCCCTCCCACCCGCAACACTCCCCTTTCCCTCTCCCTCTCCCCTTCCATTCACATCAAGATTCATTTTTGTTTCTCTTTCTATACAGAAGATCAGTTTAGCATACATTAAGTAAAGATTTCAACAGTTTGCTGCCACACAGAAACATAAAGTGAAAAATACTGTTTGAGTACTAGTTATAGCATTAAATCTCAATGTACAGCAACTAAGGACAGAGATCCTACATGAGGAGTATGTGCACAGTGACTCCTGTTGTTGACTTAACAAATTGACACTCTTGTTTATGGCCTCAGTAATCACCCTAGGCTCTTGTCATGAGCTGCCAAGGCTATGGAAGCCCCCTGAGTTCACTGACTCTGATAATTTTTAGACAAGGACATGGTCAAAGTGGAAGTTCTTTCCTCCCTTCAGAGAAAGGTAGCTCCTTCTTTGATGACCCATTCTTTCCACTGCGATCTCACTCGCAGAGATCTTTCATTTAGGTTTTTTTTGTTTGTTTGTTTGTTTGTTTTTTCCCAGAGTGTCTTGGCTTTCCACGCCTAAAATACTCTCATGGGCATTTCAGCCAGATCCGCATGCCTTAAGGGCTGATTCTGAGGCCAGAGGCCAGAGTGCTGTTTAGGACATCTGCCATTCTATGGGTCTGCTGTGTATCTCACTTCCCATGTTATATCATTCTCTCCCTTTTTGATTCTATCAGCTAGTATTTGCAGACACTAGTCTTGTTTATGTGATCCCTTTGGTTCTTAGTCCTATCATTATGATCAATTGTGAACAGAAATTGATCACTGGGACTAGTGTGATGGCATTGGTACATGCCACCTTGATGGGATTGAATTGGAGTCCCCTGGTATGTTTCTAACTCTACCGTTTGAGGTAAGTCAGCTTGAGCATGTGCTGAATTGCACATCTCTTCCTTCTCTTATTCCCACTCTTATATTTAACAGTGATCACTTTTCAGTTAAGTTTCAGCACTTAAGAATAACTGTGTATTGATTACAGTATTCAACCAAAAGTATTAAGTAGAACAAACAAAAAAAATACTAAGAGGGATAACATATCAAGTTGCTCATCAACAGTCAGGGTGAGGGCTGATCAGGTCACCGTTTCTCATAGTGTTCATTTCACTTTAACAGGTTTCCTTTTTGGTGCTCAGTTGGTTGTCACCTATCAAGGAGAACAAGTGGCATTTGTCCCTTTGGGATTGGCTTATTTCACTCAGCATAATGTTTTCCAAATTCCTAACAGGGATCACTTTTCAGTTAAAATTTAAACACCTAAGAATAATTGTGTGTTAATTACAGAGTTCAACCAATGGTACTAGAACAAAAAAAATACTAAAATGGATAAAGTATTACATTGTGCATCAACCGTCAGGACAAGAGCTGATCAAGTAATTGTTTCTCATAGTGTCCATTTCACTTCAACCAGTTTCCCCTTTGGTGCTCAGTTAAGTCTGTTGTGTCCCTTAAAAGAGCACTCTGCCTGTCGTGTAGACAACTAACTGAGCACCAAAGGGTAAAGTAATTTTTTAAAGATTTATTTATTATTTACTTGAAAGTCAGAGTTACACAGAAAGAGGAGAGGCAGAGAGAGAGAGAGAGGTCTTCCGTCCGATGGTTCACTCCGCAGATGGCCGCAATGGCCAGAGCTGCGCCGATCCGAAGCCAGGAGCCAGGAGCTTCTTCCAGGTCTCCCACATGGGTGCAGGTGCTCAAGGATTTGGGCCATCTTCTACTGCTTTCCCAGGCCATAGCAGAGAGCTGGATTGGAAGAGGAGCAGCCAGGGCTAGAACCGGCGGCCATATGGGATGCTGGCGCTTTAGGCCAGGGCATTAACCCACTGCTCCACAGCGCTGGCTCCAGTGAAGTAATTATTAATAGCAGTTGAATTATTACTATTTGAAAAGTTTTTTCTCCATTTTGTAGTTCCTGTCTCCCTTACTGTCTTCCTTTGCTATTTGATTTTTGTAGTGATGTACTATGGTTCCTTTTTCTTTATCTTTTGTGTACGTACTACAAGTTTTCTCTTTATAATTGCCATGAAGCTTAAAAAAAACTCCTTATAGTTACAACAGTGTATTTTAAACTAATGGTGTAAATTTAAACTAATGGTGTGAAAACTCTACACTTCTACATCCTCTATTTTATGATATAGATATTATAATTTATATATTTTTATACTGTGTGTCCATTAAAATTATTTTAGTTATACTTATTTAAATACTTTGGTATTTTAACCTTTACAGTAGAGTTAAAAGTGATTTATACATTTCCATTACAGTATTAATGTATCCTGAATTTGACTTTATATTTAAACTTTATCAAACTATTGTATAACTTTATAGGTTTTAATGTTACCTATTAGTATCTTTTCAATGTGAAGAATTACCTTTAGCATTTCTTGAACTGCAAGTGTGCTGATGATTAATGCCTCAGCCTTTGTTTGTTTAGGGAAATCTTAATTCCTTCTTAACTTCTGAAAGATAGTTGTTCCAGGTATGGTATTCTTAATTGAAAGTTTCTTCCTATGAAATTTTGAATATATGATTTTGCTCTCTTCTGCTTGTAAAATTTCTACTTAGAAATTCAATGATAGTTTTCTACAGCTTCTTTTGTGATGATGATTTGAATTTCTCTTGCTACTTTAAACACTCTCTTTTTTGTATTTACTTTTGACAACTTGATTATTGTGTATCTCAATGAAGATCTTTTTATGTTCAACTTATATTTTTTGCGCACTACTTATCTGTATATTCATTTTCTGTTACATATTTGGAGAGTCTTTTTTAAGTAAGTCTTATGCTTTTTTCTCTTTCTCTGAACCTTCTGAGAGTCCCCAATGTATACTGGTTCATTTGATTGTATCCTATAAGTCTTATAGCTTTTCTTTAATTGTTTTCTTTTTGTGCTTCTGACTAGATAATTTCAGTGATCTATGCTTGAATTTGCTGGTTCTTTCTTCTGCTTGATTAATTCTTCTGTTGAAATTCTTAATTGAAGTTTTCATTTCTGACACTGTATTCTTCAGCTCTAGAATTTCTGTCTTGTTCCTTTATGTGATTCTTTTCTTTGTTTAACTTCTAATTTTGAGGAAATATTGTTATATTGATCCAGTTTTCTATGTTCTCTTGTAATTAACTGACCTTCTTTTAGATGACTTTTGAGTTCATTGTCAGATGATAGATTTCCATTTCTTTAGGATCAGACACTAAAACTTTATTTTATAATTTTGGTGCTGTAACATTTCCTTGATTATTCATGTTCATTGAAGTCTTGAATTGCTGTCTTTGCATTTGAAGAAGTGACCATCTCCTCCTCTTTACTGCTTGGCTTCAGAACAGCAAGACCTTCATCAGTGAGCATAGCTGGAGATCCTTGGGGTCTCTCAGTCTTCTTCTATGGATATGTCAACTCCATTTTTATTTACCTGAGGAAGAAAGTCTTGTCTTGGGGATTGTGTGTCTCCTCTTGATGCTGCAAAGAAAAGCCTGGTGCAGTGGACCTCTTATTTATTTTCCCTGGAATAGTGCTCTAAACTGTAGAAGTTTGTTTTTTCTCTGATAAAATTTGCCTGCACTCATGTTTGAGTGCATACTATACCTTTAAATAAATCCTACCATTTTGCGCCTAGATCTGTCTCTGCTTTGAATTTTTCTCTCACACTGAGACAAAAATGTAGAATAAACCCAACCAAGGATCCCATTCCCCACAAAATAAAGTGGCCAACCAGCTAGGAGGGAGGGAGCAGAAATTGGCTCCATGCAAACATCAGTTGATGAGTGCATTTCCACTTCTGTTTCTCTCATGAATGTAAAGGCTTTTGTGTCTCTCAGAACCCATAGATCTCACATTTTTTTCCTTTACTCTTTCCCAGAACCTGCATGGGCCTTTGAAATGCTAAAACTGTCAGATTTCTTTGTTCTGCTTCACTAACTGGGAGTCAGCACATAGTCTGTAGAAGTGAGGCAAACTTGGTAAGGGGGAGGAATAGCCACCACCTGACATGTTATGAAAAATGTAGAAGAGAAACGCCCTGAGAGAGAAAAGGATGCAAACCGCACACCTTCTGGACTCATCAAATCTGTGGGGCTGGGCCTCCCATCCTGAAATTTACCAGCAGCTGGCAGAGCTCTTGTTCAGCCTCCTAGCATGGTGGGGAGTACATGGGCATGGCTGCCTCCGGTGAGCACAGGCACTGATGAGCTTCTTGGTTGTGGCTTGGTTTGTCTCTGGATCCTCACATGGATTTGCACCTCTCTCTTCCTCCCTGCTTTTTTCCCAGGGATGTTGAGAATGAGGGTATGAGACGCATTCAGGGTGGGATGGGACTTCAAGAATGAGTTCCAATGAATCTGAAAGTTCTCGAGTGGGCTCCCATGTCTAGCTTCTGAAAATGGGTTCAGGTACCCAGATTATGGATTCAACTTTTGTGAGATAGGGTGGGGTGACATATCTAACTTCTGATTCTAGTGGGACTTGCGTGACTGCTGTGTCCATCTCTGGACAAGAGGTAATCTGTTGGGTTGACTGATCTGTATGGAGTGCACTGCCACCCTTCCTGAGCCATGTCAGCTACCCAAAACCCCAGTGGCTTGTTCAGTGTCTGTGTGTGTGGGGAAATTAGGAACACGAGGCAATTCAAAGATGGCGCCTGTGGGGAAATTAGTCATATGAGGCCATTTCAAAGATGGCACCCAAAGGAAGTAAGGTGGGTGGTACCCAAAGTCGTTTACCACCAAAGCTGATTGGCCTCGCAGCATCAGGGGAGGTGACAACTGATGATGAGTGTACATATATATGACTGGTCCTGTAAAAAGTCTCCCCGTAAAATGACCTTTTAAGTAACTGGTTGGTCCTTACGCCCTGCCCCAGTAATCCTGCGGTCTTGTGCTTTACAAGGCATTGCTATGCATGCAATAATTGAGTTCTTGCTTGCTTGATTTGACTCACCACTGCGTCTGACTATCTCTGGGATCAGGAGGCTGGGGAGCGGGCGAGCAGCACACTTACCTTTCTTCAGACCCAGTCCGTCCTCGTTTGGGTGGCCTAAGACCCTGCATGTGGGGATGCTCAGCATCTATTCCATGGCTCTAGTGTGGCAGACACAGCCAGGGGCCCTGTGGAGGATCAGCTCATGGGTGCTCAGTGCAGGTCACTCCCTTCAGGGGGCTGTGGCTGTGATTCTTAGCACCCTGGACGCTGGCTCTTGCACCCAGCTTCCCGTTGCAGCCAAGTTATTGCAGACCTGCCAGGGCTACTGGAGAGGGTTTTCCCCTTTCTTTTCCCTTATGTTTTTAGTTTCTGTTCCTTTCTAGTCTGTCTCCCATTCAAGTTGGTAATTTTGGGGACCAGGAGTATGGGTGGCTACTAGCTAGACCTGGAGCACTAAGCAGACTATTGCTTTTCCAAGTGTTAACGCTGATGCTTGGAATGCCTATTGATCATAACCTCCTACCACATGGAAGCCTCAGGGTTTGAGATGAACCTTAGGTGTAGTGGAGCCCTGGGGTTTGAGACAGACACTGTGTGCCATGAGATCCCAGGGTTTGAGACAAGCTCTGAAGGGCAGTGAAAGCCTCAAAGTTGAAAACAAATGCTAGGGTATTGTGAAGGGTCTGGGATTTTGGATCTGACAGAGTCTTCAAAAGCCCCAAGGTATGAAATTAATTCCTGGGCATGACATGTATATCTTAGAGAAATCTGCCTTCCTTTTCTCTCCCTAGGTCATAAACAGACTTTTACAGCAATGGATAACTCTATATCCGTTCCCATGGACTCATCCCTACAGTGCCTACTCAGTAATTGGGCAACTCTGAGACTAGATGTTATAAACAAGAAGAAGCTTATTTTCTTTTGCAACACTGTCTGGCCACAATATAAACCAGAGAATGGAAAGACCTGGCCACCAAATGGAACTCTCAACTTTAATACTATCTTACAACTTGACCGCTTTTGTAAGAGGCAGCGGAGATGACCAGACATTCCTCACATCCAGGCCTTTATGGCACTCTTTCAAAACTCCTGCTTAGAAGGACGGGTGGGTCCTATTATATCCTTGCTCTCGAAGAGAAGAGATACAAAGGAGCAACAGACAGGTATGGTGGATGAATTACTATTCAGTGGTCCCCTACCCTGAGTCTAGTGTTTCCCAGTGCTGGAACCATTATCCCCAGGGGGTCCAGGTCCCTCCCCTCCCTCTTGGAACTTTATTCTCCTTCTCTTCCTATTACCCATTTAGCCAGTGGCTTCTATCCTATAACTCATCCTATCCCCTTCTTCCAGTAGACATCCCAGCTGGAATCACTCACAGAGGGGCTTGCTATGGGCCAGATACAAGTAAGCTCTGTCTCCTGAGAAAGGTAGTGGATGGAGATGTTGCACAATTAGAGTTCTTGTACCCTAGAGTACAAGTCCACTTTTCTATGACTGACTTAAATCACTATAAAAAGCTTGAAAGGTGTCCAGAAAATCCTTCCAAATTTACTGAACATTTTCAGGCCTTAATTCTGGCTTTTCATCAAACTGAGCTGACCTACACATTGTCTTATCTGCTTGTCACACCCCTCAAGATACACAATATATCTGGGCTGAGTTCCAAGCCATACTGACTTTCTGATGACTTACTAGACCAACCAATACACCATGGAGGCTTCAGCAGCCTTACAAACAGAACCTGATAAGAATTATCAAAGGGATCATTAGGATTTAAAGCACTGTGAACATATGGTTACCTGTCTATTGGCTGGGATGAAGAAATATATTGTCAAGCCTATAAGGATGAAGAAATATATTGTCAAGCCTATAAGTTTTGATAAAGTCATGAAGGTAACACAGCATAAGGAGGAAAATCCATCCCCATTCCAGGAATGGCTGGTAAAGGCCTTAAAGAAATATACTAACATAGACCCCAACATTCTTGAAGGGGGAATCCTACTTGATACCCATTCCAACAATCAGTCAGCCCCAGAGCTTCAGAGGAAACTCTAGAATTTCACCATGGGGCGCTAGACTCCCATGAACAAAATGATAGGTGTAGCATTTGGGATTTTTAATAATAGAAACAAGGCTAAAGAAGAAAGAGTGCTCCAACAGGAAACAGCAGCCCAGACAGAGGTTCATGGGATAGCAGTCTCTGTGGCTGAAAAACCCAAAAGAGAATGTTTTATGTGTGGGAAGCTGAGAAGGTTACCTGGCCCTTGCCTTCTATGTAAAAGGGTGGGGCACAGGAAATGGGATTTCTCTCAGCTCTGAAGGGAGGGGACATTTCCAAATTCTCTCATTTTCTTATCTAAGGACTAATGGGGCTGATTCAGGTGGTTCCACAACCTGTGTTAACATTTAACTCCTAGAGATCCAGATGACCTCAGATGCATAGGTAAAAACATTGATTTTCTGATTGATATGTGAGCCAATTACTCTGTATTGCATTCCCACACAGAACCCCGTACACTCAAAGAGCTGTCATCATAAGAGTTGATAGAAAGTCTCATTCCTGAAAATTTGTTTTCTGTCTGGTTTACTAGATAAAAGATGTTCTCAGTCCAAACAGCTTTTGGTGATGTCTGAATGTCCAATTCCTTTACTTAGCAAGGATTCACTATAATCCCTAGGCACGTCTATCAATCTTTTGTTATGATTATTATGGGTACTGAGACAAGATCCAGCTTAGCTGGTCTCTGTGGTAAAATCCAACATAGTGTAGATCCCCAAGCCTGGTGTCAGGGTATACTTGAATCAGTTACAGATGCCTTCCCCATCATGGTTGTCTCAAAGCACAAGACAGTATTTCCTCATTCATGCCAGTATCCCCTAAAAGCAGAAGCTGAGCAGAGACTCCAACTGATGATTTATACATTTCTTGATCATGGCATCCTGGGCCCAGGTCAGTCTCCTTGTGAAACTCTCAATTTTGCCCCTTTTTCAGCCCAATGGAGAATACAAATGGTTCAGGATCTCAAGGCCTTAAACAAGTTAGGCATCCCACTTCATACTGTTATACCAAATCCTTATACTATCATAGCCCAGACACATGAAAGCATCTCTTGGTTCACAGCTCTACCCATGAAGGATGCCTTCTTTGACATATGATTTCATCCAGAACCTCAATACCTATTTGTCCTTGAATGGACTAACCCTTCCTCAAATGAAACTCAACAGTACATGTGGACAGTCCTTCCTCAGGACTTTACAGATAACCCTCATCTGTTTGGCAACATTTTTACAAAGGAACTTAGAGAGCTCCAGTTAAAGACTGGTGGCACTCTACAATATGTAGATGATATCCTCATCTTCAGTCCTCCTAGGGAGAACTCAGAAGAAAACACCATCTAGGTATTACATTTTTTAGGAGAATGAGGATATAAATTCTTCCCAGTAAAAGATCTCATATCTAACCAGGAAGTAATCTACTTGAATATGTCTTGACTCTCAGCAAGGATATCCTCTCAATTAAATGAAAGGAAGATATACCCTATATGGGACCTCCAGAGAAAAAGAAGCAGCTAAAGAGACTCCTTGGGATGGCAAGCTGCTGTAAGATATGGATTCGAAGTTTTGGGTTAATAACCAAATCCTTGTAGGAAGCCTTAAGTGATCATGCTACTGACCTACTTGAATGAACAAGATAGCATGAGGCCTTTCAAAAGATTGATGATCCACTGAGAAACACTCCTGTACTAAAGATCTATACTCTGGACATGCCCTTCACCCTGTTTGTAGTAGAAAAGCAAGGAATAGCCCTCAGTGTATTTACCCAAAAATTAGGCCAGCTTTCACAACTGATGACTTACTTTTCTAAACAACTGGATTCAGTAGCTACAGGACAGCCTCCATGCTTGAGGGTAGTTGTTGCTACCTTAGGAAACTAAGTTGACTTTAGGCCTGGTGCTTGAAAGTCAAACTCTGTACAAGGTATAAGGAGTTATGGAGATTATGGGACAACAGTGGCTAACAGGAGTCCACCTTACTAAATACCTGGTTCTCCTTTTAAATTCACCTGAGATTACTCTTAAAATATGCCAAATTCTCAAAGCAGTTGCTCTCCTGCCATCTGAAGGTATTGAAAAAGCCCAGTGCTGACTCTTATGTGGAGACTTACAGACCAAATATACTCAAGTAGATGTTATATGTACAAGGTGAATCCTTGGAAAACAATGTTGAATGGGACACTGATGACAGTAGCTTCATGCACTGTCATGCATAAAGGGAGGATATGCCATAGTGGGCTTTACTCAAGTTAGGTGGAAGCCCCTAGCACTTTGGTCAAACTTGTTGACTTTGACTAGAGCATTAAAATTAGGAAAGGACCAAGGAATCATTATATACACAGACTCCAAATATTTGTTTCTTGGGCCACATGAACACACAGCAATTTGGAGAGAAAAGGGCCTCTTGACTGCAAGGAACCTCTCCCACTAAACATGGTAAAGATACGTTAGCTCTCCTCTAGGCGGTTTTGGAAACTCTTCAAGTGGCTGTTGTCCACTGTGGAGATCTGAAAAGAGGAACAGGCACATCATTAAAAGAAATACACTGACAGGAAGGCTGCCACCTAGGAGGTTTTGGAAGTAGCTGTAATGTTCCAGCCTCTAAAGGCATCTGGAAATCTCTGCCTAACAGAGAATGGGCACAGATGTGAAGTTACATTGAAGATTCCATTGGGAAGTAAACTTTAAATCACAAGATCATAGTCCTGAAGGCCTCTCAGTGGAAAAGTATCAAGGAAATGCATAGGTCCACCCATCTGGAAGAGGCCCTAATGCAGCGAGTCTTTCATGTTCTTGGAGGGAAAGGACTACATACGTTATAAGGGAAGTAAACTGATTCTGTCCTCTCTGTCTACAAGATAAGCTAAGAAGCCACACCGAACCACCTTCCTTTCTTACTCTTGTACAAAGGAGAGCAACCAATCTTGATGAGGATTGGCAGATAGATTTTACTAACTTGACCCTAGAAAATGGTCACTGATATTTATTAGTCTTCATTAATGCTTTCACAACCCAAAACAGAAAACACAAGATGTAGCCATAAACCTGCTAAAAAAATAATTCCTTGTTTTGGGCTTCCAAGTTCTCTCCAAAGAGATAACGGTCATTCCCTTATCTGTAAAGTAATTCAGCAGATAGTCACTGCTTAGGAATCTCCTATGACCTCCAATGCTTCTTAAAGTTTCCAATCCTCAGGTAAGGTTAAAAGGGCCAACCATAATCTTAAAAGATCTCTGGCCAACCTTTGCCAAGAGAGCTCAGAATCGTAGCTAAATTTATTGTCTATTGCCCTACTTAGGATGAAGATGACACCTGAGATACTTTACAACTTGGCCTTTATTTTTTTTTAACTTAATAGCTTATTTGCTTTTGAGATAATATGTTTCTAATTTGCATTATAGTCAAAGTCTTAATGGCTGTGTTAAATAATGAATTCAACAAATAAAAAAGAAAAAGACCATACTCCAGCAGGAAAATAAGCAAAGGCTATAAGCAATAATTAAGTGAAAAGATGTTCAGCTTCAGTATATAAAGCAAATTTTTAAATAATCACAAAATTCTTTTTTTTTTTTTTTGACAGAAGAGTGGACAGTGAGAGAGAGAGACAGAGAGAAAGGTCTTCCCTTTGCCGTTGGTTCACCCTCCAATGGCCACCATGGCTGGCGCGCTGCTGCCAGCACACTGCGCTGATCAGAAGGCAGGAGCCAGGTGCTTCTCCTGGTCTCCCATGGGGTGCAGGGCCCAAGCACTTGGGCCATCCTCCACTGCACTCCCAGGCCACAGCAGAGAGCTGACCTGGAAGAGGGGCAACTGGGACAGAATCCGGCACCCCGAATGGGACTAGAACCTGGTGTGCCGGCGCTGCTAGGTGGAGGATTAGCCTAGTGAGCCACGGTGCCGGCCCACAAAATTCTTAATAATATAGTAGTATATAATTTCTATAAACTTGTTGAACAATATTAAGACAGAGGTTGAAAAAAAAAAAACGTGGTATTTGCCACAGAACTGGCTGGCTTGTTTTCTGTCTGATTCTTTTCTCCTTCCTTTTTTCCTTCCTTCCTTCCTTCCTTCCTTCCTTCCTTCCTTCCTTCCTTCCTTCCTTCCTTCCTTCCTTTCTTTCTTTCTTTCTTTCTTTCTTTCTTTCTTTCTTTCTTTCTTTCTTTCTCTTTCTTTCTTTCTCTTTCTTTCTTTTCTTTCTCTCTCTCTCCCTCCCTCTCCTTCCTTCCTTCCTTTCTCTTTCTTATATTCTTCCCTTCCTTTCTTTCATAATATTAGCTCCCACATGTAAGGGAGAACATGAGGTATTTGTTTTTCTGTGTCTGATATTTCATTCAACATGATATACTCAAGTTCCAAAAGTTTTTCTGAAAATGATAGAATTCCACATACATACATTTATATATGTATATATGTGACAGACCCTTTGTTGCCCCTGACATCCTCTTTGATTCAGATACCCATGATCAAATAAAGCTTATTATCAGTTTTAAGTCAAGTGTAAAAGGCTCTGATTGAAAATGGCAACCAAAAAGGAAACCTGTTGTGAAATGGACACTATGAGAAACAGTGACTTGATCAGCCCTTGTCCTGACTGTTGATGTATAATTTAATACTTTATCCCTTTTAGTATTTTTTTTGTTCTACTTAATACTATTGGTTGAACTCTGTAATTAACACACACTTATTCTAAGGTGTTTAAATTTAACTGAAAAGTGATCTCTGTTAAATATAAGAGTGGGAGTAAGAGAGGGAGGAGATGTGCAATTTGGGACATGCTCAAGCTGACTTGCCCCAAATGGTGGAGTTAGAAATGTGCCAGGGGATTCCAATTCAATCCCATCGAGGTGGCATGTACCAATGCCATCTCACTAGTCCCAGTGATCAATTTCTATTCACAATTGATCATACTGATTGGTATAAGAGTCAAAGGGATCACATAAACAAGACTAGTGTCTGCTAATACTAACTGATAGAATAAAAAAGGGAGAGAACGATCCAACCTGGGAAGCGGGATACACAGCAGACTCATAGCATGGTAGATGTCCTAAATAGCACTCTGGCTTCAGAATCAGCTCTTAAGGCATTTGGATCTGGCTGAAGAGCCCATGAGAGTATTTTAGGCATGGAAAGCCAAGACACTCTGGCCAAAAAACAAGACAAAACAAAACAAAACAAAACAAAACCTAAAACCTAAATGAAAGATCTCTGCGAGTGAGATCCCAATAGAAAGAATGGGCCATCAAAGAAGGAGGTACCTTTCTCTGAAGGGAGGAGAGAACTTCCACTTTGACTATGACCTTGTCTAAATAAGATTGAAGTTGGCAAACCAAAAGGCTTCCATAGCCTTGGCAGCTCATGACAAGAGCTTAGGGAGATTACTGACGCCATAAACAAGAGTGTCAGTTTGTGAAGTCAACAACAGGAGTCACTGTGCACTTACTCCTCATGTAGGATCTTTGTCCTTAATGTGTTGTTCAATGTGAATTAATGCTATAACTAGAACTGAAACAGTATTTTACACTTTATGTTCTGTGTGGGTGCAAACTGTTGAAATCTTTACTTAATGTATGTTAAACTGATCTTCTGTATATAAAGAGAATTGAAAATGAATCTTGATGTGAATGAAATGGGAGAGTGAGCGGGAGATGGGAGGGTTGCACGTGGGAGGGAAGTTATGGGGGAAAGCCATTGTAATCCATAAACTGTACTTTGGAAATTTATATTTACTAAATAAAAGTTTTAAAAAAAATTTAAAGAAAGAAAATGGCAACAGGATTCTGTTGATGCCAGATTCCAAACATTACAACCAAATAATCTCCCCAGGAGATCTAGTTTTGTTAGAAACCTGGAGAGAAGCATCCCCCTCTGACTAATTGCAGCCAAAAATGGGAGGGACATTATCAAGTGCTACTTAAGCACTCCTATTGCCGTTAAATTACATGGAATTTCTAACTGGGTACATATGTCAAGTATTAAATCTCTGGACTGGCATTGTGGTAAAGAAGGTAAAGCCACAACCTGTGATGCCAGCATCAGCACCGGTTCAAGTACCAGCTGCCCTACTTTCAATCCATCTCCCTGCTAATGGCCTGGGAGAAGCAGCAGGAGATGGCCCAACGGTTTGAATCCCTATCACCCACTTGGGAGATTTGGAAGAAGTTCCTGGCTTTGGTTTGGCCCAGCCCTGGCCATTGCAGCTATCTGGGGAGAGAACCAGCAGATGGAAGATGTCTTCCTCTCTTTCTTTATCTTCGACAAAATAAAATAAAATAAACCTTAAAAAAAGAATTAAAATTTCACACCTTGAATCTTTGCAGGTATGCTCAGAGAATAATTTTGCTTATACTTATGAGCCTGTTGAAATCCTCAAGTATATATTCAGAAAAGCAAAAAAGATAACTAGAGAGGCAAGCATTGTGGTGTAGCAGGTAAAGCTGCCACCTGTTGATTTTGGCATACAATGTGAGTGCTAGCTCAAGTCCTGGCTGCTCCATTTCCAATCCAGCTCTCTGCTAATGCACCTAGGAAAGTAGCAGAGGATGGCCCAAGTATTTGGGCCCCTGCACTCACCTGGGAGACCAGGAAGAAGCTCCTCGCTCTTGGCTTTGGACTGGCCCAACTGACTGTTTCAGCCATTTGGGGATGAACAAGAGGATGGATGATCTCTCTCTAACTCTCCTTTTCTCTGCAACTGTAAAAATAAATAATTTTTACTTAAAGAAATAATATAAAAATAAATTTTTATTTAAAAATAATTATTTTTTTAAAATAAAAATTAAAAAAATTAATTAATTAATTCAAAAGGTAAGTAGACATTCTATGGGTCTGCTGCATATACTGCTTCCCATGTTGGCTCATTCTCTCCTTTTTAATTCTATCAGTTGGTATTAGCAGACACTAGTCTCGTTTATGTGATCCCTTTGACTCTTAATCCTATCATGATCAATTATACACTGAAACTGATCACTCTGACTAGTGAGATGGCATTGGTACATGCCACCTTAATGGGATTGAATTGGAGTCCTCAGGCACATATCTAAGATGTCCTAAACAGCATTCTGGCCTCATAATCAGCACTTAAGGCATTCAGATCCAGCTAAAAAGCCCATGAGAATATTTCAGGCATGGAAAGCCAAGACACTCTGGCAAAAAACAAACAAACAAACAAACAAAAAACCAAAAAAACACAACAACAACAACTAAATGAAAGATCTCTGTGAGTGAGATCCCAGTGGAAAGAACAGGCCACCAAATAAGGTGATACCTTTCTCTGAAGGGAGGAGAGAACTTCCACTTTGACTATGACCCTGTCGGAATAAGATCAGAGTTGGTGAACTCAAAAGGCTTCCATAGCCTTGGCAACTCATGACAAGAGCCTAGGGTTGTTACTGACACCATAAACAAGAGTGTCAAATTGTTAAGTCAACAACAGGAGTCACTGTGCACTTTCTCCCCATGTAGGATCTCTGTCCTTAAAGTGTACTATGTGAATCAATGGTATAACTAGTACTCAAGCAGTACTTTACACTTTGTGTTTCTGTGTGAGTGAAAACTGTTGAAATCTTTACTTAATATATACTAAATTGATTTTCTGTATATAAAGATAATTGAAAATGAATCTTGATGTGAATGGGATGGGAGAGGGAGCAGGAGATGGGAGGGTTGCAGATGGGAGGGAAGTTATGGGGGGAAAAAGCCACTGTAATCCAAAAGCTGTACTTTGGAAATTTATATTTATTAAATAAAAATTAAAAAACGTAGGTAGAATTTCTTTTTGCTATACACTTCTTAGGGAGTGACATTAAGGCTGTTACACTTTCTAACTAATATGTTTTACCTGTTTCTTCTCCTATTTCTCTTGGGAAACTGCTATTGGCAGGAGAGCCCCCTGGTAACGTTTTCTACCAATGGGAGAAATTGATATATCCCATGAAGTTGCTTTAAGGAACTTGTCTATTGCTTTGGGCAAATTATTCAGGATCATTGACCAGGCTATACAGTAACCATGCAGTTCTGTGGATTCCCTAGCTGAAGTGGTCATAGAGAGCCAATTAGCCCTGCAATACCTACTGTCAGAAGGGGGCATATGTGCAGTACCTAATGAAAACTTCTACATTTACATTAACAACAGTGTGCTACCAGGAAGAGATATTGAAAGGATTTATAAACAAGGCAAGTGGAGCTATAATTTTGGTAAGTGAAGCCTGTCAACTTCCACCATCTAGGAAATGATAAGAAGTGTTCTCATGTGGTTCTTACCCTTGTTCTTTCCTTGCCCAGTTGTATTCGTTTTTATTGTGAAATATGTCTTTTTCAGAGTCCACCTAGAAATAATGGTCATTTGCAGAATCTAGCCATTGTCAACAACTGGTGGCAAGGCTCTAGCTCCTCAGGCAAAATCTCTAGATTAGCTAGCAAGAGATTTTCATTCCTTGACTAGTCAATGACAATGCTCTGACCCAGCATGAAGCAGATACAGAGGAGACTGACTTCCTCCCTAACTTTCCAAAATAATTAAAAGATGGACATTTTTAAGGAGGAAATGATGTGACTAGGCAGGGAGTTAGTGAGTGACAAGGAGCTGAGAACTGTTAGCAGCCTTTTTTTTTGCTACATCCCAGCACCACCTAAAACCCTACCCCTTCCATGCTGATCCAACATGGCTGCAGCCTCAGCATGCCAAATCCCCATCATGCACTTTAGCCATGCTTCCTCTCATGAGCAAGATCCAAGGGTGACCACATGTATGCTGCACTCCATGTGGAGACACCATGACACCTTCCTGGAGATTATCATGCACAATTAGGGAAACACCACCAACCCTAGAAAGAGATGACCCAAACTGTAATGTAAGTAGCAGCAATTCCTTCCTCTTGGAGAGAAACTTCCCTCACTCATGTCTGAATGTATACTGTTGCTTTAAGTAAATCCTACCTTCCTGCTCCTTTATTTACATCTCTACTTTGAATTCTCTCACACTGCAACTAAAACTTGGAAGAAACCCAGCTGGAGACACTGTTCCCCACAACAGGAGCCTGCATTAACTGCTTGTGGAGGTCATCAGGTAGAATTCATATTTTTACTACTTACAAAAAGGAGGAGGAGTCAAACATGAAAGGATACCTGCTATGTAAAAGGTCTTTGCCAGGCCTTGTAAGAAACACAAACAAAGAAAAATTGTCTGTTCCCAAGCATCTGAATTTCTGGTTAAGAAGTCAGAACACATAAGTGGAATTGCTAACTTATGACAGAGTAATATAAAATTTGAGCCACATGGGTGACATAGTAGACAACAAATGCTATAGGCATTGAAAAGACGTAAAGGTGGCATTAATTTGACCATTTGCTCATTTATTTTGTCAATTAACAAATAGTATATGCCAAGTACTGGTCTAAATGAGAGACATAATTTAATATGCAGATACTGCTTAATATGCACATGGAAGTTTAAGTTTGCAGATTTGAGCCACATCCATGGGTTTCTGGTCTCTTCAACATATCCAGTCTCAGACTTTACATTCCCCCAGGGTGCTGGGAGTTCAGACTCTGAGGCTCTCATACACATGTTCTCACCCATATGTGTTTCTGTGGGGCTGCAGGGCTAAAACTTCCTGTTCTAGAATGTTGTCAATGTAACTTCCCTTTGTTTTAGATTCATAAGATGTCCAGTAACTTAAACATATAGCTGATGATTTCCATATATTTCTTTCCACGTTCATTCACATGGGAAACTTAGTGTTTTGTAGCTTTATTTAAGCACCATCACTTCTCTATTCTGGAAAGTTTTGTTTTGTAGAAAAAAAAAAAAGAAACAGAATGCTATTTAACCTGAACGTGAGTTAGGAAGACATTACCATTACTGTGGCTTCAAATACATTTGCTATGGCTTGAATGTCCCCACTGAAACTCTTGTAGACATTTAATCCCCATTGTGAGGTATTAAGAGGTGGAGCTGGGCGAAACTTCTAGGAAGTAACTAGGTCATTAAGTCTTTACCCTTATGAATGTACTAATCCATTCATGAATTAACAGATCAGTGGATTATTGTGGGAGTGTCTTTGTTGTAGAAATGAGCTCTCTCTGGCTTATATGCTGTCTCACCACAATGCTTATGCTATGGAGGGACTAGGTCCTCAAGAGAGATAAGCCCTCGGATTTTGGACTTCCCACCCTGTAGAACTATATGAAATACACTTTTTATGAATTATCCAGTTTGCCATATAGCAAGAGAAACTAACTAAAACACCAAGATTGCTTCACCTGTGTCACTAAATTTGACTTTTGTTTCTCTGCTTCATGTATTATATCTACTACTGTATGCAGCTCTTATGGTTTGAATTGGGCCTCCCACAAAAGATATCAAGGTCCTGTGTTCCATTACCTATGAAAGTGATTTGTTTTGGAAATAAGTTCTTTGTAGATGATCAACTTAAGATGAGGACTGTACCCTTATAAGAAGAGAAAATTTGGAGACAGACACATGCCCATGAGTTGAATGCCACGTGCAGGTTGGAGTTGTGTTGCCTCAATACAAGGAACAGCCAGGAGCTAGGAAAGAAGCCTGCCACTCATTCTTCCCTAGGGAAATGACCTTGCTGACATCTGATCTTGGACTTCTGGCCTTCATGTCTCTGAGATCATCAAATTTCTGGACGTTAAGCCACCTTGTTGGTGGGGCTTTGTTGAAGTAGCCTTGGAAATCTGCAGCTATTACTTAGGAATATGTACTTTTTTGTAGTTCCCATCTTGAGCATTCTGTGTTGAAGGCTTTAGGAATTTAACAAAGAAATTTCTAAGGAGTACAAACTGTCTGTCCGTACTCCCCGAGGAGTTTATTCCAGCAATAAAAATTAAAAAGCCACTCAGGCTGATAAATATTCTGAGGCTTTTGGCCTATGATACTCATCTATATTTGATGTGTCTGGACTGTGGCAATTACTTGTAAGTTATGAGATACTGTTGGGCTCAGCGCATTCACTCATTCAATTCTATTTCATTAAATCTTTGGTATATTCGATGTGCCAATATTCAGAGTAATAAAGACAGAGCTATGAGTAAAGATCTGTTGGGAAATTGTGGGAAATTGGTAATGAAAATACTTTTGTGGATGACACAGCAATTTCACCCACTCACATCAAGCTGAGAAACCTTTTAAGGACCAGATAAACCAAAGGCTGTGCCATTTGTCATGTACATATCTCCTCTATCATCATAATTTTCCTGCTGGCCAGTCTGTGGGAAGGGTCCTTTTTTGGGCTTCCTTCCTTCCTTCCTTCCTTCCTTCCTTCCTTCCTTCCTTCCTCCTTTCTTCCTTCCTTCCTTCCTTCCTTTCTTTCTTTCTTTCTTTCTTTCTTTCTTTCTTTCTTTCTTTCTTTCTTTCTTTCTTTCATTCACATTTTTCCCCCTCTGGGAACTAGTGTTTCTCAGAAAGGAGGAGAAAGGACAGCAAAGTTGCTGTTTGCCAAAAACAGTCATCATGAATTAAGAAATAAAAAAGTTCTTTTATTTCAGTCATTATATGCAGTTGCAATTCCTCAGCATAGCTTAGTTTAGCATAGCTAGAAACAGCTTGATTGAATTATATACCTGAGGGTGAAAATGCCTCTGGCCATTGAGATAGAGTTGGGAAGGAATTTAATGACTGACTTGAAGCAAATTTGAAAAGTGAGGAGGCCGTTCCATTAGACTCACTGGTATTAGTTTCTGAACCCACAACATGTGAGTCATGAATTTTTAAAAAACCCTCAAGAATTTTTGACTGCAAAATAATTGCACTAATTCTGTTTAATGGATGTCCCTGGTGATAGACATTTAAGACTTACAAAAGGGGGGAGGGGTGAAGCAGTAGAGGATACCTACTCTCTATGTGGCCCTTGCTAGGCCTCCTGAGAAACACAAAGAAGGAGAAATTGTCTATCCCCAGGAATACGAATGCCTGGTTAAGACACATTGGTGGAAATGCTAGCAAAAGACAGGGCAATATAAAATATGAGTCACATGTATGATATAGTAGACAACAAATATTATAGGCTTTGAAAAGAAATAAAGGCTCCATTAATTTGACCATATATTCATTATTTGGTAAGCCAACAGATATTATATGCCATGTACTAGGCTAAATAAGAGAAATAATTTAATATGCAGATACTGCCTGAAATGTACATGGAAGTCTAGCTTTGTGGATTTGAGCCACACACATGATTTTACCTTCCATTTGAGCTTTACTTACACCTCTTTGTACAGATGCAGAAACCAAGACTCAATTAAATAACCAGGTAATTAATTCAAATGAAGGTTAGAGGCTGACATGAAGGTTTTTATATTTCAAAAAAGGTTTATTTATTTATATGGTAGAGAAAGGGAGAGACACAAAAGTAGCAGGGACCTAAGTACTTGGGCCATCATCCACTGACTTCATGGATGCATTTGCAGGGGGCTGGATTGGTAGTGGAGTTGCTGGAACTCAAACTGGCACTCTGATGTGGGATGCCAGAGTCACAAGCAGCAGCTTAGCCCACCGTCTGACTAAGCTGGCCGTGGACCTGAAAGTTAGAGTATCAGGCTTCAGAGATGTATCAGAGGTATTAGGCTGGGTACTGGAAGGGCCTGTGAACTGGAATAGTCAGGTGAGTGAGGGTGTCTGGTCTAGAAGGGAGATTTCATTTTAAGTACATTGTTAGAAGCGATGAGAGATATCCATGTAAACCACTCACTGGGCCTTTTGAGATGTGGGATGCATCTTTGATGTCTAAAGACTTGAAAGTCATTCTTGTAGAAATGATGGTAAAATAATTAATAGGAATCCATGAGTTCTTCAAGAGAGGAGATGTGAATATTCAAGAGAGGGAGCAACCCTGAGCAAAGCCTATGTTTTGTGGAAAGGAATTGACAAGGGCAGTCAGCAAAGGGGCAAAGAGAGAGGGAGAGTGTCAGGTCATGCTGCCTCATCTCAGGGGACGGTAGAATCCCTTCAGGATGGAACTTGTTAAAAGCCACAAGGAGTGAAAGGAGAATGGGGCTAAAACAGGGGACTTTGAGGATAGCAATGAGGAGCTGATTCTTGGGAATGCAAGTTCAGTAAAGCAGGGGAAGCCAAACTAGCCCACATTAAGAGAATGGAGTGCAGTGAGGAATGAAAGCAGTGGAAAGAAACTACTCAACTAGGGAAATTTTAAAGGTTTAAGTGTGAACTTTTTAAAGTTAAGAAAAAAAGATCCATTGTTGTTTCTGTACGTTATCCAAGAAATGTAATAAGATTAATCTTACCCTGCTAATAAAATGAAAGCAGCATTGTACATTCCTGACTCTTATAATTACTCTTACTGTGAAGTTGGCAGACTGCTTTAGGGATTTATCTGAAATCTTATTCCCAGTAGATCTGGAATTTAGTCATCATTATGGTACAGAGTGTAAAGCATGGAAGAACAAAATCAAAGGTCACTCTCTCTGCAAACGGGGAGAGGCCTGCTTTAAGGTCACTTCCATGGTAGCATAATACCTTTGTTAGGCTCTGGTCATCCCACTGACCAACAGTCTCTGTACATGCTGGAGGCACACAATATTTATTCAGTGGAACGTGCATGTGTTAATTGTGGGTATAATCATTTTATTGTGAACACTGTTTTCTTTTGAACTGTAAAGGCAGGTGTTACTTGGTAGCACTCAGCATTGTAAGCATGAATGTGATGCTTTCAACCAGAAGGCTGACATTAAACAGGGCATAAACTAACTTCACTAATGAAAGGCTTTTGCCATTCTCCAATTTACTACCTTTCAGAGATTCAGCAAAGAATTGTTTTTCAGGCCAGTAGCATTTTGATGGTGCTGTGATGCACCAACATCACCCAAAGAAAATGAGATATTTTCTGTTATTCCTTTCAGAAAGTCCAAGTATGTTTCATTTATTTACACATTATACTATACCTCTTCCTGAAGGGATTTTTATGTGCAATACAAAATGATGTTAATGTGACAGGTACCATCAGGATTAGAAAAAAAGACCAGAGTAGCCAACATCTAAAGGGGCATAAGGAGGACATGCTTCTAGACTGTCCAAATGAACCCTTTCCCAAACTGGACATTGAGTATACTACTATCTGTATTTCCTAATGACCACAGCCAAGCTGAAACAGTTTGGATATAATTTTTATTGTTGATTTTAAAAAGTCACTTAACATCTCTGGAATAAAATCTTTCCCAGTAACCAAAATCTAGGAAGAATTTAATTATGTAAGTGACTACATAAGTGGTTTGGAGGAACAGGGCAGACAATGGTTTAAGAACAATGCTGCACCATGTTCGACAAAAACTCTCCTATGCCTCCCTTTGTAAAGTTTGAAGACATAATATTAAATTTAATCTCAAGGAAGATAATTGCAACTGGACATGGGAGACAGTGGTTGTCAGACAGTTAATTGCTTTCTTTAAAAATGTTTATTTTAATTATATAAGAAATTATAGTAATTATAAATTTGAGGAATCATAAGCCGTGGCACACTGGGTTAATCCTCTGCCTGTGGCGTCAGCATCCCATATGAGCGCCGGTTCTAGCCCCGTTTGCTCCTCTTCCAGTCCAGCTCTCTGCTATGGCCTGAGAAAGCAGTAGAAGATGACCCAAATGCTTGGGCCCCTGCACCCGTGTGGGAGACTGGGAAGAAGCACCTGGCTCCTGGCTTCCGATCAGTGCAGCTCCGGCCATTGCGGCCATTTGGGAAGTGAACCAATGGAAGGAAGACCTTTCTCTTTGTCTCTCTCACTGTCTGTAACTCTACCTGTCAAATAAATAAAATCTTAAAAAAATATTTGTATAAATTTAAAACCAAAGTTATAATAAAATAAAATTAATTTCAATATCACTTTCTGTTTTGATATATTATTTACAAGAGTAAGTACTTGAGTATAAACATATGAATATAAACTTATGTATGATACAACATGTGTAAGCATATAAATATGAATAGATATGCTATTTATAATCTTTTACTTTTGAGATATATCTATATGTATCTGTAATATTTGTATTATTCTTCAACTTAGTAGTAACTCATGGGCTTTACCCATGGAAACTATATTAATAATCATGTGAATATTCATAATTCATTCAACTGTTTCTTGGTTGTTGGGATACCTACAGAATATTTTAGTAAGGATTATAGTCACTTTATGATATTTGTTACAGGTATTTTCATAGTCTATGATTTGCCTTTAATTTAATCTTTTGGTGTTGGAACATTTAGTTTTTATTTAGTCAGCTTTCTCTATTGTTGTTTGGTTCTTTGTTTTTGGTCTATAAAGTCTTTCTTCTCACATTCAGTTATTTTGTTCATATTTGGAAAGCAGAAATTTAATTAGGAAAGTGATTGTCCCTACCAAAAGCATAGCCTTAGGCAAGTAATTATTTATAAGAAAAATAAATAATCCCAGTCAGAAGGAGAAAGTGAAGAGGAAAAAGTAGGACAAAAAGGACAAAGTATTAGGTCTCACTGTTTTTGTCTTTGCTAATATACTTACACAATATCTTCCCCCTCCAAAATTATGAGTGTGTTTTGAAATTTTCTACTAGTTCTTTTTAAAATTTTTTTTAAAAAGATGTATTTATTTTGCTTGAAAGGCAGAGTTAAAGAGAGACAGCGTCCATCTCTGGTTCACTCCGCAAATGGCCACAAAGGATGAGGCTGGGCCAGGTTGAAGCCAGGAGCTGGGAACTTCTTCTGGGTCTCCCATGTGAGTGCAGGGACTCAAGTACCTGGGCCATTCTCTGCTGCTTTCCCAGGCACATGAGCAGGGAGCTGGATCAGGAGTGGAGAAGCTCATATGGGATGCTGGTGTTGCAAGCAGTAGCTTTACCCTCTTTGCCACAAAGCCTGCCCCTCTACTTGTTCTTTAATAGATTAATCTTTTACACTTAAATATTATCCATTTGTATTATTTAGCTGACATATGCTTAGATCTAATGATTCTGTTACAAAATAAATCTATCAGTACTATTTATTAGCACATTGCTCTTTTCCTGCTGATTTAATGATACTTGCTGATGTTCTGTAACATTCAGTTTGTTGAAATGCCTACCCCACCTCCTTGAAGATCTTTCTTCAAATAAAAAAAGTAATATCCAGAATATCATTGGTATTCTGATTGGGATCACATTGAATCTGTAAATTGCTTTTGGTAGTATGGATATTTTGATGATGTTGATTTTTCCAATCCAGTAACATGGAAGATTTTTCCATTTTTTAACATCTTCTTCCATTTATTTCTTTAGTGTTTTGTAATTTTCAACATAGAGATCTTTGACATCCTTGGCTAAATTTATTCCAAGGTATTCAATTTTGTTTGGAGCTATTGTGAATAGGAATGTTCTTAAAAGTTCTTTCTCAGCCATGACATTGTCTGTATATACAATGGTTATTGATATTTCCATGTTAATTTTAATCCTGCCGCTTTATCAAACTCTTTCATGAGTTCCAATAGTCTCTCAGTGGGGTCTCTATATAGAATCATGTCATGTGCAAATAGGGATTGTTTGACTTTCTCCTTTCCAATTTGTATCACTTTGATTTCTTTTTATTGCCTAATGGCTCTGATTAAAACTTCCAGGACTATATTAAATAGCAATGGTGAGAGTGGGCATCCTTGTCTGGTTCCAAATCTTAGGGAGAATGCTTCCAACTTTTCCCTATTCAATAAGATGCTGGCAGTGGGTTTTTCTTAAATTGCCTTGATTGTGTTGAAGAATGTTCCTTTTATATCCAATTTGCTTAAGGTTTTCATTATGAAAGGATGTTGTATTTTTTTTTATTATTTATTTGACAGGTAGAGTTATAGACAATGAGAGAGAGAGACAGAGAGAAAAGTCTTCCTTCCATTGGTTCACCCCCCCAAATGGCCGCTACAGCTGGCGTTGCACCGATCCGAAGCCAGGAGTCAGGTGCTTCTTCCTGGTCTCCCATGCTGGTACAGGGGCGCAAGCACTTGAGCCATCCTCCACTGCCCTCCCAGGCCACAGCAGAGAGCTGGGACTAGAACCAGCGCTCATATGGGGTGCCGGCGCCGCAGGAGGAGGATTAGTCAAGTGAACCATGGCGCCGGCCCCAGGATGTTGTATCTTATCAAATACTTTCTCTGCATCTATTAAGATAACCACATGATTTTTGTTCTTCAAATACCAACGTGTATCTAGAAAAAATGATGCTAAAATTCATATGGAAATACATGAGACTCCAAATAGCTAAAGCAATCTTAGAAAACAAAAACAAAACCAGAGGTATCATAATACTTGATTTCAAGACATACTACAGGGCAGTTATAACCAAAACAGCCTGGTACTCACACAAAAACAGGCTTGCAGAAAAATGGAACAGAATAGAAACTCCAGAAATGAATCCATGCTTCTATAATCAATTTATCTTGGACAAAGGAGGTAAAGTCAATCCCTGGAGCAAGGACAGTTTATTTAATAAATGGTGATGGGAAAACAGGATTGCCATGTACAGAAGTATGAAACTAGGCCCCTATCTTATATCTTACCAAAAAATCCACATAACGACCTAAATCTATGACCCTATACTATCAAATCACTAGAGAACATTGGGGAAACCCTCCAAGACATTGGCATAGGCAAAAGTTTCTTGGAAAAGACCCCAGAAGCACAAGCAATAAAAGCCAAAGTTGACAAATGGAATTACATCAAACTGAGAAGCTTCTACATTTCAAAAGAAACACTCAGCAAAGTGAAGAGGCAACAGACAGAACAGCAAAAAATATTTGCAAACTATGCAATTGATAAAGAGTTAGCATCCAGAATCTACAAAGAGCTCAAGAAATTCAACAACAAAACAAACAATCCAATTAAGAAATGCGCTAAGGGTTGAACATGCATTTTTCAAGAGAGAAAATTCCCAAATGGCCAACAGACACATGAAAAAATGCTCAAGATCACTAGCCATAGGGAAATACAAATCAAAACCACATTGAGGTTTTACCTCACCCCAGCTAGAATGGCTTTGATACAGAAATCAACAAACAACAAATGCTGGTGAGGATGTGGGTAAAAGGCAACCTGGCCCACTGTTGGTGGGAATGTAAACTGGTCCAGCCACTGTAGAAGACACAGCATGGAGATATCTCAGAAATCTGAATATAGACCTACCACATAATCCAGCCATCCCACTCCTGGGAATTTACCCAAACCAAAAGAAATCAGTATATGAGTTACCTGTAGCCCCGTGTTCATTGTGGCAAAATTCATAATAGCTAAGATATGGAATCAACCCAGATGTCCATCAACTGTTGACTTGATAAAGAAATTATGATACGTACATGCTATAGAGTACTAGTCAACTTTAAAAAAATGGAATCCTGTCTTTTGCAACAAGATGAATGCAACTGGATATCATTAAACTTAGTGAAATAAGCCAGTACCAAAAAGACAGGTATCATATATTCTCCCTGATCCAAGGTAACTAATAGAATACCTGAAATGTAATGCATTGGAGATTTGGTGGTTGTTTATATCCCTTGTGTCTTCCATAGAGTAACTGTGGTTTTTTGTTTTGTTTTGTTTTTTTCTCTTCATACTATTTGTTGGATTCTTTTATTTAGTGTAGGGTTAACTATACAATCAGTAAACAAACTCAAAGTAGATCTTTGTAAAAATCAAGAGTGGGGATCAGAGAAGGAGGGGGAGAATGGGGGAGCATAAGGTGGAAAGTATCACTGTATCACTGTGTTCCTAAGTCTGTATGTATGAAATACATGAAACTTGTATAACTTAAATAAAATTTAAAAAATTTTAAAAGCATTATCCATAACTATTGGCCTATTAAATTTCACTTGTATTGAATCCATCTAGATCATTTATAACTTCTCATAAAACTGTCCATTGCACATAATATTTAGAATTTTGTGTTTTATAATGTTTGTATAAAGTTATAATAGATTACATGACATATTACCACATAATTTAAAATGTTCTTATTTTCTTGATTATATGTATTTTCTCATTATTAATTATGTTTGTGTTTTTTTTTTTCCTGCTAAGTTTGGCAAAGAGTACTGTTTTGCAAAGAACTGAATTTTGAAATTTTTTAAAAAAAGATTTATTTATTTATTTGAAAGGCAGAGTTACAGAGAGGTCTTCCGTCTTCTGGTTCACTCCAAAATGGCCACAATGTTTGGAGCTGGGCTGATCTGAAGCCAGGAGCCAGGAGCTTCTTCCAGGTCTCCCATGAGGGTGCAGGGCCCAAGCATTTGGGCCATCTTCTACTGCTATCCCAGGCCATAGCAAAGAGCCGAATCAGAAGTAGAGCAGCCTGGTCTTGAACCGTGCCTATATGTGATGCCTGCACTGCAGCTAGTGGCTTTACCTGCTACACCACAGCGCCAGCCCTGAAGTTTGAAATTTTGATATCAATTTCCATTATTTAAAATTTCCTTCAATTATTTTATTTTTATTCAAAATTTTCTTTTTTTCCCATTTAACTTAGGTTCTGTCTTTTTCTTCTGAATTTTGGGGTTTAAATAAGACTTTGAAGACTGCCTTTAGAAATAAATTTGTCCATATATCTGAAGTTTATATTTTTGTTTTTATCTTCATTATTATTTTTGTTTGTTTAAAGATTTATTTACTTATTTTAAAGATGAATTACAGAAAGAGAGAGGCAGAGACAGAGAGAGAGGGAAGTCTTCCATCTGATGGTTCACTAACCAAATGGCTACAACAGTCAAGGCTGAGCCAAACTGAAGCCAGGAGCCAGGAGCTTCTTCTGGGTCTCCCACGTGGGTGCAGGGGTCCAAGCACTTGGGCCAGTTTATGCTGCTTTCTCAGGTGCATTAGCAGGAAGCTGGTTCAGAAGTGGCACAGCCAGGACTTGAACTAGCATCCATATGGGATTTTGGTGCTATAGGTGGAGGCTCAACCTGTACGCCACAGTACTGGCTCCCCTCATTGTGTATTTGTTTATTTTTAAAGATTTATTTATTTATTTGAAAGGCAAGAGTTACAGAGAGAGCGGGAAAGACAGAGAGAGCGATATTCAATTTGCCAATTCACTCCCCAGATGGCTGCAACAGTTGGGGCTGGGTCAGGCCAAAGCCCAGAGCCTGAACTATGTCCAGGTCTCCCTTGTGGGTACAATGGCCTAAGCAATTGCGCCATCTTCTGCTGATTTTCCAGGTTCATTAGGAAGGAGCTATATCAGAAGTGGAGCCACCAGGACTTGAACCAGCACCATATGAGCTGTTGGCAGTGCAGCCAGGGCTTAACATGCCTTGCCATGAACCAGCCTGCACCTTCATTGTTTTCCAGGTCAGTCTCTCAACTGATATGTCTTGACACACTGAAAAATATTGATATCAAATTGTGTCACAAGAGTTGTGCTGGCTTAAAAAAATTAATTGAGAAACTTTTATTTCTTTTATACAATAGAATAATGTGTCAAATCAGAATTAGGTGATCTTTTTATTCATTTTAAAATTAGCTAATTTAAAATTATAATTTTTTTTGACAGGAAGAGAGAGAGAGAGAGAAGGAGAGAGAGTGCATAAGTGCTCCCATCCACTGGCTAACATCAAAAGTCTGCGAGGGTTAGGGCTCAGCTGGGCCAAAGCTGGGAACTGAAAACTCAACCTGGATCTCCTACAGGGGTGAAAGGAACCCAACTATGTGACCAGCACTACTGCCTTCCAGGGTCTGCAACAGCTGGGAGCTGGAATTGGGAGCAGAGCCGGAAGTCACACCCAGGTGCTCTGAGACAGGGGTGTTTTAACTGGCATCTTAACTGCTAAGTCAAAAACCTACCCCATGGGCATTGCAAAGTTTATTTGTTTATTTATTTGTTTGTTTGTTTATATTTGAAATAGGGAAAGAGAAAACAAAAATCTTCCATTTGTTGGTTTACTCCCCAAATACCTGCAACAGCTGAGCTGAGCTGGACTAGGCTGTTCCAGGAGCCTAGAACTCATTCCAAGTCTCCCACATAGGAGGTAGAGACTCATGTACTTGATCCATCACCAACTGCCTCTCAGAGTGTGCATTAACAGGAAGCTGGAGTTGTAAGTGGAGGAGGAACTGAGGCTCTCTGATATGGGTTGCAGGCATCCCAAGTGTGTTTGAACCACTGTGCTCCATGACCACTCATCTAGAGTCCTCTCTAAAAGGCAATTTTTGGGGGCTGGCGCAGTGGCGCAATAGGTTAATCCTTTGCTTGTGGTGCCGGCATTCCATATGGGCACCAGTTCTAGTCTCAGCTGCTCCACTTCCAGTCCAGCTCTCTGCTATGCCCTGGGAAAGCAGTAGAAGATGGCCTGAGTCCTTGGTACCCTGCACCCGTGTGGGAGACCATGAAGAAGCTCCTGGCTCCTTGCTTCGGATCAGTGCAGCACTGGCCATAACGGCCATTTGGGGAGTGAACCAGCGGAAGGAAGACCTCTCTGTCTCTCCCTTTCACTGTCTGTAACTCTACCTCTCAAATAAAATAAATAATATAAAAAAGATAAATAAATAAAAGGTAATTTTTATATGTTTATCTTAATTTTATGTTAGTTTCTTTAAGAAATTCTTTGTAAAAAATATTTATTTATTTATTTATTTGAAATTCACAGTTACACACAGAGAGGAGAGGCAGAGAGAGAGAGAGAGAGAGAGAGAGAGAGAGAGGTCTTCCATCCAATGGTTCACTCCTCAGATGGCTGCAATGGCCAGAGCTGCGCCAATCCAAAGCCAGGAGCAAGGAGCTTCTTCTGGGCCTCCGACGTGGGTGCAGGGGCCCAAGGACCTGGGACATCTTCTACTGCTTTCCCAGGCCATAGCAGAGAGCTGGATTGGAAGTGGAGCAGTCAGGACTTGAACCTGCACCCATATGGGATGCTGGCACTGCAGCCGGCCCCAAGAAATTCTTAACTGAATTTGAAATAATCCAAGAGTCCTTGTCTTGGCCATAGGGGCTAAAGTTTTATTTTCAGAAGTGATATGCTTGATGTTTCCTGACTGAGGTTAGTGATTTTGTTTTTGTTTTACTCTCCCCTTCTTTACTTTTTAAAATGCTCATTCTATTTTTTTCTTTTTTCCTTTTTAAACAATTTTTGAAGCTATTATAAATTTTAAAACACAATGACTTTGAAGATATACATTGTGTTTAACATTTGACTCAAGGTTACACTTCCATTTATTTTAAAATTTTCCTCATTTTTTAATCACCAGAATCTAGTTCAATTTGATGTTTTCAATCACTTTCTCCCTGTTATGTGAGAAATTTACCATATTTTGCATCTTCCACTTTAATGTAATTTGTTTTATTCTGTTATATTTTTATTATTTGTTGTAATATATATGTTATATTTCAGGATTTTTTAAATTTTGTTTTCCCTTTTAACTTATTTTTCAATAATTTAAACTCTTCTACTTTTAATGTGTCTCAGTATCAACTTACCATGACCTTCCTATTCTTGACTTTTAAAGTTCACTTTATCCCTTGCTAGAAGCATGTCTTCAAGTAATTTTCTTTCAAGATTGTGGATGATCCTTTTTTCTCAATATGGTTTGCATTTTATAATAACTTTCTATTTCCTTCATGTCTGAATGACAAGTTGGCTTAACAAAACATCTTTAATTCACGGACTTTTTTCCTTCAAAAGCCTGTGGTTGCTTTTTTCATTACATCTTGGCATCTAACGTTGCAAAAGAAGATTCTGAAGCCAGTAAAATTTTGATGTCTGCTAGTAACATGTGTTTCTGGAGGACTGCTCGTTAAATCATTTTGTTTATTCTTTTAAGTCCAGTATTTTATCACTTTTGGGTTTCTTTTTAATAATTGTGCTAAGTCTCTCTAACACAAAGACTTCTTTGACAATTGTGTCCATACTTATCTTATTACAAAATCCTATTGTAATACCTCTATTACCTCTGAAAACTATTCACTGTCTTACTTTGTTCTGCTACCATCCAAGGTGAAGCCTTGCCTTGCTTATTTACAAACCAAACATTGTTGTTAGGGAGATTGTTTTCCCCTAAAATTCAAACTTGTTTCCACCACATATCTGATTAAATTATCTCAGTGATTTTTTTTTTTTTAGGTGAGCAGAAAAGTCTCTAACAGGGATTAAGCATAGAATTTTTCAAATTGTAGGTGGGATCCATTGATAAGTTATAAAGTCAGTTTGGTTGATCAAGAAAGCATCAAAGGGGGCTGGCACCGTGGTGCAGTAGGTTAATCCTCCACCTGTGGTGCCAGCATCCCATATGGATGCCGGTTCTAGTCCCAGTTGCTCCTCTTCCTGTCCAGCTCTCTGCTATGGTCTAGGAAAGCAGTGGAATATGGCCCAAGGGCTTGGGCCCCTGCACCCGCATGGGAGACCAGGAAGAAGCACCTGGCTCCTGGCTTCGGATTGGCGCATCTCCAGCTGTTGCGGCTATTTGGGGAGTGAACCAACGGAAGGAAGACCTTTCTCTCTGTCTCTCTCTCTCTCTCTCATTGTTTATAACGCTACCTGTCAAATAAATAAATAAAAATCTAAAAAAAAAATCAGTCACTGCATATGTGAAGTAAGCACATATAATATAAGCAATCCTACACAAAAAGATTTCATGAACTGTTATCTACTCTCACTATGAGAAAAGCCCTCTAGTAGTCTTATTTTATTCTTCTCTCTCTTTTTTTAAACACTCATGATCTAGAATATTGATTTCTGTATTTGGACATAGAGGTATGTGTACTGGGTTACAATGTAGCACGTATTTCTCATGTAGGTCATGGCATTAAAAAACAGTTGAAGTCTCTGACCCATGATGTCCTGGATGGTCTATCCCTTATCAAACTCTCTAGGCTGGCTTGGATGTAGTTTTCCCCCCAGAAGTTAATGTGATGGAAGTCGGTTCTTAGTGAGAGGTGTTGGAACCTTTTAAGAGATGTGACCTGGTAGGAGGTGATTAGGGGAATGGAAGCATTACTTTCAGAAGGAACTAACTTTGTTATAAGGTAGCTGGGGCACTCCCTTGAATCTCTCTTCTGCAGGCATCACTCACCTCTCTTCATATGGTCCAGTCAAGTGATGCCATTCACCACGTTACGGTGCAACATGAGGCCTTTACTAGATATGATTGGCTGAGCATGAACTCTGCCTACAAAACTGTGAGGCACGTGGAAGACTTGGGTTGATTTCCCAGATCCTGCCTTTGTCCCCATCTTGGGCTGTTACTCTCTCTGTCCCTCTGTCTATCTGCCTTTCAAACAAGCATACAACTAAATAGGCACTTTAAAAAGTTGTGAGATAACATTTATAACACACATCTTATAAAGTACTCAGCATAGGTATTGTGTGTGTTACAGAGACACAAAATAGACAAGGGCACACCCCATTATCTTATCATTCCTGTTCCTCTTACCTCCAGTTCTCTGATCATTTTTAGTCATTAGCTTTGCAAGTGCTGTTCTATATGTCTAGGACTCCTGTTTCCCTGGTTAATTCCCAGTGTTTTCCAAACCTTCCGTGAAACACATTTCCTCAGGGAAAACTCTGACTTCATAACAAGGTCAAATTCCCCATTGAGGGGCTGGTACTGTGGGGTAGCGGCAAAGCCGCCACTTACAGTGCCAGTATCCCATGTGGGGCCAGTTCAAGGCCCTGCTATTCCACTTCCAATCTAACTCTTTGCTATGGACTGGGAAAGCAGTGGAAAATGGCTTAAGTCTTTGGGCCCTTGCACTCACTTGGGGAACCCAGAAGACACTCCTGGCTCCAGATTGGCTCAGCCCCAGCTGTTGCAGCCATTTGGGGTATGAACCAGTGGATGGAAGACCTCTCTCTCTCTCTCTCTCTCTGTCTCTCTCTCTCTCTCTATCTCTTCCTCTTTCTCTGTAACTCTGCCTTTCAATAAAATAAATCTTTAAAACAAATTCCCCATCATCTGCTTTTGTGATATCACCTGCTCATTTGTTAAGTTCAAGTTTCTCTTTAGTCATGTGATTATCTGTCCTTTCCTCATTACTGATAAGGAAGAAAACAACATAGGAGATACCCCTTACTGTATTTTGTAGAATGACACCCCAATAATTATTTATTATGTGTGTTATAAATGAATGTGTATTCCCACATTGTTTTATCTTCGTTTGAGAAGATTGTTTTCATTCACTTTTGGCTACTGCACTGTCTCTGACTTGTTACTTATTACTCTTGTGTCATCTTGATGAATATTTAGATTTCTTACAATGGATATTTTTTTCACCTTCTATATTGACTCTATGTTTTTAATATTTACTCTTTTCCTCTGCATTCTGAAATGGCTTATCAGTTCTATTATTTTAACTAATTATGGTCCTTAAACTGCATAAATTTCAGGGATTTTGTTGCCTCTATTATTTACTACATAATGTTTTCTTAATTGAACCTCGTAGATTTTTAATGTCATTCTGTTGTCTTTAAATCCCAGTCTGTTCATGCCTGTTTCTGCTTTTTAAAATTTTTATTAGTATAAAAAGTTCAGAGTTCATGTATTTCAGATACAATTTTAAGAAGATAAGCATACTTTCTTCATTCCTTCCTTCCCTCAATCTCCCTCTTTCTTTTCTTTAACTTTTGCAATAACATACCTTTCTAAAAATCATGTAAATCATGTCTCATTTCATTCTATTGAGAATTCCAAGTACTTTTCTAAAAAATTTCCTCTGGTTTTTATCATAAGTTGACTCCCAAAAGTTATGCATTCTTTTTGGACTCAGAGAATGATACTGATTCATTTTAGGGTCAAGATTCTCTTTCTCTCCCTCTCTCTAACTCTCTCTTCTTTTTGCCAACAAACTATGTATGCTACTTACCGTTCACTTGCAACTTGAAGATTTTCAGATCTCTAGCTATAGGACAACATGATATACAAAATACCTACCCAAATGTATTTAGCTAAAGAGGCTTTGCAGGAGATGGGAGTCTTCTGTTTCACACCCTAGTTATCTGAAGCATATTTTAATTTCCCAGCATCTTTATCGAGTTATTGAATGTGAATATAGGGATGGATGGGAATTCATATTTTGCCAGATTCAGAAATTTGGTAGAACAATAAATAGAAGAGCCTTGCTCACTTCTCAGGTTGATAGAAAATGTGCCTTTATGACTTGGGTAAGCAGTGTATGTGTTGAAGATCCTTTTCTGCGTAGTTTCAAGTTAAAAGGTTCGTTCTACTTAATGAGGTAAAATATGGATTGGTAAGGACTCATTTCTGAAACCAGCTCGACTATCTTCATAGTTAGTCAAAATCACTTATCCAGATATATGAAGGCAACAGATATGCTTAGTTTTTACTCTATGAGGGGCTTCAACAAGTCATGGGAAATTCACATTTTCTTTTAATTTCATTTTTCTGCAAATTTTTTGAATATCCCTTATGTGTATGTGTTCTGTTTTATGTTTCCATGTATTTATGTGATCCAATTAAAATCATGGCGTTGAATTTCACAGTAAAGTTCACAGAGTAACTATTCTGAAGTTTGAAAAGATGAGAGTTCACTTTAGGAGGTCAGGTAGGAATTACAGCTACACCTTTTCCAGAATTAGTTATTGAAACTGGGCTAAGCATGCTTCATTTACAAGCCTTTAACAAAGGACCTCTGACTGGGAATATTTATTCATCTGATCATTATATTGTTTCTCTTGTCCTCCACTGAAGGGCTTTCTGGAACCTACAAAACAGAAAGAACTTGTCCTGTACTGTGAAACCGTAAAAATGCTAACACTACCCTTAGTATGTTTACTGGCTTTAATTTCCATGGTAATTATACTTTTGGTGTTTAACATTTGCCAAGTGGGTATATTTCTCCTTGTGTTTGGGAACATTGGAAGCAATAAGAAATGTTTACAATTATACATTCATTTATACCTAAGCCATATAGGTTCATCATCTAGCAAATGAGGAAAGGGTGTGTGGGAATTTTTCTGTTTGAGTTTTTTGGCATGTTTGTCATCTTAATGTCCAGGCTGTGTTACCCCAGGTGGCCTAGTGTTCATAAATATTTTTGTTTATATCATCTCTTTTTCAAAAATATTTCCATGGGTAACAATTTCCCCAAACATTTTTATTTACTGTTACTGCTTTTTGTAGAGCCTTCCACAGACTTATTTATTAGAAATAGATACAAACTATGAGTCCTTGAATTATTTCAGACAAAATGAATTTGGAATTTTGGGGGAAGTTGCTCAAGGGGAAAAGGAGACTATGCTTTCTTCTATGTGTATTATTAAATCAAGACATAGGCCGGTGCCGCGGCTCACTAGGCTAATCCTCTGCCTTGCGGCGCCGGCACACCGGGTTCTAGTCCCGGTCAGGGTGCCGGATTCTGTCCTGGTTGCCCCTCTTCCAGGCCAGCTCTCTGCTGTGGCCAAGGAGTGCAGTGGAGGATGGCCCAAGTGCTTGGGCCTGCACCCCATGGGAGACCAGGATAAGTACCTGATCAGTGCGGTTCGCCGGCCGCGGCCACCATTGGAGGGTGAACCAACGGCAAAGGAAGACCTTTCTCTCTGTCTCTCTCTCTCACTGTCCACTCTGCCTGTCAAAAAATAAAAATAAAAAAAAATAAAAAAAAATCAAGACATAGAATAGATAGTTAATAGGTGTGGTCAAGATTGGCTTTAGGGGCAGGCAGCTAACCTGGTGGTTAACTTGCTGGCTAAGATGCATGCATCAAAGACAAGTGTTGTGTTGTAGTGAGTTAAGCCCCAACCTGTGACACCGGCATCCTATATGGATGCTGGTTCTAGTCCTGGCTGCTCCACTTCCGATCCAGGTCCCTACTAATGTTCCTGGTAAAGCAATGAAAGATGGCCCAAGAGCACTGGTCCAGCCCTGGCCATTGGCTATTTGGGGAGTGAATCAGCAGATGGAAAATCTCTCTGTCTCTCTCTCCCTCTCTCTGTCTCTTTTTTTTCTCTCTGTAACTCTACCTTTCAAATAAATAAAATGGATCTTAAAAAAGGAATGACGCATGCATCCCATATTGGTATCTGTGGGGAGGCCATTGTGATGGCTCAATTAATTCAATTCCTGCCACTCACATGGGGAACATGGATTGAGTTCCCAGGTCCTGCTTCTAACCTGGCTCAGTTCAAGCTGTAGGGGGCATTTGAGATGTGAACTAGTGAATGAGAGTTTTCTCTGTTTCTTCTCTCTGCCTCTCCAGTAACTAATAAAAATTTAAAAGAACAAGATTGTCTTCAGCCCAGCTTTTAACTGATACGTATATCTAAATGAAAAATTTTCCCCAAAGACAATGTTGAAGAAAGAGCTGTCAACTCTTTTCTTTATTACCTGTCTCCAGTGGTAGCAGTAGTAATTGTCTTTTACCTTAACTGGCTTAGGCCTGCTGTATTGCTCACTCTAATAAATATGTGATGGCAGCTTCAGCAGTGTTGATGAAGTTCATATTAAATTTTAGAGGGAAATTATTTCATATTTTAGCAGTTCCAGGTAAAGTCTGCAATTGACTTTAAGTTAAAATATTTAATAAGATTGACCTTGAGAAATACATGTGAAATTACATTTAGATCTATCACAAAGTTTATATTTGATATTATGGAGTTAGGATGATGAATGAGCCTAAGAAACTTTGTTCTTGTTTGCGTCTACTCTGTAGAAAAAGGCTGAAGAAAATATATACAAACCGACCCAACAGAGTTCCTGATGATGAATACTTGGATGAACCATTGATGCAACTTATATTATCTACCAGCATTGTACTATTTTCTAATTAGTGTTTGAAAAATATTATCTTCAGTTATCTACTAAGTTGATTTCACCCAAAATGGAATTGTTATATTTTCAATATATACGCATTGAGACATCACATTAATTTTTTTCTGGAAAGTGGATTATTAGTTCTGGAAAGAGAATTGTCTCATTATATCAGTTAAGTAGCCTATAATGTTAGCTGAAATTTGGTGTATATCAAATTAATATTGTTTTTCTTTTAGCCTGGATTTTACAGAGGCCTGAAAGTTTAAATGTCTAAACTGTTTTCATGGATATTTCAAAGATCAAAATATTTTTACTTCCTTTCCATAGTCTGAGAAGCAATACTTATTTAATAAAAAATGTGAACAAGAATATAATGGGGGAGGGCAGCATTGTGACATAGCTGGTAAACTTGCTGCCTGAGACACAGGCATCTACATGAGTACCGGTTAGTATCCGGCTGCTCTACTTTTGATCCAGCTCCCTACTAATGACCTGGGAAAAGCAGTGAAGGTAGCACAGGACTTGGACTTCTGCCATCCAAATGGGAGACCAAGCAGAAACTCCTGACTCCTGGATTTGGCTTGGCTCAGCCCTGGCTGTTGCAGCCATCTAAGGAATGAACTAGCATCAGATGGAAGGTCTCTGTCTTTCCTTCTCTCTGTAACTCTACCTTTCAAATAATCAAATTTTTTTAAAAGAACATAATTGGGGTCAAGAAATATGCATTTACTTATTTATTGGATCTTGCATTATAAAGTCCTACAATTTATTGGGTCATTGAATATGTCATTACTATTCCTGTAATTTGTCAGTCCCAATGGGTATGGACCGAGATCAAGCATAACTGCATGGCTCTTTTATTAGAGGAATTAGTGGGCTTCACATTTCATTCTAGCTGAGAAATGGAGGGGATTTGAAAAGAAGCTAGCTGAGGTATAAATGAGTTATGGTCGATACTTGAGGAGAATGATATTTGGTGAAAGCTTATATGAAATGGAAAATAGCTATCCAGAAAGCAAGTTGATGGAAAAAAATATATGCAGGGACAGACTGTCTTTGAAATGCTATCCCACAGAGTACACAAATAGAGCACAATTCTCAGTTCAGTGTGAACTTGAAGTAAAAATGAACAGAATATTACAGTGCTTAGATATTTCAGAGAGCAAAAACAATATTCTCACTTTTTCTGACTTAGATTCTACATATCAGTCTATTTTGTTAGATTTTTAAGAATATTACTTTCTTAAAAATGTTATTTCTGCATTTATTAATATTCTTAGACATAAATGGAATTCTGAATATATTTTTCTGTAATATACTTAATAGAAAGATAGAACTTAGACATTGGCATTTAGTTCAACAGCTTAAGTTTCTGCTTGCGATACCCACATTCCATATCAGAGCCCCTGGTCTGACTCTTGGCTGCTCTGCTTCTGTTCTAGTTTCTTGCTAATGCACACCCTGGGAAGCAGCAGGTGGTAACCCAAATGGAATTTCAGGTTCCTGGCTTTGGCCTTGCTCTTTTCAGGCATCTGTGGAGGCAAACCAGTGGGTGGTAGGCCTCTCTATGTATGCCTCTCTGCCTTTCAAATTAAATGAAATTCAATTAATTAATTATTTAAAAGAAACACAGGGATAAGAGAAATAAGGATTTGCATGTTGGGGGGACCACATTAAGTCTTGGAATTACAACAAGGTGATGGTAGTCATAGCCAACACTGGACTCTTCCAGAGAAGACTGGAATAATCTCGGAGAGTTAGCGCAATCTTTGTCCTAATGACCATGTTGAGGTTCAGCCAATTTTAAGCAATACCTTTTTACTTACAAGAGAACAAATAAGAGAAAAATAAGGATTTCAGATATTAAGATTTCTTCAGGTGTCAAAAACTAGAGAAAAAGTTTTCAGTTCCGTTTCAAGTGAAAAGGTTGCAGAAAGAGAATGAAAGATTCTATATTGTGCTTCATGCCTCATCTGATAGATTCAGGTCTGCTGTTTATTTTCCTGTCCTAAGATCAGAGTTGAGGATCCATGACTCTGGTTCATCCTTGGCCATGGCTTCCAACCCTTTCACTCTACATTGAAACAGAAGGCTTAGGCTGATGTTAAAAAAAAAAAAAAATATTTGACTCAATATCTATGCTAAAGAGAGTCAAAATGCCAAAGAACTTATGTAGCAAGTGTCCTAAGGCAATCTGAAAAACTAGTGTCAAATCTTTTAAAAGGAACAAAGGGTAAAATTCTCAAGGAGTAGAATATTAGTGCCTAGAATACAAACTGGATGACCCATACCTAAGAGGGCATAGGTAGAACTTTGGAGTTTACTTCCCTTTTATTCAAAATGTACATACTTGTGCAATCCAAACATCTTTTTTCACCCCTCAAAAGTGCTGTCATACCCATCCCAAATAATCTCCTGCCCACTCTGCAGAGATAACCAGTTTTCTGATTTTTCCTGCTATCAAATAGTTTTCTTGTTAAACAGAATTTCATATAATTAGAATCACTAAATGTATGTTCTTTAGTATAAAGTTTGCTAGGGCTGCCATAGAAAAACACCATAGATTGACTTACACAACAGAAGTTTGCTTTAACACGGTTTTGAAAGCTAGAGGTCGAAGATCAAGCATTCAGCAGGTTTGCATTTTTTCTGGGGCTTTGCTTCTTGATTTGCAGATGTGTGCCTTCTTCTCATGTGAGCTCAGATGGTCTTCCTTTGGCCTATAAGTTATTTATGTCCTAATGTTTTTTTTTAAGGGCATCCAGATATTGGACTAAGGCCTGCCCATTAGACCTTATGTTATCTAATAGTCTCTTTAAAAGATATCTCCAAATATGATCACATTTTGAGTACCAAGTGTTAGGCCTTCAATTTAATTGAATATGAATTTGTGGGGTAGAACAAGTCGGTATAAGAGCTTCTTTAAATAATCAAAATGTTATGGAAATTTATCTGTGATGTTTTATGAGTAATTTGTACTTTTTATTGCTGAGTAGTTTTTGATTATATGAATATACCATGGTTGAACTGTTTCCAGTTTACAGATAGTTGAGCTGTTTCCAGTTTTTTGTTATAATGCAAGATATGACTTGAATATTATTGCACAAGTATTTTTGCCAATGTATGTTTTCATTAAGTTTGACTAAGTATCTGGGAGTGTAATTTCTAGTCAAAGGAGTAGACATTCTCCAAATTTCATTGGGAGCATCCTACAATTTTTCTAAAGTGATTGCACAATTTTTACATTCCCACTATCAATTTAAAAGAATTGCGTTGCTCAAAACCCTTACCAACATCTAGTATTACAAGTCTTCATAATTTTACTCATCTTGGTGGGAGGGTAGTGGTATTTTTGTGATTTTAATTTGCATTTCCTTATAATACTTAATGATATAAAATACATTTATATGTGCTTGTTGACCATCTGTGTATGAGTATTTTAATTCACATTAAATAGAAAGCCTCTGGATACCCACAAGAAATACATATGTGAAGCCAACGTTCTCAGTGTGTCCATTGCCTAAATCCTCTGAAGACTAAGTTCTCATTTTGCACTTGACATTTGTGACCTCCCTAATCATGCCATGTGTGACCTGAGCAAATGCAGGTATAAATTACAGAAGGGTATGAAATTGGCCTTGAAGAAAAAGAGGAACTGAGTGTATGTATGACTTCACATGTCTATGTTTATTGGTGCTCTTTCAAATAACAAACATGTGAGACAAGAAAGAGAACTGTAATTAAAGTTGGCTTACATAGCAACTGGACAGGCAGTTGGAAAACTATGATGTTAGATCTCTATCTCACCCCACTTACCAATATAAATTCCAGATGGGTAAAAAATGTATTCTAATTATATTTAATCAGACACATATTCATTTTTATGAAGTCAAATATTTCTTAAAAGTTTCTAATGGAAATGCTGGTCCTGTATTCCATGTCTGTTCTACCCTTCTCCTAATCCTGTTGCCCACGGGCAACCACCTTCAAGAATTTCCACCAAGCTTGGCTTTGGTTCATAGCTGCTATAGCCATCTAGCTACTTTTTGGTCTACCAATTTTAGAAACCATATATAGACTCCCTACTACAGCAGATGAAGCCTTTTGTCCCCAAACAGCTCTCAGTCCCCTCAGTTTCATCTCCCCTTGACATAGAAAGATCAAAACTTTGGTTGGAGTAAGTTGATTTTGAATTATTATAATATGGGTATAGTCTTCCCTGCTTAGCCAAGAGGTACACTGTGATAATGTAATACTTTCATTATAATCCCTCATTCAGTGAGTTTATGTTCTCACTTCTTTACTTGTATTTCAATTATGCTGTTGTCTAAAAATACAAGTTATTAGAACAGGGGATGTAACAGGGAAATACCAAAGAAGGAAATAAGAAAAAGATAACTGGAGCACCAGAGTAAACTGAGCATGAGCTCAGGTGCCTGCAGATTGGGATGGAATTCTAGCTGTGCTTCTTGTTGGCCACGTGCCCTTGGAAAAATTATCTAACTGCCCACTGCCTAACATGTCTGTTTTCTTTATTTGAAAAATGAAAATGATAGTAAATATAATTTATGGAATATTTATAATGTGCATAATATGTACATAATTTCATTTAGCCTTTCTGTCAAAATAGCTTTTTTCTTTGTTTTATAGATGAGGAAACCAAAGCTCAGAGTTAATGCTTTGCATTTGTGAAAGTTGAGTGAAGCTGGAACATAAAACATATCAAGGACTGCATTTGTTACTGCCTCTTGAGTTGTAGTGACATTCAAATGAGATAGTACACACAAAGTGATTCACATAGCAATAGATACATAGTAGACATTCCATTCATAATGTTATTTATTGATAATTTTATACAATAGGTTTTTCTCATACTGAGATAAGCATGGTTTGAAATTCTTGATTCAGTTTCTTATTCAATTTATTTTCATTTATTTATCCAACAATACAATGATGTTCCAGATTTCATAGACCTTATAGGCTTACAGAGGATAAATGCAAGCAAACTTTTCATTATGATTAAGATCTGAGACAAATGTAGGTGTTTTGAAGGCTTGTGGGGGTATTCAGCATAATTTTAAGAGAATTAGGAAAGGTTTAGAATGCAATTTACATTTAGAATCATGAAGGAAAGAAAATAGTATGGAGCAGAAGGTATGGGGATTGGAGAAAAAAGAAGGAATATTATAGGCATAGAATATATTAACAGGGGCCTAGAAATACCAAGAGATTAAGGTAGTTTAATATGATGGTTCTGTGTAAATCCTTGTAATGATTCTCTGTTGTTGTACACAAACTACTCCACAATTTCATGTCTTAAATTTTAAGATTTAAACAAAAACAATATTTATTTTACTCATAAATCTGTATTCTAGGCATACCTTGTGATAATCTTTGTGTGTTTTCCACTTACCATAATTATAGCTCAAAGCCTTGGATTTGGAATCATCTGAAAGCTCATTTACTTCCAGTCTAAGGTTGGGAGGACTCAAATTGCTGAAATGTAAGGGATTGGCCCATCAAGGTGGCATGTACCAATGCCATCTCACTAGTCCAAGTGATCAATTTCTGTTCACAATTGATCATAATGATAGGACTAAGAACCAAAGGGATCATATAAACAAGACTAGTGTCTGCAAATACTAACTGATAGAATAAAAGAGGGAGAGAACGATCCAACATGGGAAGCGAGATACACAGCAGACTCAGAATGGTGGATGTCCTAAATAGCACTCTGGCCTCAGAATCAGCCCTTAAGGAATGTGGATCTGGCTGAAAAGCCCATGAGAGTATTTCAGGCATGGAAAGCCAAGACACTCTGGCAAAAAAAAAAAAAAAAAAAAAAAAAAAAAAACAAAAAACAAACACCTAAATGAAAGATCTCCACGAGTGAGATCCCAATAGAAAGAATGGGCCATCAAAGAAGGAGGTACCTTTCTCTGAAGGGAGGAGAGAACTTCCACTTTGAGAATGACCTTGTCTAACTATGATCAGAGTCAGTGAACTCAGGGGGCTTCCATAGCCTTGGCAGCTCATGACAAGAGCCTAGGGTGATTACTGAGGCCATAAACAAGAGTGTCAATTTGTTAAGTCAACAACAGGAGTCACTGTGCACTTACTCCTCATGTAGGATCTCTGTCCTTAATGTCCTGTACATTGTGTTTTAATGCTATAACTAGTACTCAAACAGTATTTTTCACTTTGTGTTTCTGTGTGGGTGCAAACTGTTGAAACCTTTACTTAATATATGCTAAACTGATCTTCTATATATAAAGAGAATTGAAAATGAATCTTGATATGAATGGAAGGGGAGAGGGAGCGGGAAAGGGGAGGGTTGCGGGTGGGAGGGAAGTTATGCGGGGGAAAAAAGAAAAGTAAGGGATTGGAAAAGCTTGGAATCCTTCAGCATCTCTCTCTATCTCTGCATGTTTGTCCACATAATGTCTCTAGTATGGCTGTGCGCTTCTTATCACTCAGGGTTCCAAAGACACAGATCCTGAGCTACAGCAAAGACAGAGCCAGAGAAAGAGATAGAGATACAAATTGAGACAGAGATAGAGATAAAGATCGAGATAGCACCAGGACAAAACGTATTGGCTTTATGACTTAGAATTGGAAACTGTACAGCATCATTTCCACAGTCATTCATTAGAAGTGAATCACCAAGTCTGGACTGTTTCCAAGGAGAGGGACATTAGACTTCACGTACTGAGGGGGGTGACGTGCTTTTGCAAAAGCACATGGGACTAGAAATATTGCAGGCACATTTTTGGAGGCTACTGTCATCCAATATGTTTCTGCTTCTGTGTGTTTCATAAGGAAATTTAAACGGTGAGGGCAGAGGTTGGTGAGCAAGAAGTAAAGAGATAATCAGGCATCAGTCATCTATGGTCTTTAAGACCATTTTAGCATGAAAGCAATGTAACATTTTGGAGAGGGGTGATACAATCAAATTCAAAGTTTATCAAACTTGTGTGGATTATAGAGAATAAGAAGCAAAATTGAAAGCAACAACTCTAGGTCAGAGGCTGTTGTATTGCAGTCAAGAGGTGATGCCATGGGGCTGGCGCCGTGGTGTAGTGGGTTAAGCTGCTATCTGCAATCCTGGCATCCAGTAAGGGCTCCAGTACAAGTCCTGGTTTCTTCATTTCCAATCCAGCTCCCTGCTAATGTGCCTGGGAAAGCAGTGGAAAATGGCCCAGTGCTTGGGTCCCTGCCACCAATGTGGGAGATGGCTGCATTCCCATATTGGAGTGCCTAGGTTCAATGTCTACCTCTGGCTCCTGACTCCAGCATCCTGCAGGCTCTGTGAGGCAGCAGTGATGGCTCAAGTCATTAGTTTCTGGCTACCCACATGGGAGATCTGGATTGAATTTCTGGCTCTTGTCCCTGTGGCCATTTCGGGGTGGGGGGGTGGGCCACAGTGGGCGTATGCTGTCTCTCTCAGTTTGTTTTTCTCTCTGCCTCTAAACAGTAACTAAATATTTTTAAAAGACCATTTTTATTGATGAAAAATTTTGATAACTCCATAAAGAGTAAGAAAACAGAATTAAATATAATAGACCAAATCTTTGTATAGATAATGACAACTCAAATTCAGGAGATGGGAGGTCAATGTGAGAATTAAGCAATCTCCAGAAACAGAAAAGAAACAGAAGAAAAAGATAAAATCACCTCTGGAATGAAGACTAAATGGCAAGATAATCCAGAATGAACAGAACATGGAAAATACAACAAGGAATATTGGAGAAGGGAATGAAAATGAATTAAAATAGAGAGCATGAAATAAAAAAAAAAATAGGGAGAGAGGGATAACTATAGAAAACAGGTAAAGATGATTTCATATACATACAACCAGAATCCTTGAATAAGAAAACTAAGCAAAGGAATAGATGCATTATTTCAGGTTATAATGCAAGAGAACTTCCCAGAAATAAAAGAATCTGAGTTTATACGTGAGAAACTGCAAAATGTGATCCATATTGGTCAACTCAAAGACAAATCCCAGTGCAACTCTTAAACTCCAGTGATAAAGAAAATGATCTCTGAACATCCAGATGAAAAGACCAAATAGCCTGCAAGCGAGAGACATCAACTTGAAGTCAGAATTCTTTATCACAAGATACAAAGCAAGACAACTTTGGGAAAAAAACGTTTTAAGTAGCAAGAGCAGAAAGTGAACCAAAGTCTTTATATCTAGATAAATTGTCCTTCTACAACAAAGGCTGTATAAAAACATTGAAAATATGACTGTTATATTCACAAATATAACTAAAGGATTAACTTTATTTAACTAAAAGACTGTAGAAGCTCTCACAAATGGTACATTGATGGCACACACTGAATATGTTTCAATACAGATCTAAGGTTAGATCAGAGTGGAGGGAGAGTATACAAACTTTGTATATTCTGATGAAGTAGAAATAAATTAACCCCCAGGAAAGATGATATGGAAGGGTAGAAAGAAAGTGAGGAGTTTAATAAGCTCATTCCTCAAGTGCAGTAACAACGTATCATTCAAAGCTGACAAATCAAATATTAGAAGACTTAAAGAGGAAAAAGTGAGCTGAAGACATAGCAGAAGACATTAGAAATGAGAACCAGTAGAAGAAAAACAAAACTTACCTAAATATAAAAAATAAAGAGCAAAGAAATACCACATAAAAATAGTAAGTATAATCAACATAAGATTGTATATAATAAATTATTATATTATATAATACAATCAATATAAGATAAAACAATATTCCAAACTTGAGATAGGAAGTATTGTTAAGTGGGAAAAACAAGATATAAGAAGTGTTTGATATAATTGTGAATAAATGTGGGTGACAAAGATATTAAATTTTTACAAATAATAAATGTAAGAATGGTGCACCAGAGCTTAATGAAAATTATTACACATTACAGTGAGTGGAAATGCAGCAGGATTCGCAGGATGATGGGAGACTTCTTTGAGTTTACATATATATGTGTATATATATCATACACTTGAGTTATAAAATTTCATATACATATATAAAGCTTTTAAAATGAAGAAATTGAATTCTAAAATGGAATACAAGTAAAAGTAAATGTATCTTTTTTTTTTTTTATTTGACAGAGTTACACAGTGAGAGAAAGAGACAGAGAGAAAGATCTTCCGTTGGTTCACCCCCCAAATGGCCGCTACGGCCGGAACTATGCCAATCCGAAGCCAGGAGCCAGGTGCTTCCTCTTGGTCTCCCACGCAGGTGCAGGCGCCCAAGCACTTGGATCATCCTCCACTGCCTTCCCAGGCCACAGCAGAGAGCTGGACTGGAAAAGGAGCAACTAGGACTAGAATCCAGTACCCATATGGGATGCCGGTGCCTCAGGTGGAGGATTAGCCAACTGAGCCATGGCGCTGGCCCCTAAATGTATCTTTTTATCAAAAAGATAACATGTCTATACACATAAGAAAAGTTGATTCAAGTTACTCTGTATATTTTACTGAGTAGTCTATACACTTTAAATTAGACATGTTCTAGGGGCCAGTGCTGTAGTGCAGTGGGTTAATACCCTGGCCTGAAGCACCGGCATCCCATATGGGCGCCGGTTTGAGACCCCGCTGCTCCACTTCAGATCCAGCTCTCTGCTGTGGCCTGGGAAAGCAGTAGAAGATGGCCCAAGTCCTTGGGCCCCTGCACTCATGCGAGAGACCTAGAAGAAGCTCCTGGCTCCTGGCTCTGGATTGGCACAGCTCAGGCCATTGTGGCCAATTGCAGAGTGAACCATCGGATGGAAGACTCCTCTTTCTCTCTCTCTCTGCCTCTCCTCTCTCTGTGTAACTCTGACTTTCAAATAAATAAAATAAATCTTTAAAAAAAAATTAGACATGTTCTAAAGATTAAAAGAGTTGTAAAGAAACACAAGAATATACTGAACTTTGCATGGCAAGTCTGCTTTGGGTGATGAATTATAACAGTGTATAATTATAGCAGTATATTTTTTATAAACAGTATATTTTTTAAAGATTTGTTTGAAAGGCAGAGTTACACATAGAGTGAGAGAGAGAGAGAGAGAGAGAGAGAGAGAGAATCTTCTATCTGCTGGTTCACTCCAAAACAGCTGCAACAGCCCAGGCTGGGCTGGGTTGAAACCAGGATCCAGGAGCTTCTACGTCTCCCAAGTGGATGGCAGTGGTACAAGACCTCCCAGGCACATTTTCAGGGATCTGAATCAGAAGTGGAGCAACTGAGCCATGAACCTGCACCCGTGTGGGATGCTGGAATCACAGGCAATAGTTTAACTCACTACACTGCAACACCAGCCCTACAAGAATATTTCTATTATTGTTGGGAACCCAAGTTCACTAAAAATTATGGAATAAAAAAAGACAAGAAGAATCCTGTAGTATTGTAATAAATTGGAAGGGTACATGAGATGTATGAGGAAGAAAATTTTAATTCTGAAAGTTTTGACTATATTGGGTGCTGATGGGGAAAAACAGCTATTGGGGAAAAATCAAATATAAGAGAAAGAAAACAATGATTAGAACACTGTTGTGGGTGAGAGAAGGATGGGATTCTGCATTTAGGTGGAGGCATTAGCCTTAAATAGGAGAATGGGTAATTCCTCTGTTGAGGCAGGACAGAAGGTGGAAGGAACAGTGACAATCAAAGAAATATATGGGTTTGGAGGAGGAAGCTAAACCACATTTTGTCTGTGAAGTAGGAGATAAGGTAATCTCCTGGGAGTGACATAGGTGATGGATTTGGGTACGAAATTTTAGTAAAGCAGAGGTTTTAAATCTATTATGGAAGAAGAGTGAGAGTCTTGATTGGAGAACAGGGAAGCATTGCCAGGCAGTACTCTGCATCCGGTTGGGGTTGAAAATCATTAATTTCTTTGGCGTCAATGGATGTGTTCTCATGATTTCCTTTGGCTGTGTTTTGCAACCTTAGAATATAAACAGGACAGACATGTGGATTTGTCCAAATGTGGGATTTTGCTATTCCAGAGACATTGGAAGAGCATTTGATTACTATTATTGAGAATATTGAGCAAAAATGTGGTTATAATAAACTATGTATTCTTAGATGGATAAGGAAGGGAGTGAAGATAGAAGAAAGTAGATTGGAGAAAGTAGAGTCACCAAATGATTAGAACTTGGTGACTATGAAGGACAGGGATTGAGGATTTTCTCAGGGAAGTATCTGGAGGGAAATGGCAAGAAGGTGTAGCCAGAGAATAAAATGCTTTACTTTGTGTTTTTGAAGGTGGAGCAATGATACCAAGGTGGCTGAAATAAAGTAGAGGAGAAGGCAATTGAAAATAAGAAAGTCAAGAATTGTGAAACTAGGATATTGTGTGAACAGGATGTCACCAGAATGATGGCATAAGTGGCATAGAAGGGAAGAAGCCTGCTAACGTGCAATGCTTAGTGAACATGAAGGAATTGTCCATGGAACCCATAGGTGCTGTGGCATAAGGAAGCGTGGAATGTAGAACTGTTGGTGATGATGAGGGTTGGTCTGAAGCACTACTGAGTGATGAGGACCTGAGCTCTGCTTCCTCATTCTAACAGCTTCATTCTCCCTGTGACAAGACTGCTGGGAGAGTTGTGTCCTTGGGGAAAGTAAGGCTTTAATTAAGGCAAGAAGGTGGAGTAAGTTTAGTGGCAGGACCAGGGATTTAGGACTCTGGGAAGCATAATGAATGTATTATGAATGGGAAGGACAGTTAGAAGTTGAGGTCAGGAGAAGGAAGTCACAGAACACTGTCATAATGTACACTTCTAATTTGGTTGCTTCTAAGGGGAATCATGATAGGCTAGTTCATGTTCTCCAACCACACACAGCTACTTAACGACTGTTATAGAAACAGAGGCAAATGAAAACCTCTAAGGTTTAATAGTTAGCAGTATTCAGTCACACCATATTGACATGCATTCTTTTATGGTAAGTTTACTACAAAATAAAATTTTATTTTCACAGTAAAACCCATTTAAAGGAAGCAAACACTATAAAATCAAAATTGATCATTAAAATGGAATTCAATGTAAAATCCAAGCCAATAGCAGTTTCTAAAGTACCATCTATGGACATATATATGGGTTTATTTCAAAATTATCATGGCTAGTGAAATCAAACGGACACTGGCTTAAGAAAATTCATTGCCAGAAAGTTAGTCATAAAGTTCAATTTTATAGTAACGAAATGCTCCAGAACTCCCCGTAATCTATAAAATTACAACTAGGAACCTTAGAAGCAAATCTCTAAGGAAATGTGGTTATAGAGTATAAAATAAATAAGACAGGTAATGAAGCCATTGAGAGAAACTGTTGAGGTAGAATAAACATTCAAGTGATTTATTATACTACATAAATCTGGTTAGAAAAAAGGAAAACATATTCTATGGTATATGTACCCTATGAAATATATATAATAGATATAAATATTTGTATATAAAAATATATGCACATACACAATCAAGTGTATACATATATATAAATCACCTGTATATTGTGTATATAAAATAATCACACACAGACAGAATCTTCAAAAAGTTCATGAAAAATATGCACCATGAAAAAATGCATTTCAAAATTCTTGTGCTAAAGTAAATTATCTTTAGTTACATTTCCCATGGACATTTTCAAATACTTTTGTGTGGAACTTTGGAAGAACTGCATGGCAACAACAGCCAAGAATCTTCTTAGAGATTAGTGAAAACCGTACCTATGCTCTGGCAGATTTATTTAAAAATTGTTATGAACTTTTAGCTTAATAACATCTCTACATTACAGAAATATTAAATCATTGGATTTTTAAATTCAAAGCTTTTCTTTCAAGTACTATAGGCTTACATGAAGCTTTCTGTTTCATAAATAAGTTATTTTCTTGAAGGGATAAACATATTACTCCCTTGGACCCCTATAAAATATTTATGACTTTCATGGCACATGTAACAAACACAAACATCTTTAATTCAGATGATTTAATGGATTCTCGTATGAATCATGTTAGTAGTACTTGTCTTATTTTTCTACAAATAGGTTCAGGTACCTACTCTGTACTAAAAACTGTTTGTTTGAAGATTTATTTATTTATTTGAAAGGCAGAGTTACAGAGAGGCAGAGGCAGGGATAGACAGAAAGGTCTTCCATCTGCTGGTTCACTCCCCTGATGCCTGAAACGGCCAAGCTGTGCAGATCCAAAGCCAGGAGCCAGGACCTTCTTCTGGGTCTCCCACATGAGTGCAGGGTCCCAAAGACTTGGGCCATCTTCAACTGCTTTCCCAGTCCATAGCAGAGAGCTGGATTGGAAGTGGAGTAGCTGAGACTCCAATTGGCGCCCTATGGGATGCTGTCACTGCTAGATGGTGGCTTTACCCGCTACACCACAGCGCTGGCTCCCTAAAAACTGTTTAATGAAGATGGTGGGAACACCATCTTGGATATTAATAGTTTAAGAAGGTGATGCAAAGTTTTTGTGGAGCTCCAACTCACATACACTTGTTTTCATTGTCATGGCCACTTGGAGGATCCCCAGGCTTCTCAAAATCACTGTCTCAAAGTGAACTCCATGTCCATTCTACCAATGAAGGTTGATTAGTTACTCGTATTTCTCCCACTTGTGAAAAAGCTTCCCAAGACGTAAGCCTGAACAAAACACACTCCTGTTTAAACATTCTGTGGTTCTTATGCCTACAGTGATATTTCAAAAGATAATCTTTGAATGCATGAAAGAGGAGGGAGGGATTGAGGGAGAGAGAGAGAGAGGCATAGCCTGTAATAATAAGCCTGGATGAAAGAAAGCTGAAATCATGACTATGACTATCGACTATGACATTCTTTGAAATATCACGATTTATCATATGATTCATGAAAAATATGTCTTCTAATCCACAATGTATCTTTACTTTTACCATACGATGTTTTAAATTTTTACCTTTTTTAACTTTTATTTGATAAATATAAATTTCCAAAGTACAATTGATAAATTTTTACCTTTAACATTTTTTCATCTGTCAAGATAGAAGTTTCCTTCATAGGTATTTGAGTACACGTTGACTTACTAGGCAAACGTTCACACATTTCTTTTGGCTTCAGGTATCTTTGACACAAATGTCTTAGTTGAGGAAGCAAAGATCTAGAGGATAAAGTTCAGGCCTCACTCTAGAACATTCATGAAGAGGAAGTATAAACAGGTGGTTAGGAACCTGAGCTCTATAATTCGTTTATTTGAATCCCAACTCTATTGCTTACTAGTTGTGTAATGTTGGGCAAATTATTTATCTTCTCTGAGCTTAAAAAATAAGTACTGTAGTAGCATCTACCTTAGAATTGTGACTAGAATAATGAAATGATAGAAGTGTAGTGTTCAGCCTGGGATCTGGCCTGCAGTAAGTGTTCCATACATGTCCAGTAGTATATATCCATTGTAGCTCTAAGAAACAATTTGCAATTTTTTCAACATGCCATGATATTTCATGTAGATCTGTCTTTGGTCAAGAATATTCTATATTCATCATATTCTGTCACTATGGAGGGAATGGGAATGAAAATATGTTCCCCTAACTTCCGTAAAGGGGATTCAAGTCACAGATATCCAGCAATTCTATATTTGTTGAAAACATGAAAAGTATGATGTACATACAATTCACAATGAAAATTTTAAAAAATAATCATCTTTTAATGTAATAGTGCAAAAATAGCCTTTTTAAAAATTTGAATAGAAAATAAAACTGTGAGCACCGATTCTTAAGGGAGGTTGAGTGTTACCAGGATTGTACTACTTGGTTACATAGCTGAGGATGGCAGCTATCAGCTCTTAGCTTTCCCCTGTCCCTGGCACATCTCCCCTCCCTCTTCCAACTGCATTCAGCTGTTGAATTTCTTCTCTTTTCTTTCCTTCCCATAACTTCAGTATCCTTTTTGCTGTCAAATATATATCTTTTTTTAAAAAAAATCAAATAATTTATTTGAAAGGCAGAGGCAGAGAGAGAGAGAGACAGAGACAGAGACAGAGACAGAGACAGACAGGGGTCTTCCATCCACTAATTCACTCCCCAAATGGCTGTAATGGCTGGAGCTAAGCCAATCTGAATCCAGGAGCCAGGAGCTTCTTCTGGGTCTCCTACATGGGTGCAGAGGCCCAAGGACTTGGGCCGTCTTCTATTACTGCTTTCCCAGGCCATGGCAGAGAGCTGGATCAGAAGTACAGCAGCCAGGTTTCGAGCTGGTACCCATATGGATGCCGGCACTGCAGGCGGTGGCTTTACCCGCTACACCACAGCACTAGACCCTCAAATACATATCTTGCACTTTTTAAAAAACACAGTTTAAACATTTATGTGTCACGTACCTCCTTAGAGCATTCACTGATATCACAAGATACTGCTAAATAGAAACTAATGATGAATTAGGATTGTTCAGCCTTAGAAAAGTTCTGCTTAGCTAACTAATATAGACATTTCTGTGCTGTGGACCTAAGTGTAACCTTTATGTACTGTGTTATAGAATCTGATTCCAAGTGTACACTCTAAGTCTTAGAGTCCTCTGTGGATCAATTCCTGTACAGAATCACACACAAAGAAAAATGATCTGATGGTTTAAATGTATTCATCACACAAGCTAACTTTTGTCTCTTATCCAAAGGACAGAGGAGATTTAATTTCTACCTCAGAACAATTCTTCCCATAATCATTTTCTCCACTCCTCTATTTTTTCACCCTCTACCTTATAAAATATTCCAGAGTTGGGGGCCAGCGCTGTCGCGAGTAAAGCCGCTGCCTGTGGGCGCTGGTTTGGCTCTTGGCTGCTTTGCTTCTGATCCAGCTCTCTGCTATGGCCTGGGAAAGCAGTAGAAGATGGCCCAGGTCTTTGGGTCCCTGCACCGGTGTGGAAGACCCAGAAGAAGCTCCTGGCTCCTGGCTTCAGGTCGGTGCAACTCCGGTCATTGTGACCAATGGGAGAGTGAACTAGCGGACAGAAGATTTCTCTCTCTCTCTGTCTCTGTCTCTGTCTCTCTTTCTCTCTCTGTGTAACTCTGACTTTCAAATAAATAAATTATTAAAAAAAAATTCCAGAGTCGCCTAATACCAGCCTCCAAAATACTCTTTTGAATTTTAGTTCCATGTGACTTTTCTTTTAATTTCATAAACCACGTGTTATCTTAATATTACTCACGGTTTCATACTTTTTCTTTAAGTAGTATTGTTTAGACTCTTCACCCCTTCATCCTCCTGCAACATTTCCTGTTTCTTCTTTCTCCAATTTTCCCAGTTTTGTGTCTCAAAAGCTTAAACAATATAGTTAGAGAATATTCTTTTAAGTGTCAGAGACGTATGTGTGACTAGACGGATTGTAAATTAAATGAGAATGAAAAATCTGGCCCCTCAGCATGTTTATCAAATGTCTTGCTCCTTCGCTGGACAGGGAGCATCTGTCATATTTACCTTTGTGTGTGTAGCACCCAACAGAGGTCACAGAATGACATTCAATAAGCCAAATATGAAGATTGCTGTTTTCTATAAAAAAGAGAAATTCATGAAAAAAAATGCTTGGTTTAATCTATAACATAGCCAAGAATTTAAATAAATTATAAGGAACTCTAAGTCTCCTTATCCATAAATTATGTGTTGTGACATTGATTGGCAAGGTGGTCTTTCCCTTTAGTCAGACACTCTCTCTTTGTTTCTCTATATCACCTTTCTCTATGGCATATCTTTTCATAGGTTGATGTATGAAGACATGAAAAAGCATTTGTGCTGGAAGTTTGCATAAACTTGGAGAAACTCTGAGTTATCAGTTCAATATTAGTCACTTTTGGATTCTGAGTTTGGTAACCTCATAAAGTTGAAAACTCCATGTAGGTGGGGTTACCAAAGGTTGAAATGGCTGCCCTTTAGCAAAGAAATAGATGCAAAAGGCCATCATGCTGTTGTTCACTTCCTCCTGGGATCTTCCGTGAGCTTTTGTGCAGCCTGGATGGACCTTTCCCATTCCCTTCCTTTGCCATCTTTGCAGCCACAGCACCTGTATTGTTTGCTACGGGAGACACAAGAAGAAACAAGCATGGAGTTTCTATGTTAAGCACATCACGGAAATTCTTGATTTTTTAGCCAGACCTGAATCTTGAAGATGAGGCAGTTTAATTCAACAAGCATAGATAATGGTCCATGTGATTGGGAAGAGAAATAAAAGTGGAATCTTCGATGAGAGGGAACATTTCTCTTCATATCTCCAATCAATAATCTAGTACTTGGCCCATAGATGCTACTCAGCAAATGTTTATTTCATCAAAGAGTAAATCGCACTTAATATTAACCTCATGGAGCATATAATACAATAGTGACCACACTGTAATTTGTATATGTAGTAATAGACATGGAGCTACAATATGATGGGAGCAAACGGGAGGAGGAGATTAAAGGCTGGTATGAAAAATGTTCTGAAACCTCCCATATTACATGCCCAAGTTCAACAGCAGCACTCATAAAATGAAAAGCCCTGTAATATATTTATATGCCAAAATTTTGATTGCAGGTTTCTGTTCACAGAGGGAAACTAAAATTAGAAAGAAACTGCATGGGTTTTGATATGAAGGAAGAATACAGTTTTTAACAACATACTTATGGGAAAAACCAAACCCCAAAGACAGAAGCAACCTTCACTCTCCTAAGGCAATGGGTGCAGGATATTTAACTAAATGAGTTTCTCATGCAGATTATAATGGGGTAGATAAAAGAGGACAAAACAGGAAAGAGTGAAAATGACATATGAAAGAAAGAAAAATGATAGAACCTGACAACTCTTGATGCTACTTTTCACTGTAAGGCCTGGGAATTACCTCCTCAGAAAGCATTTAACCCATATTTAATTCAGTGAAGCCAAGGAAGCTCTACTGCCTCAGGCTGTTTTTTGTTTAAAATCCATTCCTTCGATCATTCATCTTCTTCCCTCAGAATTTCTGGTCTATCAGAGATTCACCTGGAATGTTCACATATGCAGGTACCCTCAGTCCTTATGAAAGGTCTCTGGAGACGTGATGATTCTGATCGCTCAGATGGGTTGGAGTGGGTTTCCCCACCCCTGCTCCCCAGTTGCTGTTGATATTAAAAATATTGTTTCACACCCTAATGGTATTAAATGACCTGTTCCGAGCCGCAGTATAGCTTATTACGATTTTTACTTTTCTTCACTGTGGTTCATTCTTTACTATCGAACAGAGGCAGTTATAGGTGAGATTTATTGTTTACTTTTAAAAATCCTATCTAAATGATCATGAAATTTAAGGCATTAACCATAGGCATAAAAACAGCCATTGCATTTGTATCTTATAGAGAAGCAAGTGTAATGATAATAATTCCTGAAAGCATCTTAAGCCGCACATGATTCCTCTCCAGGCCTAAGTTGGGTGTGTTTATCCTGGAATGCATTGGTGTCAGCTTTTCTTGCTGAAGATTTTGGATGTTGAAATCTGGATTTAGACTTGCTATAGAGATTGAGACTGTTTTGGATGATGCTATCTTTTAAGCATGGTTCTCAAGTACGTGGGCAAAATTCTGACTTGTGGAGCTGAATAATTTATTTGCTATCTAATGGGAATGGGAAGATGGATATTTTGGATAATTATGTAATCTGCTGCACATATACAACATGCATGGGCTGTCAGGTTCCAAATAAGTAGGAAACAACTTTTCTGTGATTTGAAGCTATTGGGAGTTTTGAAGCTATTGGCTTTGTGATCAACCTTATCAAACTGCCTTCCCTTAAGCATACCCCGTACTCGAATAACTCCCTGATACACTCTCTTCCTTTCATCCAGAGATACTTTGTTCCTTCATTCTATTGATATATCACCTCTTCCAGGAAGCCATTAGTTCCCTCACTAGTATCTCTCTCAATCCAATTGCTTGCTCTTCTATTCTCTCATATTTTTTTGTGATTTTTATTGTGGCAAAATGCATATAATATAAAATTTACCATTTTAACTATTTTTAAGTGTACAATTAAATGGCATTAATTACATTTAAACTAGTTTGTAATAACCAACACTATCAATTTCCTGCACTTCTTCTTCTTTTTTTTTTTTTTTTGTATTTTCCCAAACCGAATCTCTGTATCCATTCAACAATAAATCTCCATTACTTTTCATCATAACCCTTGGGAACACATGCTCTACTTTCCATCTCCTCAGATTGTGGAATCATGCAGTACTCGTCCCTTTGTGACTGGCTTATTTCACTTAGCTTACTTTATAGATTCATCCACATTGCAGCATGTTTTTGAGTTGTAAGAGTTCTTTATATATATTTGTATATTCTGATATTCAGGTGTATTATTTACAAATGATGTTTGCCATTGTATGAGTTGGCTTTTTTTACTCTGTTGATAATATATTTTGATTCACAAAAGTTTTAATCTGAATGTAGTTCAATATTTCCATTTTTCCTTTTGTTGGCTATGTTTTTGGTGAATTATCTATGAAATTCATAACTATCATGTCATAATGATTTATTCCCATTTTCTTCTAGAAGCTTTATAATTTTAGCTCTTTTGTTTCAATCTTTTGACACTTTGAATTGACTTTTGTGTGTGTTGTAAGATAAGGAACCAATTTAATTCTTTTGTATGGGATATACAGTTTACCAAAGTAATGGATTTGAAAGCTACTTTAATGTTTTCACATGAATTTATAATTTTACATATTCCTATTTAGAGTGATATACTTATAAAATGGCTATTATACTGGGAAATGGAATAAGAGGGAAGACAACCCTGAGTTAAGGGTAAAGACCAGGAAATTTTTTCTTTCTTTTTAAAGCAACTGGTGTATACTAAATACTCATCTCACTTCTTTTATTAAAGATTTATTTATTTACTTGAAAGGCAGATTATGTGAGACAGAGACAAACAGAGAGATCTTTCCATCTGCTGGTTGACAACCCAAATGGCAACAGCAATCTGATCTGGGCCAGACTGGAGCCAAGAATTCCATGAAGGTGTCCCATGTGGGTTTCAGGGGCCCAAGTACTTGAGCCATCTTTCACAGCCTTCCTAGGCACATTAGTAGGGAGCTGGATGGGAAATGGAGCAGCTGGGATTCAAACCAGGCACTTTGATATGGGGTATTGGTGTTACAAATGACAGTTTAACCCACTGTGCCACAAGTCCCCTCAAGTCTTACTTTTTAAATTTGTATTTGATAAATATCTTTGAGTGCCTTCTAGTTTACTAGAAAGCTATGCAGGTACACAAGGAGGAAGTTGTGTTAAATACACAGTGATGGGGAAAAAAGCGTACTTGGTATCTTCATGTATCTTGTAATCTAGAGACAGGAAAAATAATACAGAAGCAAACCAGAAAATAACTAGCAATTTCCCATTATAAGTCAGAGAAGGTATACCAAGATGGAATTGCTTGAATAGTTCTCTCAGGAAGAACCTGAGACCTTTACAAGTATGGGCAATCAACAAAGCCACAGAACCTGTCTGGAGAGCTCCATGTCAGGAGGACAGGAAGGCAGTCTGCCCAACAGCAGACCTGTTGAATCTTGATTAGCAGAGAGCTGATGGGAGCTGGTGTGGGTACCATCAAATCTTCCGTTCTTTATGGCTTACAAAGGGCTTTCCCTTGTTCTGTTTCATTCAGTCTTCTTCATCATGAAATAGGTAAGGTACCAGGTCTATTCACTTATTTTACATACTGGAGATGGGCTATTGTGATGGTGAGGTGTTACACCTAAGTTTACATGGCCAGGGGTTGAATTGGGACTAGAAGCCAAATCTTGTTCTCATAGCTCTTCTTTGTCACTGAAAAAACTTATTTTTCTTGACAGAATTGAAATTAGCGATTCAGGTTTGTATTTCTTGAAGGAGGCTCTGGGCATTGATAGTTTAAAGAGGAAAAGATTGTATTGACTTCATCTAACATTGAAAGTCATGCAAGGTTATGCTTGAAGAGATTGGTCTTGTTTACTTTCAGAGCCATGTGGAATAAGCCATGTTTTTCCCTTTAGCTCTACTTGGAAACTAAGAAGCCAGAGGCCAGAGTTTCTAACTTAAGAGGGATTTAACCCTCATCCCCATCATGACCCAGTGTTCTAAGTTATTTACAAATCCAGGACTAAGAAAACAAAAGAAAAAAAAAATCATGAAGAATTTCTTCTGCAATAATTATAATTTGATTAGGCCCAAAGTCCCTGGCTACTATGTTCAGCTTCAATAGACTTCACCAAAAAAAACAAAAAAGCCAAAATAATATTTTTATATGACTTTCTGATGATGTCAAAAATTTTAGATCATTTTGTCTACTCAGTGGTTCTCATGAAGATTCTGAAAGCATTTTTCAGACACAAGTCTTCTCAAGAAGGTAGCAGTTACCTTAAGCTTTAGAGGACTGAAAATATACTTCACAAAATAACCATATCTCATTAGATTTGAGTTCCTATAATTTCTTTGTGAAACTTTAGCAACAATTTTTGAATATGAATTTCTCAGTTGGACATGATTATTACAGAATAATTGTGTGTAGCTTCTATGTGTCTATCTAGCTATCATCTATCTTTCTTTTAAAAGATTTTACTTAAGGAATGCAAATTTCATGTATTTCATATGTATAGATTTAGGAATATAGTGACACTTCACACCCTACCCTCCCTCCCACCCGCACTCCCACCCTTCTTCCTCTTTTTTCTCCTATTCTCACTCTTAATTTTTACAACAATCTACTTTCAGTTTACTTTATACTCATAAGTTTAACTCTTCACTAAGTAAAGACTTTAACAAATAGTAAGAAGAAAATGCACTCTTCCTCAGCAGTAGAGACAAGGGCTGTAAACAATCATCAAATCTCAAAATGTCAATTTCACTCAATTGTAATATCATAATTTCACTCCAATTTTGGTACTTTATTAGTTACCTCAGATCAGGGAAAACATATGATACCTGTGTTTTTGGGACTGACTTATTTTACTAAGTATAATGGTTTCTAGTTACATCCATTTTGTTGCAAAAGACAAGATTTCATTCTTTTTTATTTTTTTTACTGCTGAGTAGTGTTTCATAGCATATATGTACCATAATTTCTTTGTCCAGTTATCAACTGATAGACATCTGGGATGATTCTGTATCTTAACTATTGTGAATTGAGCTGCAATAAACACGGGAGTACAGAAAACTCTTTCTTAATTTGATTTCATCTCATCTGGATAAATTCCCAGGAGTGGGATGGCTGGGTCATATGGCAGATCTATTTTCAGATTTCTGGGGAATCTCCATACTGTCTTCCACAATGGCTCTACTAGTTTACATTCCCTCCAACAATGGATTAGAGTATCAGTTTCCCCATAACCTCCCCAGCATTAGAAATAACAAGGCCTGGTCTAGGATAATGGTAGCTGAGAGGAAAGACGGAATGAGTGGGCGAGGACATTTTTAGCTACAGTGAGTCAGGCATTCTTTACCTTTTTTGTCAATGCAATGTGTTTTCACCATGAGTGTACTTTTCAATCTGGCTTCCACACTGTATGAGATCAAAACTGTGAGAAACAGAGGCAGAGCAGTTTCAGTATTTTCCTCTGCTCACTGGGCTAATTTTGATGAGCATTTGTTTCCTCCTTGGCTGTAAGGGCCTTTTGAAGCTGGGGAAAGGACAATCTTAACTTGCAAAGTCCAATGAGGGTTAATATGTTTAGAAAACAAAGCCCTAAGGCCTGGGCAAGAAATTCTGATGGACATGATAAGATGAAAGAAACATCAGTTTCCAACCACTATCTCCCCTTCCTTGGCAAATGGTTGTCTTTCATTGCACCCCAAGGCCCAGCACAACCTTTTCCAGAATCTTCATAAACCAGTTAGATCATTACCCTGTGGTATTGTGTTGAGTCATCAGTCACCAGATACTGATTCAGGTTGAGCTTGATAATCTACTCAAGCTATAATGTCTGTTTTCAAGGTTCTACTCTTGTATCTCCAATTCCTCTAGATCTGAAATTGCACCTTATTCTTATCTGTTCTTTGGAATCTCTGACAACATGAGTCCATGTGCCTGACATGTCATCTGAAGGGAACTTCCTTGGGTAGCCAGTATCACTGCTGTGTTCTGAATGCTTATTTCCCCAAGATGCCTAAGTTGAAATCTAACTCCCAAGGTAGGCCTTTCCTTGGTGATTAGTGTTCTGCCTTCATGGATAGATTATTCCCCTAACAAAAGTGATCCAGAGGACTTGCTAGTGTCTTCAACCAGGGGTAGACACAGCTAGGCTGTTTCATCTCTGAGCCAGGCTTTCCCTAGACACTGAAGTTGCCAGTGCCTTGGTCTCAGACACCTTGCTTCCAAAATAGTGAACAGTAAATTTCTATTGCCTAAAAGCTATCCAGTTTTTATTCTGTTGTAGCAGGCAGCTGCACAAAGACACTTTTCCATCATGTTTTTCTGAAGCTTCTTTTCCCACTGTGTAAAATGCTCAGCTATCTCCCATTCACCCTACTTCTTCCTGTTGCTGAATTTTCAAATGCCAGATTCTCCAAGTCACCATGTGGAACTCCCAAGTGCATCTCCTCTGTCACTCTGCCTGCAGAAAGGATGTTGTTCTCAAATCTGAACCACTCAAATAACACCTCTGATATTAACTAGCTTTGTCTGACCGTTGCTGAGTTCAGGTAAAGAAAAGAAAGCTTCAAGAAGTCAGGCCCAAATGAGGAGCCCTGGAGGTGAGGTTCAATGTTATGCAAGAGAGAAGCAAAATGTGTAAAACACTTTGCCAACTTTGCAATTTGCTGATTTTTCTTAACATAAGTAGTTCAGTCTTCATTCAGTTATTTCTTATTAGAAACAAAATAGGAGTATATTTTCACAGTAATATAAATTGTAGCACAATATTCAGTCTGACCCAAGGTGTTTTCTTCATTTAGAGCTGTAAAAAAGGAGACTTTTAAACAAAAATGGCTGGGGCCGGCGCTGTGGCATAGTGCATAAAGCCGCCACCTGCAGTGCCGGTAACCCATTTGGGCACTGGTTTGAGACCCGGCTGCTCCACTTCTGATCCAGGTCTCTGCTATGGCTTGGGAAAGCAGTAGAAGATGGCCCAAGTCCTTGGGCCCCTGCACCCATGCGGGAGACCTGGAGGAGGCTCCTGGCTCCTGGCTTAAGATTGGCGCAGCTCTAGCCATTGTGGCCAACTGGGGAGTGAACCAGTGGATGGAAGACCTCTTTCTCTCTCTGCCTCTCCTTCTCTCTCTGTGTAGCTCTGACTTTCAAATAAATAAATAAATCTTTTAAAAAACAAAACAAAACAAAAGTGGTAGGGATGGGAGTATACAGCGGTGGGAGTCACCACTGAGTTGATGTAATGTAGTTACTGGTCTATGTGTATGCAACTTGGTCATCTTAGATCACATAGGTAGGTTAGAGTGTTCTCATCATTTATATTATTTATGAAAATTTTGCTATATCAAAGTAGTGATGATTATATATAGAATAGTGCTATTTTAAAGAAAAAAATCTATACCTATTTTCCATAGACCAATCAAATACTATAATTGCAGCCAAACTTTTCTTTTAAAAGGAGGGAAAATAATTAATTTTTGAGCCCAGTGCTGAACCAGATCATCTCCCAAGTACCCTTCTCATGAACTGCTTAGATATTTTTCTGAAAGCTATCTAGGACAAGATGTGTATAAGTGCCTTCTGTTGTTTTTTCTTTGGGGAATATAGAAACATAACCCTATTTCTGTTTTGGAGATCACAGAACATTTTTGTGGAATTGAACAATTACATATTTCAAGCAGACCAGGTGTTACTAAAATTTGGAAACGTAAATCTGAAAATACTACTCAATACATCAAGAAACATTCATTCAAGATAATACCTGAGAAAGGACGAATGCATGATCTTTCCTACAGTTTGAATGTCTCTATCAAAACTCATGGTGAAATTTATTCCCCAGTGTGAAATATTAAAAGGTAGGACCAAATGGGGACTATAAGAGGTGATCGTGTCATGAGGGTTTTTCCCTCACTAATTGATTAAACCATTTATGGGTTAATGGTCTAGTGGATTACCTTGAGACTGGATCTGTTATAAAATCCTGTCTGTGGTGCATAGGGAGATTACTGATGCCATAAACAAGAGTGTCAATTTGTAAAGTCAACAACAGGAGTCACTGTGCACTTACTCCTCATGTAGGATCTCTGTCCTTAATGTGCTGTACATTGAGGCTTAATGCTATAACGAGTACTCAAACAGTATATTTCACTTTGTGTTTCTATGGGGGTGCAAACTGTTGAAATCTTTACTTAATGTATACTAAACTGATCTTCTGTTAAAAAAAAAAAAGAAGAAATTATCAATTCCCAACTTGACTCTCAATGGGATTAAACATGACAATAGGTCTGATCTGATTTCATTATCATTTCAAAAATCATCTATTATTTTTCACTTTATGTTTCTGTGTGGGAGCAAACTGTTGAAATCTTTACTTAATGTATGCTAAACTGATCTTCTGTATATAAAGAGAATCGAAAATGAATCCTCATGTGAATGGAAGGGGAGAGGGAATGGGAAAGGGGAGGGTTGCAGGTGGGAGAGATGTTATGGGGGGGAAGCCATTGTAATCCATAAGCCGTACTTTGGAAATTTATATTCATTAAATAAAAGTTAAAAAAAAAAATCCTGTCTGATTCTGTGTCTTCTATGAGCTCCTCTGCCATATAATGTACTGTACCCCCTCAGGACTCTGCAGATTCCTCATCAGCAAGAGGTCCCTCAGGAGACATAGCCCTTCAACCTTGGGCCTCCAAACACATGAGCTGAATAAACCTTTATCCTTTATAAATTACCAAGTCTGTGGTATTCAGATACAGCCACAGAGAATGGACAAAGGCAACCAGTATTTATATTGATGGTAGTAACAATTGTTACAACAAGACTGTTAATCCCCCCACTAAGGTTATTATAATTTTTATAAAACAGAAAATGCTTGAAATTTTTTAAAGATTTATTTATTTATCTGAAAGTCAGTTACACAGAGAGAGGAGAGGCCAAGAGAGAGAGGTCTTCCATCTGCTGGTTCACTCCCCAATTGGCCACAATGGCCGGAGCTGCACCGATCCGAAGCCAGGAAACAGGAGCTTCTTCCGGGTCTCCCATGTGGGTGCAGGAGCCTAAGCACTTGGGCCGTCTTCTGCTTTCCAAGGCCATAGCAGAGAGTTTGATTTGAAGTGGAGCAGCTGGCACTCAAACCTGCACTCATATGGGATGCTGGTACTGCAGGCAGTGGCTTTACCTGCTACACCACAGTGCCGTCCCCTGAAATTCTTATTAGAGGTACAATCATATTCACACCTATGACAAGGATAGTGTAATGTACTTTAATTGCTACTCAATATTTCAAATCGTTAATTCAATAAATGCTTATTGAGCATCTACCATGTGTTAGACAAGTGTTAGGGGCGAGGATACAATGGTAGACAGGATAAGATCTCTTCTCTAATGAATTTCCATGCAATGAGCCTAGCTACTTAGGTACTTGGTATCATTGGTATTAACGGATGGGTTACAGGAGCTTAATTTTTTTTTCTTTCCATGAGCTAAAGGTTATTGACAACCTACCATGCAGACAATATGCTGAAGAGTCAGCATGGGTGAAATGAACGAAGTCCCCATCCATACAAAGCTGACTTCCTATTGCTCTTAACATATCACATGATGAAAGTACCCTGTGGTATGGAGGAAAAATGAGGGACACTAACCATGTCCTTAAAGTCAGCAAAAGAAAAAAGAAAGGTCCAAGCCAAGAATCCAAAGATATATAGGGGATTAGCCAGAGCTAAGCAAGAGAATGGGAAGAAACGCAGTGTTAGGGGTGCAAAGAACATTTCAAGTGTGTGAGGGGGAGGGTAGTGTGTCAGAGTGAAGCGAGAAGCAGAGGGGGACAATGGGTAGTTTTGCATGCCCTCCTGCACTGTTGGACTCAATCCCATTGTGTTAAAGGGAGCAACTGAAGTATTTCAAACGTGGAGGAGACGTGATGCGATTAGGAGTGGGTCTAGGTAAAGAGCATACTTACATTACCCCTCCAATGCCAAAAGTTTCACAACCCCAAAGGATGGTTTTTATGTATGTTTTAATTTGGCATGGGATTAAGACTCAGATGTTTCAACTTATCTGAAGTCCAATGTCAATTTAAAATTACTGTTTACAGAGTAAACTGCCGAGTTTGGATGTTTTTCCTTGCTGCTTTGCCCTAGTAAGCACCATAATCTTGGGTCTCTATTTAGACGTCCCATAGTGGACATGCTCCTCATTTAGAATGTGAGTGGGGAGGTCCTCGAGATCCCACAAAAGGCCAATGCTTGGAGTGTTTCTTCCTGTCACAAAATGTATTCCAGACGTGCTCGATCTCTGCCTAAAAATATTCCTTAATCTCTTAGGTTACCATCTGAGGGAGACCCACATCTAACACCGGTATACGTTTAGCACCGCTAGTCTCCATTTGATTGGAAAAGGTGGGCTCTAGATTTGGTCTGTGTTCAGGCTGCTGCTACAGCAGGAGGAAGCCTGAGGCGTTCAGGCTTCGGCCAGGAGACACAGAGCATTCCAGGATCCAAAGCTTGGGAAGCTGTGCAAACGAGGAAATGGACCATTAAGTTTACTACATGGCAGGGAGTTAGAACCCTGTGTCTGTTCCATTATTTATTTATTTATTTTTGCAGAGCTTTCAGCTCTCCTTTGGATTGCTTAGTGAAGGTGATTTATTGCTGTGTCCCTGTGGTGAGAGAAAGTTTCAGGTTTTTCTGAAATAGGAAATGAACTTCTAGGTTCGCAAATAACAAAGTCTTATCCCAAGTGTGTCTGATGAATCACTGGATTCAGTATATGATTTGGGTGTGACCTGGCATTTTCATCGTCAATGATGCTTTATATCCGCGTTCAAAAGAAATATTTTCAAGGCATAAAAATATATGGTGTGCAAATCAAGATTTCACTAATGTGTCCTCCCCTTTCCCTTTTCACAATGACCTAAAAAACTCCTGAATGTAGTAAAGGAGAGCCTGAACTGAAGATGTCTTAAAAAACAAACAAACAAACAAACAAACAAAAACAAAAATATGGGACCAGTGCTGTAGTGTAGCAGGTAAAGCCATGCCAGCATCCTTATGGGCACCAATACCTATCCCTGCTGCTCCACTTCTGGTCTAGTTCCCTGCTAATGGCCTGGGAAAGCAGCAGAAGATGGCCCAAGTGTGTGGGCCCCTGCCACCCATGTAGGAGACCAGGATGAAGCTCTTGGCTCCTGGCTTCAGCCTGGCCCAGCCCTAGTCATTGAGGCCATCTGGGGATTGTACCAGTGAACAGAAAATCTCTGTCTCTCCACATCGCTCTGTGACTCTTTCAAAATAAACAAACCTTTTTAAAAATAAAAATCATGACTTTTTTTAAAAATTATTTTCATTTTATTTGAAAGGCAGAGAGAGAAAAATATCTTCAGTTGCTTTTTCATCCCCCAAAGCCAACAATTGCTAGGTCAGACTGAAGCTGGGAGCTCAGAAATCAATCCAGTCTCTCATGCGGGTGGCAGGGACCCAAATACTTGAGCCATTACCTGGTGACTTCCAGGGTGTGCATTAGCAAGGGACTGAATGGAAAGCAGAGCAGCTAGTACTTCAGCCAGGCACGCTGATGTGAGAGAGGGGTGGCCCAAGTGACAAATTAACCCCTACCCCAAACACCAGGTCCAGAATTACGATTTTAAAAACATCAAACATTAGCTTCTCAAAAATCATATTAGTGACATAGTACAGACAACGAACTCTTAAAAGCTGAAACTTGAATTGGAAAGATAAGTTGTAATCTTGATACACCAATCCCAAGGTTAAGAACATACTTTTGCTTTGGCAGTTCTTTAGTTGGTAGGGTGTATTCTCTTTCTTTTCAATTCTTTCTCATCTCAGCATCTGATGTTACATCTTAAAAATTAAGCAATAAATGGATACCTGGGTTTTTTGGGGGCCCTGAATGATTACACTGAATAGCACAGCCAGTAGTAGAGCCCTTGATTTATACTTGCCTTTAATCCAGTGAATTCTTTTGAGGCCCTTACAGTTTAGAAAAACAAATTATAAATACATTATATATTGAAAAATAACTACTAAAGCCATAGCTTTACTATACCAATATATTACTATCTGCCCAATGTCAAGCCCATTTGCAAAGGAAATGAATGTTTAAATAGTAACTATAGATTCCTTCCGCTAACAATATGAATATGCTGTTTCTATGTATTCAGAGTGCCCTCTGATTCTGGTAAAGAAAAATGGGTTACCTGAGTTTGCTGAATGTTTAAGACGTATGTAAACTTTGATACATTCTTTGAAGAGCCGTAAATCTATCTTTGCACTGTGCTGTACTAGTACACTTATAGTAACTAATATTCCAAAAAAAAAAAAAGAGAAGGCAAAAAAGAAGGCCAAGAAAGACACACACAAACACACACACACACACACACACACACACAGAGAGAGAGAGAGAGAGATGTATAGGAAGGAATACCCACCATGGTTTGTGGTATTTGCCAGTTCCCATGGTATCAATACTCTTCAGGATGGTCTGTTTCAAGCTGTCAATGAGACATCATTACATGAAGACTTGGGGAAAAGACACAATTGACTCATGCAAGATAATGAAGTCTGGTAGCAGCATACCACTGGCTATAACAACTTCTTGTGCTTCCAAATCTCATTGTGTGGCTCAATGTTAGGCATGGATTTTGTAGGTGAAACTGTATTTGAGATCATTTTAGACTCTCTCTCTCTCTCTGTTTCTCTCTCTCAGTCTTAAGAAATTAAATCATCACCATATAATACATAGATTAAGAAGACATTCTACTAGGTATTATGGATGATAGAAAAAGATATAAGATAATGCTTTCTCCTAGATAATTTATGCTGTAGTTTGGAGTACTGAACATAAGTCCATGATAGGGTGAGCGCCTATTTTTTGATATTATATATACTTATACAATTATACAGGTTATATGTTAAGGAAATAAAAACACATAACATAAAGATAATAGAGAATTAACTGCTGAATGCAATGTGAAGTCAGTAATTATCTGATGAGATTGGGTTCTTGGAAAAATTCTAAGCAAACGTTATGTGAGGTGACATGTTAGAGAACAGCATTTGGACATGTGACATCCTCCAAGAAGGCATGGGAATGAGATAGAAAGAACACCTCTCAGAGGTGAGCGTGTGGGGTAGCAGTTATGGTGCTGCTTTGGACACCTGCTTCATGTATCAGAGTGCCTGGGTTCGGTCCCAACTCCATTCCCAATTTCAACTCTCTGCTAATGTGTACCTTGGTAAATAGCAGTGATAGCTCAACTTGTTGGGTACCTGCCACCCCTGTGGGAGAATCAGATTAAGTTCCAGTCTCTTGACTTTGGCCTAACCCAATTCCAACTGCTGCAGCCATTTGGGGAATGGACCAGCAGATGGAAGATTCGTCTCCATCTCTCTCTCTCTCTCTCTCTCTCTCTCTCTCTCTCTTTCACTCACTCTCAGCCTTTGAGAATAAAAATAAACAAAGAACTCCTCTCAGCATACAAATATACAAGAGCAGAGCACTGGTGTGGAGATGTTTTAATAACAATGGTTGATAGTTACAGGAAAGTTACCTTGTGCCAGACCCTGTGCATTGCTTTATATAGATCTTCTCATTTGGTCATCACTGAAACCCTATCAGCCAGGTTGCTGTGAGCATTAAATGAGACAACACACACTTCATAAATGAGTAAACTAAGACTTGGATATGTTAAAAAAGTGGCTATGGTCACTGTTGGTAGGTAGTGGAGATGAGGTCTGAATTAGTTTGTCTGGTTCCAAAAGCAATGACTTAGTTACTAACTTAAGCAAATTGTTAAACTAGGAAGCAAAGTCAAAAACATAATTTTTAAATGAAATCTTCAAAATTGAAAATCAAGAGAAATTAGTTCAAATGATGTTGTGCAGGATAATTTATCAGACTCTTAAAATCTTGATCAAAAAGCAAAATGTCCAAACACCCTTTCTGAAATCTTTGCTCTTTTGATTTTCGAGTTCCTTTGTGACTAACTGGAACATAATATCTACAGAAACTATATAGTACAAAAGTTTGAGATAATGTTTTATGAGTTAAACAATTCTGTAGTCAACTTTGAAAACCTGCCCATATGTAATCAGACTATACATAATAAGGCTTCAATACCAGGGAGCCTAAAACGTCTTCAAAACATCTTTTGAGTTGTATTTATATAAAGTTAATAAAATAGGTTGAAAAAGTCAAAGAACCATAATGTCCTTTCATCCACATGTTGCTAATTGACAACAACTGAGCATTTACTCCTACCTGTGTTGATAAGTTCTTTGCCATTGTATAGATAATTTTGAATTGTCTATCAGTTTTGTTAAGACTTTCCTTTGGTGCCTTATATTCAGGAAACTTTTAACGCTTTTGAGTTTGGAGAAGAGAAACACATTCTTTCAGATAAACAAAAATACTCTTGTCTGCTCATTTTTCTCATACAGTAAATAAGTGAAACTGCTCAAATTTTAATGTAATTCCTCTGGAAATGGAAAACTATTTATTTGTCTAAACAAAGTCTTTATAGTATAAATATGACTATTTATTATCCAAATCATTAACATTTGACAAAATAACCTTTAAAATGCACTCAAAATGCTTATGAATATCTTTAAAATGCAAAGGAAGAAAGTTTTTCTTTCTCTGAAAGAGAATGAACAGAATGAAACTACCTTAGAATTTATGGATAGTAAAATAAAGCAGTATATATATATATATTTATGTTGATTTTCAAATAAACACAAGACAGTTTTAATTCCACTTACTCACTTTTTTTAAAAAAAGTCTTTATTCTTTCAGATAGTTCTTTCTTTTTATCTGCACAGAAAAGGAATGATGAAAAGACATTTGCATTTTTGCAATGAGTGCATAGACCAAAAACATTACAAAAGTTTGAGATAATATTTTATTAGTTGAGTAAGGATAGCAACCTTAAATTGGGAAAACCTAAAAAAAAGCACAATTTTAGTTTCTGAAAAAGCTTGATTTGTGAAGGACATATCCATTGTGTCAGTGGTTTAGAGCTGTCTCATGTATTCTGTGGACTCTCTTCTCTCTTTGTCAGTTTTTGCAAAGGTATAATTTTAATCCACTCTATATTCGTGAGCTTAATTCACCACTAATCATAATATTCAACAAGTAAAAAGTAGGAAGACCACAGTTCTACAGGAGTATAAACCAGTGCTAAAAATGGCAATCATATAAAAAAAAAAAAAGTCCATTCCATTCCTATACACTTTTGTATGCTGTGTTAACTGCCACATATCAGAGAAAATATACAATGTTTATCTTTTTGAGACCGGCTTATTTTCCTAGGCATATTGATTTCTAGTTGCATCCATTTTATTGCATAAGACAGGATTTCATCCTTTTTAATGGCTGAATAGTATTTCACAATGTAAATATACTACATTTTTAAAATCCAGTCATCAGTTGATGGACATCTAGGTTAATTCCATATCTTAGCTATTGTGAATTGAGCTTCAATAAACATGGGAGTATAAATAACTCTTTCATATGATATTTTCATTCCAAAAGTGAGGTGTCTGGGTCATATGTAGATCTGTTTTCAGATCTCTCAGGAATCTCCATATTATCTTCCATAATGGTTGTACTAGTTTACATTCCCGCTGAACAATGTACTTTCGATACATCTATGAGGATCCTGGCATGTGTTCTGCTACCTAATATATGAACTTCATTCAATAATCAGCAGGAATAACTAATGAAGGAATGTGTGTGTGTGTATGTTTGTGAATATGTGTGTGTGTGTGTGTGTGTGTGCAATTGATTCACAGGTATATGCACCAGGGTCAGGAGACTACATTCTATGTAAAACAGTGCAATAGTATAACACCCATTATCCATTCTATTTGAACTCTACCTTCAAATCAATCTTTTTCTGTCTCCCCTCACCTTTCTATATACACACAGTCCTAAGTGAGTCATTTGAAGGAAAGCTGAAGGCAGTGTTAGTACATGCTTTATCGGATGAGTCTCCCATGTGTCTGTCTCTCTCCCTTTTCCTCTTTTGGTGTCACAACACATCACTGTTCTTAGTGGTAACAGATAATAGATTACAGTTCTGCTGGTTTGCCACTTCCTTCATGCTCAAGACAATGAGGCCTGTAAAAGAAAAGACGGTTACTTGGGCAATTAGGTGGTTAGGCATTGCTAACAATCTTTACTTTTTATGCTAGTGACTGTACTGGTGATCTTATGAAAGAGAATGAGTCACTATCGGTCTTCCCAGAATTTTAGCATAGCAGTTCCCTGCTTTTGATACCAGTGCAGGAGCACTTAAGACTGTCAGTAACTGTCTGATTTAAAACAGGTAAGCACTTTTACTTGTGTTTAGGTTTCGAATTGGCTCTCACCCTACTGTCATCTTTTTTTTTATATTGTCTTCCCTTACATATACACAATAGTATTCTTTAATAGGAACAGCAAGAACAGTTTGTCTCCTGAGATTGACGTTGTCTTCTAATCAAATACAGATGAATTTAGATGACAGAGAAATGCACACAGAGAAATAGCGCCCTTCATGCTATTAATGACCTCCATTAATCTATTGAATGGCCTTGAGCAAGCCTCTTCATCATTCTACATCTGTTTCCCTCTGCGTTAATAGCAAAATTCAGAAGACAACCTGCAGGTGAAATGAATGTTACAGAATAGCCCTAAAATACTGTAGAATATTAAAAGATGTAGCATGAAGCATCAACGCTGCTATTTCTAAGGAGTCCTTAAGTTAAATTACCAGACAACCTCCATGTTTGGATCTTTCAAAGAACGGTCAGAATTTCTTGGAAAAATGAAATCATGGTTGTGTAGCATATAACAGAAAAGACACAGTGTATTTCCTTGTTAAATCTTTCCCATAAAGGAGTTAAGAAGAAGCAATATATATCTGCTACACTGAGTTAAATTTTATATAAATAAAAGATTGAAATGTATTTATAGAAGATAACAACTAATTATTCATATCTTGTTGCTCATGGGAATATGTGTTTACTAGTGAGAAGATAATAGTTTAAATATATGATCCGATACAAATAAATACATGGTATGGAATCATGAACCAGACTCTTACTAAAATAAACATTCAAGTTTGTTTCTTTACTCTTTAAAATTAAGCTTTAAATGCTTCAAAACTTGAGGATGTTAAACTGATGATGAAAAATATTCAATGCAGTACTTCTACATTCACGTTTTGCTCTGTAAGGGAAAAACCATCAGGAAAAAGTTTTAGTTTACAATGTAGGATTCTGTGTGATTAAGGCTGCCATTAATCCCAGTCATTTTGGCCCTTCATGGAAAAGTGTTAATTTTGGGTGTCAAAGGCATAAATTTGAAAACTCTTTAGTTGTACCTTTAAAGTTGATTTCTAAGGTAACCAGCATCCAAAACAGACAGTTTTATAAATCAGAATTAACACCTTGATATTGTTTCTGGAAGCCAAATGGAAGTCTTCAAAATTTTTGGAGCCCTGTTGATGTCACCCAGTTACCAGTTGCCTGGACAGATTGTAGCTCCAGCATTCTCACCAGTTCAAGTTTCTTTTTGGTGACTTTGTGTAGTTTTTATAGTAGTTGTATGTAGGGCACCTAACTCTCATCCAACTAAGAAATTAGACTATTTGAGGTCACAGTCGCCATAGTGAAGTCAATTTTTTTTCTCTCAAACTAGACTAGCCTATCACTTAGGGCTCTGTCCACTTGTTTCTGGCCTTTTTCTAGAAGACGATAAAACTCCTCACACATGATTGCATGTTCAAGCTGTCATCAATTAACCCAACCCAAGTCAGTGTGACTGGCTCTGCTAAAGCTACTGATTAGATTCCAGTGTCAAGGTCAGTAGCAGCAGGACAGGATGATAGAAAAAAACTGCTTCTTTTGGAATTACTAGGTTTTAAATTGTAATACCTTTCAAGGGAAGGAAAATAACAAGTGGAGTGACAGGTGGATAAATTATAGAAACATGTGAAAAATCATTTGTATATTCACTGATTTGGCACTAGTCAGGCATGCGCTCTGTGTTGTATGTGTGTGCATATGTGTGTATGCAGGTATTAATGTGTGAATACAATACAAGTAGCAAAATAGGTTAACAGCAATTCACAATTATCTTTATTTCTTACGTGAGAAAACAGTAGGGGAACACAAAAGAGCAAGCTTCAAGGAAACCAGTTTGTCAAGCACTTTAATATTTAAGAGTTGATTAACACTACGTCCTGCTTTAGGTTTAGTCTGCAGTAACTTGGAAATTTTTCCAAAATATTAAGTGATATAAAATACTTGGCTACATTCTTTTGGCCATAAATTTCACATTATGTGATAGCACAACCTAAAAAGTGTCATCTTTTCCTGGTGAATTTATGAATTTTATCTTAAATTCCAAATTTAAAGTAAGCATCATTGCCCCAGTTCTGTGTGGTTACTGCCATTACTGTTCCTTGCCAAGAGTAATCAGGAAGTTCATTAGCTAAACTGCAAATGCTATTAAACGTTTTCTTAAGATTTAAAAGATGAAAGGAGGTAAGGGACTTGCTGCCATTTTCCTGTGAAGTGAGAGCCAGAAACACACTTTTCTAAAAGGAAAAGCACACACACACACACATACATACATGGGTACTTCGGCATTATTTTGTCTGAATTTCTCGGTTAGTGAAACTCTGTAGCACATCAGATTTACATACTCTTTTGGTGTTTTCACAGCATTGCACGCATCCTTCTCTTTCCCAGAGGTTTTTGCTTAGCTCTCCCAGGTCTTTTGGGACAGCCACACAGGAAGAGGGATAATTTTGAAGAAATCCAAGGTCACAAAATAGCTGAGATAATTTAACTTCTTCCATGGTCAAACCCACATAACATGAAATTATTTGCATGCTGCGTAGGACATGCATTTTCTGTAATCCATAACACTGACTCATTGCATTCAGTTAGACACTAATGTCCCCACCTGTGAAAATCGGATAATAGTATCAGTCACATGGACAGTGATGAGATAAAACTGTTTTTAAAGGACTTTGACCTTCCCAGTAAGTAAAATCCACATACCTGTACTCTTTGAGCAGCATGGTGCTTGATTAAAGAAGCACATGAAAAAGCAACTATTTGAACTATTCTCAGAACTTCTCTGATGTTGCAGGTTCAGTAAATATTTCAGTTAAGTAGGTTAAAAATATGGCTAAGTTTCTTTAGGTACTGTCATGTAACAAATGTGTCATGTAACAAAATGTTTTATTTTACTTGTGTGATTCTGTCATTTTCTGGTAAATTATTGATATACAAGTAATTATCATGTTGATGGTATTTATTTATTTATATGAGCAACAGAGTGAGAAAAAAGAAGGAGGGCTTCCACCTACTTGTTCACTTCCCCAGTTCTCACAATGGCCAGGACTGTGCTGGACTAAAGTTGAGAGTCAGGAACTCAATCCAACTCTATCACGAGGATGGCAGGAGCCCAGTTACATAAGCCATCACCATTGCCTCCCAGGGTTTGCGTTAGCAGGAAGCTGAAGTCAGGAATCAAACCCAAGCACCTCTAATATGTGATATGAGCATCTTAACTAGTGTTTTAATGACTAGGCCAAACACCTATCCCAAGGCTATTCTACTTAAACTGAAACTTCTCTGGTATTTACATCCCCCTTGCCCTAATTTCAATTCTCTTATAGCACTTCTCTTCCTTTTTCATTATACTTTATAATTTACTGACTGCTTACATTAATTGTTGTATCTTTCCCCATTGAAATATAAGCTCTAGGAATTCACAGATTTCTCTTTTGTTCAGTGACGTATCTCCAGTATTTAGAACTTTCTTGACATGGAGCATTAGTTAAATGTTTATGTTGAATAAATGAAATGCCTATTTAGATTCCAGCTTCTATTCAATTTACAATCAAATATTTTTATGTTTGTTTATTTTTTATTTGAAAGGCAAAGTGACAGGAGTGGGGGAGAGAGAGAGGAAGAGAGAGAGAGAGATGACACAGACAGAGAGAGAGATAGATAGATAGAGACAGAGATCTTATATCTGCTTGTTCATTCCCTGGATGCCCACAACAGCCAGGGGTTAGGCCAGGTCAAAGCCAGGACCCTGGTACTTCATCCAAGTCTCTAATACGGGTGACAGAGACTCAAATACTTGAGTCATCATCTTCCAGGAGGCATCAGCAGGAAATTAGATCAAATGTGGAAGAGCTGGTACTCAAACCAGAAGGACTCAAACCATCACTTTTACATGAAATGCAGGCATTCCAAGTGATGGCTTAATCTGCTGTGCCACAGTATTTACCCCTAGAATTGAAATTTGGCTCAGGCTTTTCAATTTATCTGGTCCTAAGTCCATCCACCAATTCACACTCCCTTCCAACATTCCCACCTTCTTTCTGCCTGTCTGTTCTCAGCTTCCAGTCTGGGAGTTACTTTTCTAATTGCCACCTAAATCTTGGTTTTGACACTTTCTTCTACTATTGCAATTTGCTCACTAAAAGCTATCATAATCTGTTGAATCATTTATTTGAAGAAAAATTACAGAGATACAGTTGATAAGTATAAAATGGCTGCCAACATTTCATATGAGGTCACAGGTGTAGAGACTGGAATTGATAGTCCCTAGAACAGTATGTTACAGAGGGTCCTTCTGGCATTTGATCATCTTTCAGCAAGAATAGCACGCATACCGACTAATGTTATTATGTGGCTTTTTAATCTTTCAATTCATTTCAGATGTGCTGTAAAGTAATATGTCATCCAGAGTTTGTTCCCCTGTTGGATGATTCATTCATTGATCTTCCAAACAGATGGTGGGTGTTCTATCTTCTTGATAGGAGAAAAAGGGAGGAATTGAGGTGGTAAATACTTTTGACCTTAAGAAATCTGTGTTATAATTTTATCTATAAAAATCTTGAAGTGAGCATCTTGATTTCCTTTTTGAAAATTCAAACTAGTAGTACCATAGGTAAAAATTTAAATCAGTAATACCATAAACTTGATGTAAGTTCCATAGTTTAACTAAAGTATCTGAGGTTTTGTCTGTTTGGTTTTATTTAAATGAATATGATATTTAAGGGTGGGGGAAAAGAGAGATTAAGGCATGAGTAATATAATTGAGCTGCTGGATTCTCTATTGAAAATATTGAACAGGGGCTGAAGCTGTGGCATAGCAGGCAAAAGCTGCCACTTGCGATACCAGCATCCCATATAAGCACTAATTTGAGAGCTGTCTGCTCCACTTCCGATCCAGCCATCTGCTAATATGCCTGGGAAAGCAGTGGAGGATGGCCAAAGTCCTTGGACCCTGCACGTACATAGAAGACTGGAAGAAGCTCCTGGCTCCTGGTTTTGGCCTGGCATAGCCCTGGCCATTGCCGCCATTTGGAGAGTGAAACAGTGTACCGAGATCTCTCTCTCTTTCTCTCTGTGTAACTCTGCCTTTCAAATAAATAAAGAGAGGAGTGGCAGAGAGAGAGAGAGGTCTTTCATCCAATGGTTCACTCCCCAATTGGCTGCAATGGCCTGAGCTGCAAGGATCTGAAGCCAGGAGCCAGGAGCCTCCTCTGTCTCTCCACGTGGACACAGGGGCCCAAGGACTTGGGCATATTCTACTGCTTTCCAAACCACAGCAGAGAGCTGGAGGGGAAGTGGAGCAGCTGAGACTTGAATCGGCACCCATATGGGATGCCGGCACTTCAGGCCAGGATGTTGACCTAATGCACCACAGTGCTGGCCCCATAAATAAATCTTTTAAAGAAGAAAATATTAAACAATTGGAATAAAAATGATCACATCATGAATTATTCTTTACTTTGTACTCATAAGAGTCAGGCCATGCGACATTTATTGCATGTTCTTTAAAAAGTGAAAAATGGTATGCTTTTTGCCAAGACACTACTTTGTGATTCATTCAACAAACATGATGGAGCATCTTCCAAGACAATGCACTGTGTCTAGTGCTGTAGCAAGAGACGGTGACAGAAAAATGAGAGCTATCATTTCTATGACAATATTAAGGACCTCTCCCCTCCAAGTTACCTTTAAGTATCACAAAATTCGCTCTGCAATGGTTATACTATGTTTATTTCCCAAGTACAAAAACTGGAAATTAGTAAAGTTAAGTAGCCATTCCAAAATCTTAGCATCTCTGACAGAAGCAGTATTGAAGCCAGTGTCATGAAGCCTATGTTATTGTGCTTGTAAACACAATAACACAAGGTGTTTACAACCCAGAAAAAGACAATCTTTCTCTTTCAGTTGCTCATCTCTCTGTCTCTCTCTCTCTCACATACACACACACACACACACACACCCCTCTAGTATATGAGGGATAATGAAATGCATAAATATATTAAGGAGAGATCAACACTCTCCCTTGTGAGATGACTGTGAATATGTGGATTCTTTTTTTTTAAGATTTTTATTTATTTTACTTGAAAGTCAGAGTTACACAGAGAGAGGAGAGGCAGAGAGAGAGAGAGAGAGAGAGAGAGAGGTCTTCCATCCACTGGTTCACTCCCCAGTTGGCTGCAATGGCCGGAGCTGCGCAGATCCAAAGCCAGGAGCCAGGAGCTTTCTCCAGGTCTCCTGCATGGGTGCAGGGGCCCAAGGACTTGGGCCATCTTCTGCTGCTTTCCCAGGCCACAGCAGAAAGCTGGATCGGAAGTGGAGCAGCCGGGTCTTGAACCGGGACCCATATGGAATGCCAGCACTACAGGCCAGGGTGTTAATCTGCTGTGCCACAGCGCTGGCCCCGTGGATTCTAAGAGCTCCTTTGGATGCCCTGACCTCTGCTAACACTTTGCATGGTAGTCTCAATAATTCTCATGTAACATTGTCTATGTATTCCTTATGGACACACTAAGTACCAGAAATATATGCACACATAAGTCATACTCTTACCTTCATGTCTTAGTATTGCATAAAAATGCTATAAATTGTTATAAATTGCAATATTGGCCATTTATACAGTTCTTTTGAAAATGTGACAAATAGAAAAACAAATAGCCATGTGCAATAGAATAGGGAGATTTGGTTATTGGTTAAAATTCTACAAATTTTACACTCAAAGCAAGTTGTACAATGGGCTTAGTTATGGAGAAATATATCCCATTCTCTTCTTTTTTCTCTTTCAAAATATTTCTTTGAACCTCTTTTTCCCTGACAAGTTCATATTTTGCATCCTCTAGGAAAATATATTTTTCAGAGCTTACAGATGACAGCTGAATGACAGAGTTATGGAAAGTAATTATTAAATATTGCAAAGAGTTCTGAAATTTTTGGTGAGAAATTGTAGCATGACCCTACAAATCATGAATGGTACTTCTACTATAATCAGTCAGCTCAATCTAGCAAATTATTATCCCTCATGCTCCGAAGTGAGATCTAGTTAGGAGAATATCAAATACTCTATAAATATCAGAAACAATTATATTTCATTTGAATGTCAATTTAAAATGCCATACAGTTTCCAAAAATTTTGAGAGTGTATATCTTAGATTTGATAAAATAGGATGTAGCAGGCCTGTTAAGTTCTCCAGTGACAGAGAATAAACAGGAATGTGTGTGTGTGTGTGTGTGTGTGTGTGTATATATATATATAGAGAGAGAGAGAGAGTGAGTGAGAGAGAGAGAAAGAAAAAAAGATATATTTTAAGGAATTGGCCCATGAGATTGTCTAAAATCTGCAGGGTAGACCAGTAGACTAGAAAACTGGGGAAGAGTTGCATTTGGAAGGCAAAGACAGTCTGCTGGCAGAATCCCTCTTCAGTCTTTTTCTCCTACGATCTTCAATAGATTAGATGGAACTCACTCACATTGTAGAGGATAATCTATTTTACTCAAAGTCTGCTGATTAAGTTGTTATTCTCTTCTGAAAATGTTTTCACAGGATCATTTAGCACAATGCTTTGCCAAGTATGGTGATCTAGCCAAGTTGACACTTATAATCAACCATCAAAGGGTGATATTAGAAGTATGGAGAGATTCTATCCATGGTCAGAAATCTTAGTTAGCACTCACTCCTGCACGGAGTGCAGAGCTGAGGCAGGGCACACCAACTCTTTTCTCTACCTCCCAGCCTCCTGTGAGGTTGTGTTGTGTCAACTTTGATCTCTTTAGATTTTTCTCTGCAAGAGAGACATCCACAATTCACCAAACCCACCCTGACATTGTTTGGAAGGTAAAGTCTCTGTCCTTCTCTCTGCATGAATACTACTTATATTCTCATATTTTTCTAGTATGACATGCCAGATAGCCAAGGATAGGACAGGGAGAAAAATCACATATGCTTCAAATATACAAAACACCACACACTGTATTTTCCCATAAGATTCAGTTTACCTGTAGTTTGTTGGAACATGTGTCAGCAGACAGAAGAAAGGAGGAGGAGGGGAAGGGGAGAGAGAAACTAACAGAACAGCAGGTCAACATCAGTGCCACCTCTAGCCCCATACCCTTTTCACACTGTACTACAAACTACAAACCTCTCTCTCCTACCACCAAGCATCTGTCCAAGTTCTCCTGGATCCTGTTCTTAATGCTCTCACTAATGCATGTAAGGTCTATCTTTGCAAACAATTCCCTGTTAAATATTACCTACATTCAATATCTTTCCCTCCACCCTGTTGTGCAATCCTTGAAGCACTGACTCACTGTTGCTTTATCATAAGTATATACATTTTGGTTAAAATCATGTACTTTGGAGTCATGAGATCTCTACCACTTTACTTGTGTGGTAGAGATCTCAATTTTTCATCTGCAAAAAGAGAATAAATAATAGTTCTTATGAAATAAGTTTGTATGGAAGAGCAAATGAAACAGCATAAAGAAAACCCTTGTACCTTCCTGATGGGAAATGAGCACTCTATGGTTGTTAGCTATTATCATTCCCATTTGTCTGACGTGGTTTTCCCATGTTAGATCAGGATGTCAATTATTTGCAAACTGGATGAGTATACAGAAGGCAGTGATAAAGCAGCAGGAGAGTCCCTGCTTTTAGCCAGTCTCCAGGATAACTAGAGTAACACTAAGTTATGCTTCTCATGGATTTCATCCATGTCAACTATGGAAGCAACTCTTGATCCTAGCCACACTGAGGAAAAAGCATCTATCTTGGTGAGTATTAGAATGAGGAGGATGGAGAAAAATGACTCGGTGGGCTACAAGATGGTGGAATAGGGAGGGAGCTCACTGATAGTACAGGAAAAGATAGTTTAATAAAAGTGGAGATACTGTAGTCTCAGAGAAGAGATAGGGAAAAAAACTGCAGAGGATCTTCCAGAATTAGAGGGACATGGTGGACCTACATGGAGGGCACAGGCACCCACAGCTCAGGAGCCCAGCTGCCGAGAGAGTCTCTGCTCTAGCCCTAGAAACAGAGGTGAGAAAAAACCACAGTAGCCAGAGACACTGGCAGAAAAGCAGCAAGAAAAGCCTAGAGGGAACGAGGCTTGAAGCCCCATGGGAGAAAGTACACCAGCCTAACTAGAGAAGAGAAAAAAAATAAAAGGGACCAGTTTGGACACGATTCTCTCTCTTCGCTCACCTTACAAAGGCAAATGAGACAACATAGCAGGCGCCATTTTGGACATACAAAACAGCTGTGCCAGCTCGGAGCTGTGCCTGCCCTCAGCCACGTCTCTCTGGTGGGGAGAAATAATGGGAGACTAAGACCTAGTGAATTTGTGGAGCTTATGAACAGGGACTGTGAAAAAAAAAAAAAAAAAAAAAACAGGGTGTGGGAGAATTCACGGAGTGACTGAGACATGATTAGTCTCGGTAGCAGACACCACAAATTTGGGTAACCTTGGCATCCCAATGAGGGATGTTGCAGGGGAATCTGAGCTTACACTGAGGACTGAACAGCTCCTTTGTGTGGTCCTTGGGACAGAGCAGACAAATATTACACCCACTAGGGCTAGCACTCAGGCACTGAATGCCATCAAGGCGAAGAGCTCAGCTGAGCAGAATTACTTCCCTTCTGAATAAAAAGTGAGAGAGAGAGAGAGAGAATTTACCACACCAGACGTGGGTATGTCACCTTTGGCATACCCTTAGCCCTGAAGAAGTGAACAGAGCTCTCGGGCCACACCCACCACAAGGCTCTAGAGATTCACCAAAAGCAGACAGTCCACTTAATCTAGAGTCATAGTATAATGAGAAAAGCCACCACAGGAAAAAAAAAAAGAAGAAGAAGAACCCAAAGAATATCTCCACAATGCCAAACAACAAACAGAGAAATCGAGGAAACAAGAACAAGGATGCTCCCAAATGAACATGACGCTCCAATACAAGATTATGAGATGATGAAATAGAATAAACGCAAGATACAGATTTCAAAAATTTATAATAAGAATATTTAGAAGTTATCAAACACAAATGCACGAACTACAGAAATCCATACAGGAAAGGACAGAAAATCTCTCTCATGAAAATGAAATCTTAAGAAGGAATCAAAATGAAATGAGGAATTCAGTAGAACATGAAATTGAAATATTGAAGAGAAACCAAAATGAAATGAAGAATTCAATAGAACAAATGAAAAACACATTTGAGAGCCTTAAAAACAGAATCAGTGAGGTAGAAGAGAGAATATCGGACTTAGAAGACAGAGCACAGGAAAGTATACAGTCAAACCAAAGAAGAGAAGAGGAAATTAGAAATCTAAAGAATATTGTTGGGAATCTACAGGATAATATTAAAAAACTCAATATTTGGGTTCTAGGAGTTCCAGAAGGCATGGAGAAAGAGAAAGGATTAGAAGGCCTTTTTAGTGAGATACTAGCAGAAAACTTCCCTAGTTTGGAGAAGGAAAGGGACATTCAAGTACAGGAAGCACATAGAACCTCCAATGAACATGAACAAAAGAGATCTTCACCACAACACATTGTAATCAAACTCATCACAGTAAAACATAAAGAAAAGATTCTAAAATGTGCAAGAGAAAAACGTCAGATTACTCTCAGAGGATCTCCAATTAGACTCACAGCAGACTTCTCATCAGAAAACCTACAGGCTAGGAGGGAATGGTGAGATACAGCCCAAGTTCTAAGAGAAAAAAAATGCCAACCCAGAATATTATATCCTGCAAAGCTCTCATTTGTGAATGAAGGTGAAATAAAGACATTTCATAAGCAAACAGAAATTGAAATAATTTGTCACTGCAAAAGATGCATAAAGATGTGTTACACACAGAAACACAGAAACACGGTCATCAATATGAAAGAAGGTAAAGGAAGAAAATCTCCCAGTAAAAGATCACAAGAAGTTCAAAGCATATATTAGAAAACATTATGCTGAGTGAAATAAGCCAATCCCAAAGAGACAAATACCACTTGTTCTCCTTGATAGGTGACAACTAACTGAGCACCAAAAAGGAAACCTGTTAAAGTGAAATGAACACTATGAGAAATGGTGACTTGATCAGCCCTCACCCTGACTGTTGATGAGCAACTTGATATGTTATCCCTCTTAGTATTTTTTTTGTTTGTTCTACTTAATACTTTTGGTTGAATACTGTAATCAATACACAATTCTTCTTAAGTGCTGAAACTTAACTGAAAAGTGATCGCTGTTAAATATAAGAGTGGGAATAAGAGAGGGAAGAGATGTGCAATTTGGGACATGCTCAAGCTGACTTGCCCCAAATGGTAGAGTTAGAAACATACCGGGGGATTCCAATTCAATCCCATCAAGGTGGCATGTACCAATGCCATCTCACTAGTCCCAGTGATCAATTTCTGTTCACAATGGATCATAATGATAGGAATAAGAACCAAAGGGATTACATAAACAAGACTAGTGTCTGCAAATACTGGCTGATAGAATCAAAAAGGGAGAGAATGATCCAACAGGGGAAGTGAGATACACAGCAGACCCATAGAATGGCAGATGTCCTAAACAGCACTCTGGCCTCAGAATCAGCCCTTAAGGCATGCGTATCTGGCTGAAAAGCCCATGAGAGTATTTCAGGCATGGAAAGCCAAGACACTCTGGGGGAAAAAAAGAAAAAACCTAAATGAAAGATCGCCGCGAGTGAGATCCCAGTGGAAAGAATGGGTCATCAAAGAAGGAGGTACTTTTCTCTGAAGGGAGGAGAGAACTTCCACTTTGACCATGGCCTTGTCTAAAAATTATCAGAGTCGGTGAACTCAGGGGGCTTCCATAGCCTTGGCAGCTCATGACAAGAGCCTAGGGTGATTACTGATGCCATAAACAAGAGTGTCAATTTGTTAAGTCAACAACAGAGTCACTGTGCACTTACTCCTCATGTAGGATCTCTGTCCTTAGTGTGCTGTACATTGAGATTTAATGCTATAACTAGTACTCAAACAGTATTTTTCACTTTATGTTTCTGTGTGGGAGCAAACTGTTGAAATCTTTACTTAATGTATGCTAAACTGATCTTCTGTATAAAAAGAGAATCGAAAATGAATCCTCTTGTGAATGGAAGGGGAGAGGGAGTGGGAAAGGGGAGGGTTGCGGGTGGGAGGGACGTTATGGGGGGGAATCCATTGTAATCCATAAGCTGTACGTTGGAAATTTATATTCATTAAATAAAAGTTAAAAAAAAAAGTTTAAAAAAAAGAAACAGTTTTGGAAAAATGGCATGGCAAAGTCACTATCTATCAATAGTCACATTGAATGTTAATGGACTCAGCTCTCCAGTTATAAGACACAGACTGGCTAAATGGATTAAGAAACAAAACCCATCTATTTGCTGCTTACAAGAAACACATCTTTCCAACAAAGATGCATGCAGACTGAAAGTGAAAGGTTGGAAAAAGATATTCCATGCCAACAGAAATGAAAAAAGAACTGGTGTAGCCATCTTAATATCAGGCAAAATAAACTTTAACACAAAAACTGTTAAGAGAGACAAAGAGGGGCACTATATAATGATTAAGCAATCAATTCAACAGGAAGATGTAACTATTATAAATGTATGTGCACCTAATTACAGGGCACCGGTTTATTTAAAAGATTTGTTAAGGGACTTAAAGGGAGACTTAGACTCCAATACAATAGTATTGGGGGACTTCAATACTCCGCTTTCAGAAATAGACAGATCAAGCAGACAGAAGATCAACAAGGAAACAGCAGATTTAATCGACACTATAGGCCATATGGATCTAGCAGATATCTACAGAACTTTTCACCCTACACTTAAAGAATACACAATCTTCTCAGCAGTGCATGGAACCTACTCTAGGATTGACCACATACTAGGCCATAAGGCAAGTCTCAGCAAATTTAAAAGAATTAGAATCATACCATGCATCCTCTCAGACCACAGCGGAATGAAGTGGGAAATTAGCAACTCAGGAATCCCTAGAGCATATGCAAACACATGGAGACTGAACAACATCCTCCTAAATGAAGAGTGGGTCATAGAATAAATCAAAAGAGATCAAAAACTCTCTGGAAGTAAATGAGGATAACAACACAACATATCAAAACTTAAGGGATACAACAAAAGCAATGTTAAGAGGAAAGTTTACAGCAACAGGTGCCTACATCAAGAAATTGGAAAGGCACCAAACAAATGAGCTATCAATACACCTCAAGGATCTAGAAAAACTGCAGCAAACCAGACCCAAAACTAACCAGAGAAGAGAAACAAACAATTAAAATTAGAGAAGAAATCAACAGAAAAGAATCCAAAAAAAATTACAAAAGATCAGCAAAACAAAGAGCTGGTTTTTTGAAAAAAAAAAAAATTACACACCATTGGCCCAACTAACTAAAAAAAGAAGAGAAAAGACCCAAATCAATAAAATCAGAGATGAAAAAGGAAATGTAACAACAGACACCACAGAAAGAAAAAGAATCATCAAGTATAAAATAAAAAGAAAATAAAATGAAATAAAAAGAATCATCAATACTACCAAGTATTGTATGCCAGCAAACAGGGAAATCTATGAGAAATGGATAGATTCCTGGGCACATGCAACCTACCTAAATTGAACCATGAAAACATAGAAAACCTAAACAGACTCATAACTGAGACAGAAATTGAAACAGTAATAAAGGCCCTCCCAACAAAGAAAAGCCCAGGACCAGATGGATTCACTGCTGAATTCTGCCAGACATTTAAAGAAGAACTAACTCCAATTCTTCTCAAACTATTCAGAACAATCGAAAAAGAGGGAATCCTCCCAAATTCTTTCTATGAAGCCAGCATCACCTTAATTCCTAAGTCGGAAAAAAATGCAGCATTGAAAGAGGATTACAGACCAATTTCCTTGATGAACATAGATGCAAAAATCCTCAATGAAATCCTGGCCAATAGAATGCAACAATACATCAGAAAGATCATCCACCCAGACAAAGTGGGATTTTCCCTGGTATGCAGGGATGGTTCAACATTCACAAATGAATCAATGTGATACACCACATTAATAGACTGTAGAAGAAAAACCCTATGATTACCTCAATAGATGCCGAGAAAGCATTTGATAAAATACAACACCCGTTCATGATGAAAACTCTAAGCAAACTGGGTTTGGAAGGAACATTCCTCAATACAAACAAAGCAATTTATGAAAAACCCACGGCCAGCATCCTATTGAATGGGAAAAGTTGGAAGCATTTCCACTGAGATCTGGCACCAGACAGGGATGCCCACTCTCACCACTGCTGTTCAATATAGTTCTGGAAGTTTTAGCCAGAGCTATTAGGCAAGAAAAAGAAATTAAAGGAATAGAAATTGTGAAAGAAGGAGTCAAACTATCCCTCTTTGCAGATGATATGATTCTTTATTTAGGGGACCCAAAGAACTCTACTAAGAGATTATTGGAACTCATAGAAGATTTTGGCAAAGTAGCAGGGTATAAAATCAATGCACAAAAATCAACAGCCTTTGTATACACAGGCTGTATGCCACAGCTGAGGAAGAACTTCTAAGATCAATCCCATTCACAATAGCTACAAAAACAATCAAATACCTTGGAATAAACTTAACCAAGGACGTTAAAGATCTCTATGATGAGAATTACAAAACCTTAAAGAAAGAAATAGAAGAGGATACCAAGAAATGGAAAAATCTTCCATGCTCATGGAGTGGAAGAATCAATATCATCAAAATGTCCATTCTCCCTGACTTGATCAGCATAGCCCTGACTGTTAATGAACAACTTAATACATTATCCCTCTTAGTAGTTTTTTTTTGTCTGTTCTTCTTAATATGACTAGTTTAATTCTGTAATTAATACACAGTTATTGTTAAGTGTTGAAATTTAACTGAAATGTGATCCCTGTTAAACATAAGAGTGGGAATAAGAGAGGGAAGAGATGTACAATTTGGGACATGCTCAAGCTGACTTGCCCCAAATGGTAGAGTTAGAAACATACAAGGGGACTCCAATTTAATCCCATCAAGGTGGCATGTACCAATGCCATCTCACTAGTCCAAGTGATCAATTTCAGTTCACAATTGATCATAATGAAAGGACTAAGTGTCAAAGGGAGCACATAAACAAGTCTAGTACCTGCTAATACTAACCGATAGAATAAATAAAGGGGAGAGTGATCCAACATGGGAAGCGAGATACTCAGCAGACCCATAGAATGGCAGATGTCCTAAACAGCACTCTGGCCTCAGAATCAGCCCTAAAGGCATTCGGATCTGGCTGAAAAGCCCATGAGAGTATTTCAGGCATGAAAAGCCAAGACACTCTGGCAAAAAAAAAAAAAAAAAAAAAAAACCCTAAATGAAAGATCGCCACGAGTGAGATCCCAGTGGAAAGAATGGGTCTTCAAAGAAGGAGGTATCTTTCTCTGAAGGGAGGAGAGAACCTCCACTTTGACTATGACCTTGTCTAAATAAGATAAGAGTTGGAGAACTCAAGGGGCTTCCATAGCCTTGGAAACTCATGACTGGAGCATAGGGAGATTACTGATGCCATAAACAGAAGTGTCAATTTGTAAAGTCAACAACAGGAGTCACTGTGCACTTACTCCTCATGTAGGATCTCTGTCCTTAATGTGCTGTACATTGAGGCTTAATGCTATAACTAGTACTCAAACAGTATATTTCACTTTGTGTTTCTATGGGGGTGCAAACTGTTGAAATCTTTACTTAATGTATACTAAACTGATCTTCTGTTAAAAATAAAAAGAAGAAATTATCAATTCCCAACTTGACTCTCACTGGGATTAAACATGACAATAGGTCTGATCTGATTTCATCATCATTTAAAAAAAATCATCTATTATTTTTCACTTTATGTTTCTGTGTGGGAGCAAACTGTTGAAATCTTTACTTAATGTATGCTAAACTGATCTTCTGTATAGAAAGAGAATTGAAAATGAATCCTCACGTGATTGGAAGGGGAGAGGGAATGGGAAAGGGGAGGGTTGCGGGTGGGAGGGACGTTATGGGGGAAGCCATTGTAATCCATAAACCGTACTTCAGAAATTTATATTCATTAAATAAAAGTTAAAAAAAATTTAAAAAAAAGTCCATTCTCCCAAAAGCAATTTACAGATTCAATGAGATACCAATCAAAATACCAAAGACCTTCTTCTCAGATCTGGAAAAATGATGCTGAAATTCATATGGAGGCACAGGAGACCGTGAATAACTAAAGCAATCTTGTACAACAAAAACAAAGCCAGAGGCATCACAATACCAGATTTCAGGACATACTACAGGGTAGTTATAAACAAAAAAGCATGGTACTGGGGTAACAGATGGATAGACCAATGGAACAGAATAGAAACACCAGAAATCAATCCAAACATCTACAGCCAACTTATATTTGATCAAGGGTCCAAAATCAATTCCTGGAGCAAGGACAGTCTATTCAACAATGGTGCTGGGAAAATTGGATTTCCAAGTGCAGAAGCATGAAGCAAGACCCCTACCTTACACCTTACACAAATATCCACTAAACATGGATTAAAGATCTAAATTTACAACCTGATATCATCAAATTATTAGAGAACATTTGAGAAACCCTGCAAGATATAGGCACTGGCAAACACTTCTTGTAAAATACCCTGGAGGCACAAGCTGTCAAAGCTAAAATTAACATTTGGGATTGCATCAAATTGAGAAGTTTCTGTACTGCAAAAGGAACAGTCAGGAGAGTGAAGAGGCAACCAACAGAATGGGAAAATATATTTGCAAACTATGCAACAGATAAAAGGTTGATAACCAGAATCTACAAAGAAATTAAGAAACTCTACAACAACAAAACAAACAACCCACTCGAGAGATGGGACAAGGACCTCAATAGCCATGTTTCAAAAGAGGAAATCCAAATGGCCAACAGACACATGAAAAAATGGTCAGGATCACTAGCCATCAGGGAAATGTAATTCAAAACCACAATGAGGTTTCACCTCACCCTGGTAAGAAAGGATCACATACAGAAATCTACCAACAATAGATGCTGGCAAAGATGTGGGGGAAAAGGGACACTAACCCACTGTTGGTGGGAATGCAAACTGGTAAAGCCACTATGGAAGTCAGTCTGGAGATTCCTCAGAAACCTGAATACAACCCTACTATACAACCCAGCCATCCCACTCCTTGGAATTTACCCAAAGGAAATGAAATTGGTAAACAAAAACGTGGTCTACACCTTAATGTTTATTGCAGCTCAATTCACAAAGGCTAAGGCCTGGAATCAACCCAAATGCCCATCAACAGTAGACTGGATAAAGAAATTATGGGACATGTACTCTATAGAATACTATATAGCAGTAAAAAACAATGAAATCCGGTCATTTGCTCAGATGTACAAATTTATAGAGATGTACAGTTTGGCACATGTTCACTCAGACTTACCCCTAATGGTAGAGCTAGAAATAAACCAGGGGATTCCAATTCAGTCCCATAAAGGTGGCAGGTAACAATGCCAAAATGGAGACATCTGGAAAACATTATGCTGAGTGAAATAAGCCAGTCCCAAAGGGACAAATATCATATGTTCTCCCAGATCAGTGACAACTAACTGAGCACCTAAAAGGAAACCTGTTGAAGTGAAATGGACACTATGAGAAACAATGATTTGATCAGCCCTTGTCCTGACTGTCGAGGAACAACTTACTATTTTATTCCTTTGAGGTTTTTTTTTTTTGTTCTATTAATACCACTGGTTGAACTCTTTAATTAACACACAATTATTCTTAGTCATTTAAATTTACCTGAAAAGTGATCCCTGTTAAATATAGGAATGGGAATAAGAGAGGGAGGAGATGTACATTTTGGCACATGCTCAAGCTGACTTACCCCTAATGGTAGAGCTAGAAATATACCAGGGGACTCCAATTCAATCCCATCAAGGTGGCATGTACCAGTGCCATCTTTCTTGTTAAAGTGATCAATTTAAGTTCATAATTGATCACAATGATAGGATTAAGTGTCAAAGGGATTACATAAATAAGACCAGTGTCTGTAAATAATTGATAGTATTAAAAAGGAGAGGATGATCCTACATTGGAAGAAAGGATACACAGCAGATTCATAGAATGGCAAAAGCCCTAAACAGCACTCTGGCCTCAGAATCAGCCCTTAAAGCATTCAGATCCAGCTTAAAATCCCATGACAGTTTCTCAGGCATGGAAAGCCAAGACATTGTGGCACAAGAAAAAAAAGACCTAAATAAAAGATCTCTGTGAGTGAGATCCCAGTGGAAAGAACAGGCCATCAAAGAAGGCAGTATCTTTCTCTGAAGGGAGGAGAGAACTTCCCGTTTGAATATGGCCTTGTCTAAATAAGATCAGAGTTGGTGAACTCAGGAGGCTTCCATAGCCTTGGCAGCTCATGGCAAGTGCCTCGGGTGATTACTGACGTCGTAAATAAGTGTCAATTGTTAAATCAACAATGGAAGTCACTGTGCACCTGCTCCCCATGTAGGACCTCTGCCCTTAATGTGTTGTACTATGAGAATTAATGGTGAAACTACCACTCAAACAGTACTCTATACTTTGTGTGTCTTTGTGGGTGCAGTCTGTTGAAGTCTTTACTTAGTATATACTAAGTTGATCTTCTGTATATAAAGATAACTGAAAATGAATCATGATGAAGAATGGGATAGGAGAGGGAGTGGGAGATGGGATGATTGTGGGTGGGAGAGAGGTTGTGGGCGGAAAAGCTGCTATAATTCAAAAGTTATATTTATATTTATTAAACAAAAGTTGAAAAGAAAAAAAAAAAGAATGAGGAGGATAGAGTGACCTCTTGGCTTACTTACTATATGACTTGCAGACAAGTTTAGTGTGGCTAAACAAGCTTCCATCTTGATTTTGTTTTCATTGAAGTAGCATACCTTTATATTGAATCTCTGCTTTCTCCTGCTATTCCATGTTGTATAATTACCACATTACACATTCTTATCTATTTGCCTATTCTTCCAACCCATTGTCCTTGAAGTTATACATTGTAAGTAGAGAGTAAATTTTACAAAGCAATGAACTCCTAAATGTTCCTCACTCTGAAAAGCCTAACAAATAGCATATTAAACAAACAAACAAACAAACAAAAATCCTGGGGCTGCCCTGTGACACATTAGGATAAGCTGTTGCCTATAGTGCTGGCATCCTAAATGGGTGCCTGATAGAGTCCCTGCTGCTCCACTTCTGATCCAGATCCCTGCTAATATGCCTAGGAAAGCAGTGGAAGATAGCCTAGGTCCTTGGGTTCCTGCACCCACCTGGGAGACCCAGAATTTCTTTCTCCCAGCTTCTGTATGGCCCAGCTCCTGCCGTTGCAGCCAGTTGGGGAGTGAACCAGCAGATGGAAGAGTGCTCTTTCTCTCCTCTCTCTTTCTCTCTCTCTCTCTTTCTCTCTCTCTGTGTCTTTGTAACTCTGACTTTCAAATAAGTAAATAAATCTTAAAAAAAATTAAACATAAACCTGTCATTGAAACAAGGTAACACATGGAAACTTTATCATATGATCATCCTAAAGAAATGTTCTCAAATTTGTATGTACACGTCTTATTTTAAGGAGTCATAAATGTCCTAAATTCAACAAAGTCCATAGTAAACAAAATAGGAGCACACAGAATACATCAGCATCTTATCTCATTCCCATTGAGGGTTTGCCTCCATTGAGGAGTCCCCAGGAGTATCTCACACTCCTACAGAGATTTCATAAGATACACCATAGCATGTGCTGTTTTCTACTCTTGTACCCCAGTCACCTTAAGTAAAAACCATGACCAGCAAAATTTTGAAATTGCCTTCTCCTGGTCTCCCCACAATCTGCCTTTTTTAGACAAAGTACCTCCATCAGCATCTCCACCAAGCATCAATACTCAGTAGATATTGCAACAATTTCTAGTCACACCAGTGCCATTCTTCTCTGCTAGGCACACTATCTCCATTTGGACACTTATGCACACTACAGCTTGAGTGCTCACCCATAAAGCTGCTCAAGTCATCTAGGAAATAAACTTTAACTTAGTCCTGGCAGAACTGGAGTAATCACACCTCCTACCTCCACCACTTTTGTGTAACAGGCCTGCACATACACACCACTAGAGCATGGCCCAGGCTTCAGTGCCTTAAAGCTCTTAGTGATGAAAGCCCTTCCAGTGTTTCTCAAAACAAGTCTACTCCTCCTAGCACTTAGCTGTTTGTGGGTGCTGTTAGACTTGAGAGAAACAGAGATGCTATGCAGCATTCAAAATTTCCATGACCTTTAGTCTCCTGAGACTTAGTTTCAGGTCAAGTTCATTTGCCTGATTCCCATTTCCTCCAAGACAAGCTCTTTCTTCAGAGGGTCATTTGATTTAATCGTTCTCTTGGGCCTATGTCATCACATTTCTGAATATGGGTACACACGTGTGTAACAGTACCCCAAAGAGATCAGATGTACACTCTTTCACAGGCAAGAAAATCATTTCAAATAAGCTCAAAGAGGAGATGCCCCTTCTCCCTCATATGGGTAGGATTTTTTTTTTTTATTTTTTTGGTCCAAAAATAATGACTTGAATGGCATCTTTTAATTTCATATAAATGTAAAGGAAGTACTCATTTCTATTCTGCAAGAGAATATAATGGGGCTTCTTGACTGAGCCTGGGCCTTGACCCAGTTCTGTCGGCAGACAGAGTCCTTGTGCCCCTCCATGAAATTCAGTGCTATATAAAGGTTGGTGGATATGAGACACCTGTTCTAGAAAAGTACACCTTTACACAGGGGCTTATGGGATAGAATTATTTTAGAATCCAGATTCTGGTGCTTTCTCCTGTGTTTTGAAGTTTTATAAAACACACTTAAAGGACTGGCAGTAACCTTTATTGAGGTGAGATGGCAAGAAGAGACCAAAGGGCTCCTCTGAAATTAAAGTGGCTAAAAGATAGTTCAGGGAAGTTGGAGGGAACTGGAATTCACCGTGGTTTCTTAGATTCCAACCCGGTTGTGGTTGTAGGAGGGAAGACTGGTTATGGGCTGTCCTGATTGGTACTGACTTGTCTCTATCACATCCATAGGATACCATCACATGCTTTGAGATTAGTGGCAGCTTCTGAGTGACAGGAATCAGCTGATACTCTGTATCGTGCATCTGGAAGCTGTGTTGATTTTAAGTGTATGGGTGGTGTGTATGTCTTCCTTCCCACACAGAGAAATTCTGTCTGTTGGTAAAGCAGCAGCACAATTGTGAACAAAATTGGCAGTAGAGTGCTTGTTTTGAGCATGAAGCTGAACTTCAACAGTAATAAATGAAATGAGGCACTGGAGCATTTCCCACGATGGCTCCATCTTGTACATGGTAACAGCTTATATAAGGTGCTAGGATTGCTCAGCTTCATAACAAGGCAAAGGTGGCTTTCAATAGCTTTACACTCAGTAACATAGCAGAGTAAGGTTTAACAGCAATAGTATTCACAACAGCCAGAAGCTGGAAATAGCCTAAATGTCCACCAACCAAAGAATGGATAAACAAACTATGGTATATACACACAGTAGAATATTATTAACTTTACAAAGGAATGGAATTCTGATATATCCTGCAACATTAATGAACCTTCAAATCTATGCTAAGTGAAATGAGTCAGTCACAAAAGGGCATATACTGTATGTTTCCATTTATATGGGGGGTAGTTGGAGTAGTCAAATTAGTAAAGACAGAAATTTGAGTAGTAGGGACTGTGGGGGAAAGAATACAACATTATTTATCAAATGGGTAGAGAAATTCTAGTTGTGATGAAAAAAAAGTTCTGGAAATCGATAATAGTGATGGTTTGAAACAATGGGATTGTACTTCATGCCACTGAACTGTACAATTATAAAGGTTAAAATGGTCAATTTTATGTTGTATATATTTTGCCACAATAAAATTTTTGAAAAGTAAGATATTAGAAGTTGGGTTGGTGGATGAATGTATGTACTGCTACTCTGATCATATAGGAACTAGAAATCTATTAATTTGCATGTTAAAGCAAATCTGACCTTATTTTTACTTGATAGCTAGTGGTGTCATGAGAATTATGGAGTACATTTAAAAATTTGATGTACAAAACTACAAACAGAAATGGGGTATCCTTTGAGAGATTTCTTAAAGCCTTTAAGTTATTTCTTTTAGACGGATCCTTATCTATCTACCTTCCTCAGCTATCATCAGACAATTTATTACAAGATCCAACTATCATCAGACAGATGGATCTCCAAAATGGTTCTGCCAGGGGTACTGTGTGGAGCTTTGAGGCTGGTTGTTTCCCTACACAATTCACATTTAGCACATTGCCCAATCCTCATTCTGTATTGGTCACTTGAGTCATCTGGGGATTTTGCTAAAATGCAGCTCTGACTCAACAGACTGGGGGGTGATCTCAGCCCTTGCATTTTGAACAAGCTGTCAGATGAGAATTCTAGCCTGAGAACCACTGTTTGAGCAGCAAGGTCCCCAGTCACCCTCCCTTCTTGTCTGATATGTGGATCTTTTTCTCTGTTTTCCTGATACCTTAAGGACCAAAACCAAAATTCATAACCATGTTTCTCTTCTACTCTCCAGCAAAATGTTTCTGCAAAAGTTGAATCCCAATAATACTGATAATAATGATTAAATTAAAATAACAAAAAGTAAACCGCGAATATAGAAGGAAAAGGGAAAGAAAAAACTTTCTTTAAGATGTATTTTTATTTATTTGAAAGACATAGTGACAGAGAGGGAGAGGAAGAAGCAGAAAGAGAATGAGATCTTCCATTTTCTGTTTTACTCCTCACATGGCCACAATAGCGAGTTCTGTGATAGGCTGAAGCTAAGAGTCAAAAACTTTATCCAGGTATCCCATGTGGGTAGGAGGGGCCCACGTGCTTGGGCCATCCTCCACAGCCTTCCGAGTTGCATTAGCTACAGTATGGGATAGCAACATCACTGGCAGCAGCTTAACCTGCTGTGCCATAGTGCCAGCCTAAAAATAATAACTAGAGAATAAAAATGGATAAATTGTTAATAGTCTATTATAACTGAAATGAATGGACTTTTTTCTAAGTAAAAGAAACTAATTTTATAACACTTGAATGTTCAGATAATCTTGAGGAAAGAACACAACACTTCAGAATACATGTAGGGAAAGGTAGAATGATTTTTGTTAGGCTGAAAGTGACATCTTCTATAGATATTTCATCCTTCAAATTTAAAAGACATCTAACTCATTAGTCCCATGAACAACGAACATGGGATTAATCTTGCCTGCCTAAATTTACTTTTAAGGGCTCTGTGAGGGGGCATCATATAAGAATTTTTGTTTGTATTTAGCCTAATGCTTTTCCCTTAAGCAGCTACAAATAATTCCCCAGCATTCCTATTCCTCTTTAGAATAACTGCATAAAATAGGCCTTAGGAAATATACCTCTTCTCAATGTGTAAGAAATAAGTTAATACAATGAAAAATAATTATGAGAATTCATCCTTGTTGATGAAAGAAATAAATTTTATGCCAAATATTAACAATTTTGGCAATGAGAAGTAATACTTTAAGTAGGTTGCAAATTTTTTTAAAGATTTTTTTTTTATTTGAATGTCAGAGTTACACACAGACAGAAGGAGAGGCAGAGAAAGAGGTCTTCCATCCACTGGTTCACTCTCCAATTGACCGAAATGGCCAGAAATGTGCCGATCTGAAGCCAGGAGCCAGGAGCTTCCTTGGGGTCTCCTATGCAGGTGCAGGGACCCAAGGACTTGGGCCATCTTCCACTGCTTCCTCAGGCCACAACAGAGAGCTGAATGGGAAGTGGAGTAGCTGAGACTCTAACTGGCACACATATGGAATGCTGGCACTGCAGGCGGCAGCTTTACGAGCTATACCACAGCACTGGCCCTGGTTGTGGATTTTAAGTTTGCACAAATTCTGGTTTATTTTTTTATTTTTTTTAAGATTCTATTAATTCTATTTTCTTTTTTTTTAACTTTTATTTAATGAATATAAATTTCCAAAGTACAGAATATGGATTACAATGGCTTCCCCCCAACATAACATCCCTCCCACCCGCAACCCTCCCCTTTCCCACTCCCTCTCCCCTTCCATTCACATCAAGATTCATTTTCAATTCTCTTTATATACAGAAGATCAGTTTAGCATACATTAAGTAAAGATTTCAACAGTTTGCTGCCACACAGAAACATAAAGTGAAAAATACTGTTTGAGTACTAGTTATAGCATTAAATCTCAATGTGCAGCACACTAAGGACAAAGATCCTACATGAGGAGTAAGTGCACAGTGACTCCTGTTGTTGACTTAACAAATTGACACTCTTGTTTATGGCATCAGTAATCTCCCTAGGCTCTTGTCATGAGCTGCCAAGGCTATGGAAGCCCCCTGAGTTCACCGACTCTGATCATATTTAGACAAGGCCATGGTCAAAGTAGAAGTTCTCTCCTCCCTTCAGAGAAAGGTACCTCCTTCTTTGATGACCCATTCTTTCCACTGGAATCTCACTCACAGAGATCTTTCATTTAGGTTTTTTTTTCCCCCAGAGTGTCTTGGCTTTCCATGCCTGAAATACTCTCATGGGCTTTTCAGCTGGATCCACATGCCTTAAGGGCTGATTCTGAGGCCAGAGTGCTGTTTAGGACATCTGCCATTCTATGGGTCTGCTGTTTATTTTTAAGTACAGAAACACATATTCCATTTTGTGATCTTCCTGTGATATTAATTATCACAAAGTCATAACTTTTTATTTTATTAGTGGGCAGACTTATTTTTCAATTTGTGCTGGACTACATTTGAGATGCTTAAATTTCCCCTGCACAGATCTCTTCCATTTTCTGTATCACTAAAGTGAAATAGAATATTCATTTTCCTACCATGGACATGCTTCTGATATAGGTCTCTCCATGGAAAACACCAACAGCAGAAAGCAAAGCAGAAGCCATCATTCATCTCTGTGGTTACCTTCAGGTGAATGCTTGGTTTAACCCATCTATTAGAGCAGATCTGATTAGCAGGCAGCCTCCTTCCCTGATAGCTTATTATGCTTAGCTCTCTGTACATTGGAGGGGCTACAAATATGATAGAGCATTAAAATTTCTGACTTGAATGTATAATTTAATTTAATTTACAAACTCATTTCAAGAATTGTAATAAATCAAGTGTGTGCTGATTTTCTGACTTAAATTAGTTTTTTAGGTTAGTTTGAGAATTGGCATGATTTGAGCCTTTAATAATACAACTTCTTAAATACTGATTTCTTTAATCTTCTGGGTATCAACTCTCCCTCACTATTTTTATTGAAAGGCTTTGAAGTTTCATATTCTAAATTACATGAAACATTGATTAACTCAATAGATTTATTTAAGTGCTTTTGTTATTAGATATTTTAGAGAGACTCAGAGAGGCACAAGGGCAGAAATTCTGTAATTAACCAGGATTGCTTGGTTTTGTTGCTACAGTGTCAGTGAATTGGTTCCCAGTAGGAGATTTAATAGAAAAACATTCAATTTCAAAATGGCCTGGATGCATAAAAAGGATTAAGCTGTAATGCTTTTAATCCTTGTAACTCAAACAAAGAGAAAATTTTCCTGAGCAATGAACTGCATAATGTGTTTATGGGCCAGCAAATGATAATTGTGGAACATCAGCTAGACAGCCAGTTCTGTAGCCCAGTCATTTCACATGGCATAGCAAAAAATGACAGTCCAGGGGTTTTAGCAGCTTTTAAACTTTAGGCTTTGAGTAACACTAAAATGGGTGCTGCTTTGGAAAGTTCTACTCTATGGAATTATTAAACTATCAGAGATGCTAGGAATAGCCAAGGTTAAGTTCAAAACTCCAAGTCAAACACAGATATTTGGCATAGAGTTAAGATGCTGCCTGAGATATGTGCAACCTATATTGGAGTTCCAGGGTTTGAGTCTGGGCTCCCCTCCGGACTCCAGACTCCAGCTTCCTGCTAATGTGCACCCCAGGAAGCAGCAATGACAGTTCAAGTAGTCGGGTCCCTGCCACTACATGAGAAATTCCTATTGAGTTCTTGGCTCATAGCTTGGGCCTGGCTCAGCCCTAGCTACTGCCCTAGCAACGAACCAGAAGATGAAAGATCTCTCTCTCTTTCTCTGTCTCAATATTGTTGTCTCTGTTTTCAAATAACAATTTTTTAAAAAAGCAGCAACTAAAAAAAAAAAAAAAGGAAAGTTCAAGTCAGAAATGCCATTTATATGGATCAGAGGCTACAACTTCCCTCCCCAGGGCTTATGACAAACACAGACGTAGCACTGTTGTCAATGAAGAAGGTATCTGAGTTCAATCTATTTTCCATCCTTACCGAGGCCTTTTTTGCTTTAATTTTAACACATGTTATTTACTCTCCAAGCAACATTTCTTAGTTTCCAAGCATCTGGAGAATTCAGATAACATATAGGTGCAGCTCAAAATACCAATATTTATTATAACTTGTGCTTATTATTTTCTTTTTTCAATTTTTTATTTTGAAATGTTTTAACAAATGTATAAAAATTTCACAACATTAGGGAGTACTATGTGATGCTTCATTACACATACACATTGTGACATATCCAATCAGGGTAAGCATATTATCCTTTCAAGCTTTCAACATTTCTTTATAGTGAAAGCACCCAATATCCTATCTTCTAGTTTTTATTTAAATAGAGAAATGTATACTATACTAGCATTATTAATAGTCACCCAACTGTACAGGAGAATCCCAGAACACCTGATAACTTAATACTGGTCAATCAGTCTTTTTCCAGTCTTCCTCCCACTTACCTCACCAGCCTCTGGTAACCACTATTGTATTTTTGGCTCCTGTAAGAGCACCTATTTTTTTTTAATACTCTATGTATGAGTGAGATCATGTGATATTTGTCTTTCTGTGCTTGGATTATTTTAATTAACATAATGAACTAGCCTATCTATGTTTTTGTTAATGATACAATTTCAGATTTTTAATGACTGAGTAATATTCTGTTTTGTGTATTACCACATTTTCATCACTCACTTATCAGTGCATGGACAGTTAGTTTGTTTCCATTTGTTGGCTATTGTGAATAGTGCTACAATAAACATGGGAGTGCTAATGTCTATACAACAGATTGATTTCATTTCCCTTGGATACAAATCCAAGAATGGATTTCCCAGTTTCTCCCAATGTCAATATCTTACAGAACTAAAACAATCAAGATGTTGACTTTATACAGTAAAGATATAGAACAGGGGCTGGAATTGTGGCATGATGGGTAAAGCCGCCACCTGAAATGGTGGCATCCCAAATGGGCATCCTTCATGTCCTGACTGCTCCACTTCTGAATCCAACTCCTTGCTAATGGCCAGGGAATGCAGCAGAAGTTGGCTTAAGTATTTAGGCCCCTGTCATCCACATGGGAGACCTGGAAGAAGCTCCTGGATCCTGGGTTAAGCCTGGCCCAGCCCTGGTCATTGCAGTCATTTGAGGAGTGAACCAGCTGATGGAAGATCTCTGGTTCTCTTTCTTTCTCTCTTTCTTTCTCTCTCTGTGTAACTCTTTCAAGTAAATAAATAAATCTTTTAAGAAAGAAGTGGAACATTCATGATGGTTTTGTTATCACTTCTCAAACTGTAAAACTTATAATCATATTGGGTAATGAGTGCTTAAGATGCGTGTTTAAGTGCTTGTGTTAAGATGGAAAAGGAATTAAGTTTGCAGATGGGAGATATGAACAGAAAATGTGTTCCAATTGGTGACAACATGTTGCACTAGAAAGCCTTGAGTCTGTAGGAAATCTTTAGCAAAGAATCCTTTGAAACAAGTGACATCAAGCCACTACTGTGAATAAGGAATGTTTACATAGATCCCATAATAGCACAAACAAAAATATACAAAAATTACCACAGGGACTGCATCTGATAGTGAAGAAGCTGCAGTCACATTTCTGACAGAATTAAAGCAGTTGATTAAGGATATACAAACATTCACATCATTGTGGCTCAATGGCCCACATTCACATAATTTCTATTAAAATATATTAATGTAATTATCCTATTTTATTATTATCAGTTATTGTTACTCTCTTACTGTGCTTACCTTGTAAACTTCATCATAGGTATATACAGCGCAACACATGGTATACATAGGGTGTAGTACTCTTCATTCATAGTTTCGGGCATTTCTTTGGAGTCTTGGAACCCTTCTGGGTAATGGTGGACTACCGTATCAATGGGATCATGTAGTATGTGACCTTCTACAACCAGATTTTTTAAAAAGATTTATTTATGTATTCTGAAAATCAGAGTTACAGAGAGAGAGGAAGAGACAGAAAGAGCTTTCTTGCAGGCTGCAATGGCCAGCGCTGGCCCAGACTGAAGCCAGGAGCTTCCATGTGGGTGTCAGGGGCCCAAACACTTGGACCATCTTCTGTTGCTTTTCCCAGGACTTTAGCAGGGAGCTGAATGGGAGGTGGAGCAGCCGGGATACTAACTTGTGCCATTTGGGATGCCGGTGTCACAGGTGGCAGCTTTAGTTACTATGCCACAAAAATGGTCCCACAACTAGCTATTTTTCATTCAGCAAAATTCTCTGGAGAATTCATCCAGATTTCTCTGTATAGTAAGAGTTTGTTTATTTTTATTGTTGAGTATTATTCCATGGTATGGTATGTTTGTTTAAAAATTCACCTGTTGAAGGGCTGTAGGATTGTTTCTAGTTTGGGGCTATTATAAACAAAGATGCTGCAAAAATTTGTGTGAAGATTTTTGCATGTGAACATAATTTTTGTCTCTGTGCCCAGCGGTGCAAGTGTTGGGCCATAGGATGAATGCATATCTAACTTTTTAAAGAAGCTGACACTGGGGCCTGTGCTGTGGAGCAGCGGGTTAAAGCCCTGGCCTGAAGCACCGGCATCCCATATGGGCGCTGGTTGTAGTCCCGGCTGCTCCTCTTCTGATCCAGCTCTCTGCTATGGCCTGGGATAGCAGTAGAAGATGGCCCAAGTCCTTGGGCTCCATACCCACGTGGGAGACCCGGAAGAAGCTCCTGGATCCTGGCTTCGGATAGGCGCAGCTCCGACCATTGAGGCCAATTGGGGAGTGATCCAGCGGATGGAAGACCTCTCTCTGTGTCTCTACCTCTCTCTGTAACTCTGTCTTTCAAATAAATAAAATAAATCTAGAAGCTGACAAATCCTTTTTGCATTTTATATGCCCAACAGTAACATGCAAGTGAGCTAGTTCTTCCACATCCTTCTCAGCATTTAGTATGGTCACTGTATTTTATGTAAGGCATTCTAAAAGGCATAAACTGATATTTTATTGTGGTTTTAATGAGAATTTCCCTAAAGACTAAAGATGTTGAACATCTGTATAATATACTTAATTGCCATGTGTGTATCCTCCTCAATAAATTATCTTTATATTTCTTTTGCCCATTTTCTTTTTTTTTTAACTTTTATTTAGTAGATATAAATTTCCAAAGTACAGTTTATGGATTACAATGGCATTTTCCCCCCCATAACTTCCTACCCACCCACACCCCTCCATCTCTCGCTCCCTCTCCCATTCCATTCACATCAAGATTCATTTTCAATTATCTTTATATACAGATGATCAATTTAGTATATATTAAGTAAAGATTTCATCAATTTGCACCCACACAGAACACAAATTGCCAAATACTGTTTGAGCACTAGTCATATAATTAATTCACATTGAACTATACATTAAGGACAGAGATCCTACTATACATTAAGGACAGAGATCCTACATGGGCAGTAAGTGCACAGTGTCTCCTGTTGTTGACTTAACAAATTGACACTCTTGTGTAAGGCGTCAGCAATCTCCCCAGGCTCTAGTCATGAGTTGCCAAGGCCATGGAAGCCCCCTGAGCTCGCCGACTTTGATCTTATTTCGACAAGGCCATGGTCAAAGTGGAAGTTCTCTCCTCCCTTCAGAGAAAGGTACCTCCTTCTTTGATGGCCCATTCTTTCCACTGGGATCTCACTCACAGAGATTTTTTTTTTTTTTTTTTTTTTTTTTTTTTTTTTTGCCAGAGTGTCTTGGCTTTCCACGCCTAAAATACTCTCATGGGCTCTTCAGCCAGATCTGAATGCCTCAAGGGCCGATTCTGAGGCCTGAGTGCTGTTTAGGACAACTGCCATTCTATGAGTCTGCTGAGTATCTCGCTTCCCATGTTGGATCGTTCTCTCCCTTTTTAATTCTATCAGTTTGTATTAGAAGACACTAGTCTTGTTTGTGTGATCCCTTTGACTCTTAGACCTATCATTATGGTCTATTGTGACCTGAAATTGCTCACTTGGACTAGTGAGGTGGCATTGGTACATGCCACCTTGATGGGATTGTATTGGAATCCCCTGGCACATTTCTAACTCCCCCACTTGGGGCAAGTCAGCTTAAGCATGTCCCAAATTGTACATCTCCTCTTTTGCCCATTTTCTAAGAGGATTTTGTTGTGTTTCTTGGGTTTTGAGAGGTTTTCTTTTATATGAGTGTACTCTAAAAAGTTCATGGATAATGGAATTAAAAGATAAAATTCAATTTTCATGGATTTTAAAAACCTTATATAGACATATATATATTGACATATAAGGTTTACATGTATATTTAAGGTTTTTTTTTAAACTTTTATTTAATGAATATAAATTTCTGAAGTACAGCTTATGGATTACAATGGCTTCCCCCCATAATGTCCCTCCCACCCGCAACCCTCCTCTTTCCCGCTCCCTCTCCACTTCCATTCACATCAAGATTCATTTTCAATTCTCTTTCTATACAGAAGATCAGTTTAGCATATATTAAGTAAAGATTTCAACAGTTTGCACCCACATAGAAACACAAAGTGAAAAATACTGTTTGAGTACCAGTTATAGCATTAAATCACAATGTACAGCACATTAAGGACAGAGATCCTACATGAGGAGTAAGTGCACAGTGACTCCTCTTGTTGACTTTACAAATTGACACTCCTGTTTATGGCATCAGTAATCACCCTAGGCTCTTGTCATGAGTTATCAAGGCTATGGAAGCCTTTTGAGTTCACTGACTCTGATCATATTTAGACAAGGTCGTAGCCAAAGTGGAAGTTCTCTCCTCCCTTCAGAGAAAGGTACCTCCCTCTTTCTTTAATGACCTGTTCTTTCCACTGGGATCTCACTCGCAGAGATCTTTCATTTAGGTGTTTTTTTTTTTTTTTTTGCCAGAGTGTCTTGGCTTTCCATGCCTGAAATACTCTCATGGGCTTTTCAGCCAGATCCACATGCCTTAAGGGCTGATTCTGAGGCTAGAGTGCTGTTTAGGACATCTGCCATTCTATGGATCTGCTGTGTATCCTACTTCCAATGTTGGATCGTTCTCTCCCTTTTTGATTCTATCAGCTAGTATTTGTAGACACTTGTCTTGTTTATGTGATCCCTTTGACTCTTAGTCCTATCATTATGATCAATTGTGAACAGAAATTGATCACTGGGACTAGTGTTAAAATCCGTGAAAATATATGTGTGTATATGTGTGTGTGTATGTGTGTGTATTCTAGATACTAGTCCTTTGTCAGATATAGGGTGTGACATGTATTTCTTCCAAGTCTATAGTTGTCTTTTCATTCTCTTACCAGAGTCTTGCATGAAACAAATGTTTTACATTTTGATGAAGTCCAATTTAGCAATTTTTAAATAATTTGTATGTGTGTGTGTTGTATGTGTGTATTGTCAAGTTTAAACTCTCTTTGCCTTGTCCCAGATCCTCTGAAAATTTTTTTCCTGTTTTTTTCTAAAAGTTTTATACTTTTTTGTTTTTTTACTTAAGCCTGTGATCTTATTTTGTTTAATGTTGGTATAAGGTGTGAGACATAGATCTAAATTTTTCCTGCCCTACTCTCTCCCTCCTCCTCCCTCTTCTGTTCTTTCCTCCTTTGTTGTCTATGAAAAAAGTTAACTTTTACTGGAAAATGCATTTTCCTCTTTTTAATTAATTTTCACCTTTGTCAAATATCAGTTGAATATATTTGTGTAATATACTTCTGACTTCTGTTCTAATGATCTTTGTCTTTATTTATATGGAAATACTGCAATAATGATTACTGTGCTATTCTTAAAATCGTAGATTGGTTACTCTCACTCCATTCTAGTTCAATTGCTTTCTTACACAGATTTTGGAATACTTTGGTCTACAAAAGCATTAATTCAATTAAAAGAATTTTACCTATTTATTTTAGAGGCAGAGAGACAAACACAGCTCCCACCCACTAGTTTCTCCCTAAATGCCTACAATGGCTAGGAGGCTGAAGTCAGGAGCTGGGAACTCAATCCAGGCCTCCTTTGTAGGTGGCAGAAACCCAACCACCTGAACCATCACTTCTGTCCCCCATGTTTCACATTAGTATTAATCTGGGACCAAGGGTTAGTTCTGGGATTTAACTCAAGTACTCCAATGTGGGATTCAGGCATCCTAACCAGTGTTTTACCACTAGGCCAAACACCCACTCCTGCTACTCTGATTTTTAAAAGAATGATGTTAAACTTCTACATCAATTTTTGGGACAACGGACATCTTGACTATGTTCAGTTTTTCAGTCCATAAACATGATATGTCTTGTCATTTATTTAAATATTCCCTGATTTCTTTTATCAGTTTTGGGTTGTTTAAAGCATTTAAAACATGCATTGTTAAATTTATGCTTGATTATTTTCTTTTTAAGCAATTTTAAATGGTACTGTATTTTTAATTTTGGTGTCTGTGTATTCTTTGCCATTATATAGAAATATAATAAAGTTTTGTAAGTTTATCTTGTATCCTGTTACCTTATTTTACTCACTTATTTGTTCTTATATGTTTTTTGCAGATTCCTTGAATTTTATATGTAGATTGTCATGTCACCGGCAAATAGGAACATTTTTATTCCTTTCTTCCTGCCATGTATGCCTGTCATTTCCCTTTCCTGCCTGATTACACTGACTAGAATTCCAAGCTTTATGTTTAATAAGAGTGGTGAAAGTGGGCATCATTGTCTTGTTTCCAATGGTAGGGGAAAAGTATTCAATCTTTCAACATTAAGTATAATATTAGTTATAGGTTTGTTATAGATGCTTTTGATCAAGTAGAGGACTTTCCTCCTCTATCCATATTTTCTGAGATTTTTAAAATAATGAAAGAGTGATGGGGCTGGTGCTGTGGAACAGCAGTTAAATCTGCCGCCTGCAGTGTTGGCATCCTATATTGATGCCGGTTCGAGTCCCAGTTGCTCCACTTCTGATCCAGCTCTCTGCTATGGCCTGGGAAAGCCATACAAGATAACCCAAGTCCTTGGGTCCTGAACCCACGTGGGAGACCTGGAATGAAGCTCCTGGATTAGGATCAGTGCAGCTCTAGCCATTGCCTATCTGGGGAGTGAACCAGCAGATGAAAGACATCTCTCTCTTTCCCTGCCTCTGCCTCTCTGTAACTCTGGAAAAAAAAAAAAAAAGAATGAGTGAGAGTTGAGTTTTGTCCAGTGCTCTTCTTTTATCAATTTTTACAATTTTATGATCTTTCTACTGAACCTTTTAATATGGTAGATTATAAGGATTGCTATTTGAATATTGAATAGACTTGCATCCCTGGAATAAGCCACCATTGTTCATGGCATATAATTATTTTCACATGTTGCTAAATTCTATTTGTTAATATTTTGGAAAATTATTTTTGTGCCTGCATTCATTAGGAATATTGGTTTGGGTTTTTTTTTTATCTTTTTCTTTTTGCATTGTCTTTGTCTGATTTTGGTGTTAGGGTAATACTATCCTTTTAAAATGTATTGGTGAGTGTTCCTTTATCTTCTGTTTTCTAGAAGCAATTGTGTAGAGTTTGTTTGAATTCTTATATATATAATTGGTGAATTCCTCACTAAAAAATTTTGTCCTAGAGATTTATTTTTTTGGAAATTTTAAAATTATCAATGCAGTTTCTATTGTCTTTTAGTTGTATATTTGTACTTAATATAATTATTGATATGTTAAGAACTAAATACTTCTGTTTTTCATTTCTCTGTTTTATTTTTCTGATGCCTTGTGGGTTACTTGAACTATTTTAGAATTCTGTTTTTATTTATCTATATATTTTTTAATTTATTTGACAGATAGAGTTAGATAGTGAGAGAGAGAGAGACAGAGAGGTATTCCTTCAATTGGTTCACCCCCCAAATGGCCGCTATGGCCGGAGCTACGCCGATCCAAAACCAGGAGCCAGGTGCTTCCTTCTGGTGCAGGGGTGCAGGGGCCCAAGCACTTGGGCCATCCTCCACTGCCTTCCCGGGCCACAGCAGAGAGCTAGACTGGAAGAGGAGCAACCGGGACTAGAACCTGGCACCCATATGGGATGCCGGCCCCGCAGGCGTAAGATTAACCAAGTGAGCCATGGTGCCGGCAACTATAACATTTTTAAATGGATACAGGGTTCTGGCTTGATAATTATTTTCTTTTAGTATCTTTGATATATTGTGCTATTTATTTTTGGCCTCTTTGGTTTCCAAAATAGAGTGTCACTTAAATTATCTTCCATATACAGCATGTGTTTTCTCTAGCTATTTTCAAGATTTTTCGTTTATCATTAGTTTTGAAAAGTTTAGTTATTGTGTGTCTTGGAGTGGATTCCTTTGGCTTCATTTTGTTTATGGTTTGCTAAGCTTGGATCTCTAAGTTTGTTTTTTGCCAAATTTGAGAAATTTTCAGCCATTAGTCTTCAATTATTTTTTCAACACCACCTCACTCTTCTTCCTCCAGAATTCCAAAGAATGTTAGATATTTTGTTATGGTCCCACAGGTCTCTGTGACTCTGTTCATTGCTTTTCTAGTGTATTTCTCTTGGTTGCTCATATAGAATCATTCTACTACTCTATTTTCCTGTTTATTGTTTTTATTCTCTGTTGTTTCCTTTCTGCTGTTGAGCCCATTTACTAAGCTTTTTATTTCAATTATTATGTTATTCAGTTCTAACTTATGCATAGCTTTTATTTCTTTATTAAGGTTTTATATTTATCTGCTGAGGCTTTCTAACTTTTCACCTGTTTGAAGCATGTTTCTTATTTATCAGTGGAGCGTTATTATCATCTGAGAGTTCTAACTTCTTAGTATTTTGTTGGTGGGACCTACTTATTGTTTTATTTCATTTGAGATCTTGATTATTGGTATGATGAGTGATTTTTTTATTGAAACCTAGACATTTTCAGAATTGTGTTTTAAGATTCTAAATCTCATATAAACCTGCTTACCATTTCCTCCATCCCTGATACTACTCTAGCAGGGAATATCATTCCATTCCCTTACTGTCAAGTGGAGTTAGAATCCTAGGTTTCTCACTCAGCCTCTCCTGACCCTGGGGCTTCTCACTAGTGCCAGATGGAAATAAATGTTGCTGCTATCCATGAGGTCTCTACAAATGCTGCAATGTTGGTGGCTAGTTAGCACTGGTCAAGGGTGAAAGACCTAACTCTCCACTATACATCCTTTAACCTCACCCCAATGGGAAGAGTGCACCTCATTACTACTAGATGGGAGTGGCAGCCCAGTTTTTCCATATGGGCTATAGACACTGTGTGGGTAAGAGTGCTCATTACCTGCCAGTGAGCATGGAAGCCCCAGATCCCTATTTAATCTATTCTCACACTATCCTTGGTTCCTTGCTACAGCTTTAGGATGGTAGAAGTCTTGATTCCTTGGCCGGCACCGTGGCTCATTAGGCTAATCCTCCACCTGTGGCGCCAGCACCCTGGGTTCTAGTCCCAGTTGGGGCACCGGATTCTGTCCCAGTTGCTCCTCTCCCAGTCCAGCTCTCTGCTGTGGCCCAGGAGTGCAGTGGAGGATGGCTCAAGTGCTTAGGCTGTGTACCTGCATGGGAGACTAAGAGGAAGCACCTGGCTCCTGGCTTCGGATCAGCACAGCACGCTGGCCACTTGGGGGGGTGAACCAATGGAAAAAGGAAGACCTTTCTCTCTGTCTCTCTTTCTCACTGTCTAACTCTGCCTGTCAAAAAAAAAAAAAAAAAAAAAAAAAAGAAAAGAAAAAGAAAGAAGTCTTGGTTCCTACTTGCCCTTTACTTATATGGATAATCTAGTGCCATATTTTTTTATCTGGTATTTGGCATAGAGTACAGTAGATACTGTGCAAGTTTTCTTTCTTTCTAGACTGTCATTCCTGGTCCTATGGCTAGAGAGAACAAGTTTCTTGGGGTACTTTTTTTCAGCACTCACTGGGATTTCTAACTTGTTGACTTTTTTTTTTAAAGATTTATTTATTTATTTGAAAGGCATAAGTAGAGAGAGAAAGGGAGATAAAGGAAGAAAGAGATTTTCTGTCTTCTGGTTCACTCCCCAAATGGCCACAGGGGCCAGAGCCAGACCAAGCCAAAGCCAAGAGCCAGGAACTTCATCTGAGTCTCCTACATGAGTGGAAGGGGTCCATGTGTGTAAGCCATTTTCTTCTGCTTTCCCAGGGATATTAACAGATAGCTAGATCAGAAGTGGAGCAGCTGGGAATAAAACTGGTGTCTTTAGGGGATACTGGCATCTCAGGTGGTGGCTTAACTCACTATGCCACGCTGTTGATCTCAACTTTTTAAGGCTCCATTCTGGGATATGTAAAACATAAGAATATACAAGGACCTCACTACTGTGTTGTTCTTTGGTCTTTATTTATATAGCCAGCCTCCCTTCTTTTCACCTTTCTAACTTTGTAAGGGTTTTTATATGTGACATCCATGACTACAGTTGTGCTAGTGGGAGGAATAGGGAAAAACATACCTTCTCTATTCCTCTAGTCCAGCAGTATCTTATTATTCACTAGGAAGATTTAGAGAATATCTTGGGGTGTTTGGTTACAAAGTATTTATTAGGCATAGCATCTGAAAATATTGTTTTCACAAATACCCAGAGGCCACAAATAATATTTGGAAATAACTTTGATATCAAAATCACATTAAGAGAGTTAGTGCTAGATTGAAAAACAGAAACATCTAGCTCTTCCCTAAAATACCCCTTGAATGTTGGTCTGTCTGTGAACTTGATCACTGGTTCTGAGACAAATCCTAGATGCCTGTAGTTTTGTTGTGGTTGTTGTTCTGGTTTTTGCTGAGGTTCATTATGCATTTAAGGATCCTAAATTTCTTTTCTTGGATTATGGAAATTGAGAGTTATAATAAAGCTACTTACACAAAGTTATTCATAATTTAATGTTACTCATCCAGTAGCATTTGCATTTTAAAAGAGGGATGCCATAAAAGGGCCATATTCGAAGAGTGCACTTTATATAATACGTTTTCCATCATAAGTATGTGAAATTTTTTGACAAAAGAGAAAAGATCTGCTAGAAGTCCACAAATTGCAAGAAGATAATCAGCTTGTAATCCACATGTAGTCCTATGTGGTGACACATAATAATATTTTTCAACCTTGAGATGTTAGGAATCTTCACTTCATGTCTATATGTATGGACTTTCTATATGAAAAAATTTTGTGCAGAGGTGTGAATGCATTGGAAATTATTTTCAAAAAGTTCATGGAAAGTGCATATTATGAAAAAACTATTATCGGGTTTTAGTACTTTAAAAAAATTTTTTTATTAAAACAACACAAACACACAGAAAGTACAAAGCAGTAGGAAATTTAAATATCCACATCATAACACGTAGGTGGCACTTCAACTGCCAGGGATGAAAGAATGCTTGAAGGAGATGGCGACAGATGATCCCCACGGTGGAAAAGCCATCTTCACAGGCGAAGGGGAGTCCAGCCATAACAGGTTCTCAAGTTCTCTCTCCTATTCGAGGATCATGAGGGGAGGTGTGTGATCTGGTGCCCTTCGGGCAGGTCAAAACCCTCGAAATCTAGAGGATGGAAGGGAGAGAATTTTTCCATTTCTAGACAGGTGTCATCTGAGCCAGGACAGTTTTATGTTTTAACGTTCTTCTTGGCCATCTTTTTGGCACATGTGGGCAAGGTGTGACTGTTGTCCTTTGAGGGGACCATGGTTTTCCCTGACCCTTCTGTAGCTCTGTTGCCAGTTCCCAGAGCCTTTCTGGCAGCGTTAGGTAAGGCTGGTTGAGCAGCAAACCTATTGACAACAGTGGTGTTGAAACCTGTGATCTAGGGCCAGTGCTATGGTGCAGCTGGTTAAAGCCCTTGCCTGAAGCGATGGCATCCCATATGAGTGCCAGTTCTAGTTCTGGCTGCTCCTCTTCCAATCCAGCTCTCTGCTGTGGCCCTGGGAAGCAGTGGAAGATGGCCCAAGTCCTTGGGCCCCTGCACCCGCGTGGGAGACCCAGAAGAAGCTCCTAGCTCCTGGCTTTGGATAGGCACAGCTCCAGCCGTTGCTACCAATTGGGGAGTGAACCAATGGAGGGAAGACTCTCTGTACCTCTCTCTGTAACTCTTTCAGATAAATAAAATAAATCTTTAAAAAAAAAAAAAAAAAGAGGCTGGCGCCAGTACCCCGGGTTCTAGTCCCAGTTGGGGCGCCGGATTCTGTCCCGGTTACTTCTCTTCCAGTCCAGCTCTCTGCTGTGGCACGGGAAGGCAGTGGAGGATGGCCCAAGTGCTTGGGCCCTGCACCTGCATGGGAGACCAGGAGGAAGCACCTGGCTGTTGGCTTCGGATCGGTGCAGCGCTCCGGCCATAGCGGCCATTTGGGGGGTGAACCAACAGAAGGAAGACCTTTCTCTCTGTCTCTCTCTCTCTCACTGTCTAACTCTGCCTGTTAAAAAAAAAAAAAAAAGAAAGAAAAGAAAAGAAACCTGTGATCTCCCACCTCAGGCTTTCGCTGAAGACCCTGACCCCATCTTCAGCCCATCCTTGTGAGTCACGTGGGTACCAGGTTGTCCTTTTTCCTTATCAACAAAGATCAGAGTAGCCATTCTGGATTATTCCAAATCTCCACCAGTTTCAATATTTTTGCCCTAAATTAGGTTACCTTATAATTCCATTTTCCAGGAAACTTTTAAAGCACCCTCAAATATTCTGCTTGACAGAAACAAATCCAGCTCAAAGCATAAGATGTAAAATTAGTTCCTTAGAGGCTCATAGAAGCCAAGGTTGTTCTGGATTGAAAAACTTTCTTGTGTTCCCGGATGTCCAGCACAGCATTAGGAGTGTATCTTGGGGCCAATGTTGTGGCATAGCAGGTAAAGCTGCTGCCTGCAGTGCTGGAATTCCATGTGGGCCCCAGTTCAAGTCCTAGCTGCTCTACTTCTGATCCAGCTCTCTGCTTTGGCTTGGGAAAGCAATAGAAGATGGCCCAAGTCCTTGGGTCCCTGCACCCGTGGGAGACCTGGAAGAGGCTCCTGGTTTCTGGCTCTAGATCAGCCCAGCTCAGGCCATAGCAGCCATTTGTGGAGTGAACCAGCAGATGGAAGACCTCTTTCTCTCTCCGCCTCTGCCTCTCTGTAACTCTGCCTTTCAAATAAACAAATAAATCTTAAAAAAAAAAAAAGAGTGTATCTTTAGGTTCAGTGAGGCCATGGTCTAATCCTTGCTCTGCGTTTAATTAGTGGTATTAGTGGTATTGCTTCAATGATTTTTCAAGCCTCAATTTTCTCATCTATAAAGTAGACATAAAGAATATTATCTGGGGCTGGCCTTGTGGTGTAGCGGGAAAAGCCAATGCCTGTGATACCAGGGTCACTGGTTCATGTCCCAACTGCTCTCCTTCCCACCCAGCTCCTTGCTAATGTGCCTGGGAAAAGCAGCAAAAGACGACCCAGGTGTCTGGGCCCCTGCCACCCATGTGGGAGACAGATGAAGCTCCTGGATCCTGGCTTCAGCCTGGCCCAGCACTGGCAATTATGGAAATCTGGGAGGTGAACCAGCAGAAGGAAGATCTCTTTCTGTGGCTCTGACTTTCAAATAAATACAATCTTTAAAATAAAAGAATGATATCTCTTTCATGTGAGATAATTTATGTAAGTCACTTGCCATAGTGGCAGATACATGGCACATACTCGAAAAATGTCTGGAAAATGTCTTTGAAAAATTGAGACTACTGTAGTTAATATGTCTTGCTTCTCTCTCTTAGAAATATACCATCCTTGCTTTAAAATATTTCAAAACCAATGGATAATGAAAGATGAATAAAAACATATTGAGGGACAGTGGTCTAAAGCAGTCAATGGACATGCTACCTGATTGACAAGAATTTTACATGAGCTTATAATTTTGTAATCATGAGCCAGTTGCTCAAAATGCTAGTCATGTTTGCATATTTGAAAATAAAGCAGGTTTATTGCTTTAGCCACACCCTGTGCTTACAGTAAAACCTATGCCTACATTTTAATATCTCCATTGCCAAATCCTATATCAGATAAACTTAGTCTTGGACTCAATAAACTGGGTTAATTAGCTTTAAAGGCACCATCAATGATATTTCATTCAAATCTATAATTGTGTTAAAACTACAAAAACATTCTGATCATGTGTAGGACCCTATAGTGAATCAGTAGCTGTCCAGCAACTCTAGAGTTCGGAATTTTAAGACCTCAACTACCTGAACCTTGCATTGCAGATAGTATTCAGAAGATACTAACTGCTTGTTGAGTGAATTTAATGAAATTAAGTTAAATGGAAGATAAATTAAGCTCCTTGACTCCCAGAGAAAGCACAAAGGGAGGGAATTAGCATTTTTATTTTCTATTTTTTATTTGAGGACTACCATGTTCCCAGGGGAAAGGGATGGTATGCAGTTGGCAGAATACTGTGTTATGAAAACCAATAAGAGCATGTAGGAATTTGTGCATGTCATCACCCCCATGTTTGGACAACTTCCTTGGAAATTACCGTAATTCTAGCAATGTGATTCTTTCTATTTAGGGGAGAAGCAGAGTTAATGCTATGGAGAAGAAAATCAGCCTTCACTGAGCACCTACTAAGTGGCCTACACCATGCTAATCAATGTATATAGGTTTTCACTTCATTTTCTCAACATCCCTGAAGTCATGCTTTGGAGCGTAGTAGTACTATTTTAGCAACCCTGGCCCTGGCCCAAGAGAACATCAATGTGTGAAGGAATAATGCCCATTTTCCAAAGATTTGCATTTTAATAATAAGAAACAGGTGGTAGAAAGGTGTGAGGGTACAACCTTGCACTGGGCATTATTTCTGTCTGTCTGGCTATCTATCTAGTCTATCATCTATAAATCTATATACTGAGAGAGGGAGGAAAGCAGGAAGAGAGAGAGAGAGAGAGAGAGAACTCAGAGAGTTGCAGTACCCTCATTCAGTGTGGCTTAATTCTATCTACTCATATTGTTGATTTTATATCTTACCGTAAGCGTAATATTTGAAAGGGAAATATCACATCATGGAAAATAATTGTAGTTTATTGTACTGATTCAACGTAGATGCTGCTTATATGTGCTTAACCTTATCTTCTTGATCACTTATCCCACTTTTTCCCTTTTCCTTTTTATATACCCATTTTCATGAAGCTGATATTGGCACAATCAGAGTACCCTCTTCATGCAACTACAAGGTGAAACATACATGTGGGCCTTGTTCTCCCTTTTGTGCCCACGTGGATGCCGTCACGGGGATGGTGGCCAGCCACTCTGGGGGCTGTAAACTGTGAGAGCATCTACTGGAGATTACAGTTGCAGCAGCAGATGTTTTTCTTATCTTGCAAAAAGTCACCAGCATTTAAATGCCTTAATTGTTTGTTTATGTGTTGTTACTACTGAGGCTCAGGGGGAGACCTCAAGCAATGTTCTAGGTGTGCACACTCATGACTCTCAGAAAGCCACTCCTGGCCCTGAAGAATTCTCTCTCTGTCATGGCTTTAGTCCCTCAGGGACTGCCTAGGCAGCCACACACTGGGGAGGAGGATGACCGCACTGACTCTGATTCTTGGGCCTAGTGCATCTTTCCAATTCCCCTTCTCCTAAAATTACTTCTGCAGTCAAACGCTGCCAATATGAGTGAGTTCCCACGTTGCTGGTTTCCTTCTTGTCATCCTTTTCTTACTGAGTAAGTATACTCCAAAACACAGGAGTTCCTTGTCTGCCAAACCATTGTTAATTCTTGGCCTCCTTTGTGTATAGCACAGGCCTGGCTCCACTAAGTATTCAATGAAATGGAAGGAAGGAAGGAAGGAAGGAAAGAAGGAAGGAGAAAGAAAGAAGGAAGGAGGGAGGGAGGGAAGGATATGAACTCTTTTAAAGATGGTATGACAATCTTCTAAAATGTGCTTAGATATCTTTAGCTCCATGAGGAAATCCTTTCATTTTGGCATTGTTATAATAATCCTTATTCAGAGGAAATGTGGTCACCCTATAATTTGCATCATTTTCCTCATTAACCTTTTTCAAACAATATGGATATGGAAGAGATATGGAAGCCTCTTAAATACTGAAGTCCCTGATCCAACTCACAGTAGTTTTCAGATCCTTTATCATTCTCAGTCCCTGGTTTCTAGAAGTTCCCTGATTTATCACATTCTCTATTTAAAATGTAGCATTCAGCCCTGAATACAGTTCATGAACTGGTAATTCTCACTGACTGCCATCCTGCAAAATATTGTGCTGTCAAGATACCCAGAAAACTCACTCAAGTTCATCTTAGCCACATGAACATTCTTGCTTCTACTCTGAATCACTCCCCAGCTTTTCTACCATGGGAAACTAGTTAGAAGAAAACTTGAGCACACCTTTTCCCTATCACTTTAAAAATCAGGCTCAAGAGGTTTCCTCACATTTGTTACCAGGTCTCCATCTGCTGGGCCTTTCTGTCTAAAGTCAGAATGCTTCTTAAAAAGGAAGCCCCCAGCCTCAACTCCAGCCCCCAAAGTATCTCTTTCTAATAGAACCATCCCCGGGAGATTAAAAGAAAAAGCATCAGTCATCTTTTTATGCATTTTGACTAGATGACCATTGTCCTTCTGTTCCTGAGTTGGGGTACGGAACAGGAGTGGAGGCAGATGCTGTATATAGTAGAGTAGGGGTCATTACTGATATTCATTTAGGTATTCTGCTGGTAAAAATGGTGTGTTCTTATCTGTGGAGCCATCTTAAACCTTGGGTGCCATTTTAGGCTCTGGCTCCCATTGCCATCTTACACAGTAAATTTCAGTCCTAAGCCCAGCCTGGCTTTCTAGAAGTCAGGTGACCAAATGGCCCAACTACAAGCGTCAGCTCCACCCCCACCCTAACGGGATTTGTTGCTCCTACTTCCCTACCCCCTGTAAGGCTATAACTGGACCAGCTTCCCATACATGCATTGTTTTTTTCCCCCAAAGAAACCTTTTACTTAAGGAATACAAACTTCATGCATTTCATAAGTACAACTTTAGGAATACAGTGATTTTTTCCCAACATACCCGCCCTCCCACCCATTCTCCCACCCCTCCTCCTCCCACTCCCATTTCCAGTCCTATTTTCCCCTAAGATCCATTTTTGATTAACTTTATACACAGAAGACCAACTCTATACTAAGTAAAGAGTTCAACTTGACCCCTTTTCCCTTTTTGCCCTCTCTCGCCCTCTCCCTCCAGCCTGTTGGGTTTCTCCCATCCTACAATAAACCTTTCCTTCAACTTCGGTGCTTGGTGTATTTTGTGGTGGCCTTTTGTATTCAATGGCTATTAACAGAGTTCATGATTGTGTTGGCTTCTTTGCCTGCCTTCTGATGGTGCATATTCTTACTGAGCTTGTGGCTAAGAAAGATCTCCTTCTAGGCTTGTGCAAATTGCCATTTGAGGCACAAATTTAATATTTAAAATTCTTACTTTTGCTTAATATAGTTTGTTAATAATTAAGGCATTTAAAAATCTTGTATTTGACTCAAACTAATTTGGATCTAATATGTAAATAAAGTCTTAATTTCTTATTTGACATGAATTATTGAAAAGTATTTACTTAAAAAATGCCAACATATTTTATCCTATTTCTTCATATTTTGTTAATTTCCAGTGTTATTATTTTGATCAGATTATACATATATGTGTATATATAAAACTACTTTCTAGAAATTGTATTGTTTTGCAAGTAGCATGCTAATTCTTATGTTTTGAAATGGGTGTACGATAAAATTTATTTGTTTTTTGGCTATAGAGTCTGATATAAATCTACTTATGCTTATTAACGAGCTTACTTAGATCTTTGGTTTCTTGTTATTATAGGTGACTCAATTCACTGAACCACTACTATGTGCCTTATATGCAGTATCTTAGGTAATTCACCAAGTCACTGCCATGCATTTTGTATACATTATCTCCTATAATTCTCATAATCATCTTATTTTATTGTTTTTTCTTATTTTTAAAATGTTTTAAAGATATTTTATTTATTTATTTGAGAGGTAGAGTTATAGATAGAGAGAGGGATGGACAGAGAGAGATCTTCCATCTGCTGGTTCACTCTCCAAATGGCTGCAATGGCCAGAGCAATGGGCTAATCCGAAGCCAGGAGCCAGGAGCTCCTTCTGGGTCTCCCACTAGGGATCAGGGACCCAAGCACTTGGACCTTCTTCTACTGCTTTCCTAGGCCATAAGCAGGGTGGTCTCCCAATCATCTTTTTTGTTTAACTTTTATTTAATGAATATAAATTTCCAAAGTACAGTTTATGGATTACAATGGCTTCCCCCCCATAACGTCCCTCCCATCTGCAACCCTCCCCTTTCCCACTCCCTCTCCCCTTCCATTCACATCAAGATTCATTTTCAATTCTCTTTATATACAGAAGGTCAGTTTAGCATATATTAAGTAAAGATTTCAACAGTTTGCTCCCACACAGAAACATAAAGTGAAAAATACTGCTTGAGTACTAGTTATAGCATTAAATCTCAATGTACAGCACACTAAGGACAGAGATCCTACATGAGGAGTAAGTGCACAGTGACTCCTCTTGTTGACTTAACAAATTGACACTCTTGTTTATGGCATCAGTAATCACCCTAGGCTCTTGTCATGAGCTGCCAAGGCTATGGAAGCCCCCTGAGTTCACCGACTCTGATCATATTTAGACAAGGCTATGGTCAAAGTGGAAGTTCTTTCCTCCCTTCAGAGAAAGGTACCTCCTTCTTTGATGACCCATTCTTTCCACTGGGATCTCACTCGTGGAGATCTTTCATTTAGTTGTTTTTTTTTTTTTTTTTTTTTTTTTTTTTTTTTTTTTTTTTTTTGCCAGAGTGTCTTGGCTTTCCATGCCTGAAATACTCTCATGGGCTTTTCAGCCAGATCCACATACCTTAAGGGCTGATTCTGAGGCCAGAGTGCTGTTTAGGACATCTGCCATTCTATGGGTCTGCTGTGTATCTCACTTCCCATGTTGGATCATTCTCTCCCTTTTTTATTCTATCAGCTAGTATTTGCAGACACTATTCTTGTTTATATGATCCCTTTGGTTCTTAGTCCTATCATTATGATCCATTGTGAACAGAAATTGATCACTGGGACTAGTGAGATGGCATTGGTACATGCCACCTCGATGGGATTGAATTGGAATCCCCTGGTATGTTTCTAACTCTACTGTTTGGGGCAAGTCCGATTGAGTATGTCCCGAATTGCACATCTCTTCCCTCTCTTATTCCCACTCTTATATTTAACAGTGATCACTTTTCAGTTAAGTTTCAGCACTTAAGAAGAATTGTGTATTGATTACAGTATTCAACCAAAAGTATTAAGTAGAACAAACAAAAAAAAATATTAAGAGGGATAACATATTAAGTTGCTCATCAACAGTCATAGTGTTCATTTCACTTTAACAGGTTTCCTTTTGGGTGCTCAGTTAGTTGTCACCAATCAGGGAGAACATATGGTATTTGTCCCTTTGGGATTGGCTTATTTCACTCAGCATAATGTTTTCCAAATTCCTAACAGGGATCACTTTTCAGTTAAAATTTAAACACCTAAGAATAATTGTGTGTTAATTACAGAGTTCAACCAATGGTACTAGAACAAAAAAAATACTAAAATGGATAAAGTATTACATTGTACATCAACCGTCAGGACAAGAGCTGATCAAGTCACTGTTTCTCATAGTGTCCATTTCACTTCATCATCTTAAATGCAGGTACCAGCTATGAGAAATCTGATGTTTAGCATTTATCAGCTAGAACACTGTTTTGAATTTTTGTGTTTATGTTATGACTTTTAGAAGGGGATATGAAATGAATTTGTCAAATGGTATCTTTACTGAGGTCAGTACTCAGAAACCATCTACGTCTTTCTTTGCTTCCCTGGTTCCTGCAGATTCATTAACAGCCATTGGTCACCATATGCAAAGCTTTGTGCAAAGTTTTATAAGCAAAAGAGAGATGCTCTCAGTGGGATATTTGATGGGGTCCTGGCCAAACTTTGGAGACTGTACCTTAAGTGGACTTTGTTTCTTCCTTATTTCAAAACTTCTCTCTCAAGTCACATTAAGGGGGTTAGCAGCTCTAGTCCTGTGGTAAACCTTCCTTGTAATATATTAAGTCTTTGGTCTTCTAGATGCTCCTCGACAACAATTTTGGGAACCAAAGGATTGGGAATAGAAACACAGTTGCTGCCAGGTTCAAACTGAAGCCTCCGTCTACCATTTACTCTATGTCAAGTTATGGCATGATATATAATTTCTGTGGGCCTTACTTTTTTTCAATAAAATTGGAACAATAACCTATCTCAAAGTTTCTTGTGAGGATTAAATGAAATGACATAATGTCAACTGTCTGGTGTTGCATGCACTCCCCTTTCTTCTGTCTGCTGTTCCTATTGTTTTTTTTTTTTTTTTAAGATTTGTTTATTTATTTGAAAGAGTTACACACAGAGAGAAGGAGAGGCAGAGAGAGAGGTCTTCCATCCGCTGGTTCACTCCCCAATTGGCCAGAGCTCTGCCTATCCGAAGCCAGGAGCCAGGAGCTTCCTCCAGGTCTTCCCTTGTGGGTGCAGGAGCCCAAGGACTTGAGCCATCTTCTACTGCTTTCTCAGGCCATAGCAGAGAGTTGGAAGGGAAGTGGAGCAGCTGAGACTCAAACCAGGGCCCAAATGGGATACCGGCACTGCAGACAGCGGCTTCACCTGCTATGACACAGCGCTGGCCCCTCCTATTGTGGTTAAGCAGACTATCCTAGACAATGGCCTGCTGGTTGGCCCCCTAGTCACTGTAATCATTTCACATTTACTCTTACTGAGATACTGTCCTCTTTAGTAACCCATGTGGAAATTCCCTGGTTTAAATTAGGAAGGGAATGTATGCAATGATTAGGTATTTAGTCTTCAAAACATACACACACATACACACACACACACATTCACAAAACACTGTATACTCTCAATAAGTTAACAGCACTTGCTAGTAGTTTTGGGTTTTTTTTCCTCCTTCAGGAGCAGAGATCTGAGAATCATAGAGCGGAATACAGGGCTTGCATATTTTGTTTAAGGGTGAGAGGGATGTCCAGTCATGCATTCATAAATTTGTTCTACAAATATTTACTGAGTACCCTGCTTGGGCTAAGTATGATAGGAAATAGGGAATGGAGCCATCCTCTGTGTTGTAAGGAGTTCACCATGTAGTAGATATTTTTGCGAGGAGGGCACACAGGTAATTAGAATTAAAGGTAATGTGATCCAGCTTTCTGTTAATGGCCTAGGAAAAGCAGTGGGAGATGGCCCAGGTGATTGTGCCCCTGCCACCCACGTATGGAACCTGGAGGAGGCTCCTGGCTGCTGGCTTCAAACTGGCCCAGCCCTCTCCCTCTCTCTCTCTCTCTCTCTCTCTCTCTGTGTGTGTGTGTGTGTGTGTGTGTCCTTTCTCTTTCTATGGTTCTTTCAAATAAATGTATAAATTTGAAAAAAAAAAGAATTTAAGGTAATCTGTGATGCTGGAAGAGAAGGCAAGGCTGGCAGGGCCATTCCATTTCGTTGCCTGGGCCAGCTGGAGGTGCCAGGCATCTGCAAAGTGTCAGAGTGCTCCAGGGAGAAGTAGGGTGGAGGCAGTAAAGACCCTATCTGCCAACCCCACAGTTTTGCCTCTGACTGGATTTATTACTCACATATGCAAATCTGAGCCTCAGGATCTGGATATAAACTAACCCAGTTCTTCTGCAGCACGCCACTATTGCTAACACAGCATTGGAGTCTCCAAGGAGGGCTCAAAAATATAGTGTGGTCTTAAAACCCAAATACAGACCTTCAACAGTGAGGCCACCTAGTACAGTTCACAGAGCACATACTGTAAGGCCCCAGTGATCGCTTACTGGCAGATCTCCGGCAAGTTATTTTATTTCCATGAGATGTGGTTTCCTGCTATTTTGCATGAGAATAATAATCCATTTCTTAAAGTTTGTGGTGAGGGTTCAATGAAATCCTTCTTAAAAGTGTTTTAGTTCATATTAAACCTCTAATTATTCTTAATTTCCTTCTTGCCTTTTTAGCACCTTCACGTGCCTCGTATGAACTCGGATGAAAGTTCCTCAGTGTTCACTGTGGTTCATTGTGGTTACAATCTCCTTCATCCTTTGCTGCTTGTAATTCTGAAAGACAAAGTTGTTCATGGTGGACCAGCATGCTGCCATGTACCGCATGTGTCGAGGTTAAACTTTCACTGGTAATTTGGTGTTATGATTTTTTGGAATTTTTAAATTCATTGAAGTTATCTCTAATAGCAAATAGGGTCTCTCTTATTTAAATTGTTCTTTCATTGAAAAGTATGGCATTTAGATATATTTTTTTCAAAGTTCTCAAAACCAATTTTGTTGGTACTTTATCTACAAAAGTATAATAAAATGTATTTTGAATAATGAAAACATTAACTTTTTAATCTTCAAAAAGAATTATTAACAAAGACTTATTTAGAAGTAGAAAGGTAAGGTTTTCAATCTTGCCAAAACCAGAGAATTCATTTTATAAAAAAAGAAAATATTTTATAGTCTTTGTCAGAGTGAATGGTTCAGATGCCAAAAAAGATTAATCAGTTCATCTTTTCTGAAAATGAATCTGGAAGTCATATTATTCAAGGTGTATCATATATGTTCATGAAAAGTCTATGTACCTAAATCTGTATATGTGAATTGCATGAAATTTGTTTACCTTAATTAAAAAAAAAAAAAGTCTAGTTGCAGCCAGCATTGTGGAGGTAGTGTTTTAAGTGGTCTCCTGCAATGCTGGCATCCCATTTGAGCTCTGCTTCTAGTCCCAAATGTTCCACTTTCGATTCAGCTCCCTCCTAGGAAAGATATGTGGGATGATGGTACAAGTAGTTGGACCCTTCTCCCATCTGGATGGAATTCTGGGCTCCTAGCTTCTGCCTGGACCATCCCTAGCCATTGCAGCTATTTGGGGTGTGAACCAGTGGATGAAAGATCTTTTTTTTATTTTTATTTTTTATTATTTTTTCTAATTTATTTGAAAATTATTTGACATGTAGAGTTATAGATAGTGAGAGAGAGAGACAGAGAGCTGGACTGGAAGAGGAGCAACCTGGACTAGAACCGGCGCCCATATGCAGGCGGAGGATTAACCTAGTGCGTCATGGCACCGGCCCTGAAAGATCTTTGTATTTCTCTGTCTCTTCCCACAATGCCTTTCAAAAACAATCACCTAAAGATTTAGAAGTTTTATTTATGGGTTTAGTATTTCATTACTTTTTCAAGAGTCTTCTTTTCACTGAAACAAGATGAAATTTGGCTTCTAATTATTATACTAATGATTGTATTTTGCTTTGCTTTGTAATTTTTTTACAGATTTATTTAGTTATTTGAAAGTCAGAGCTACACAGAGAAAGAAGGGGAGTCAGATAGAGAGAGATCTTTATTCGCTGGTTCACTCCCCAATTGGCTGCAATGGCCTGAGCTGTGCAGATCCAAAGCCAGGACCCAGGAGCTTCTTCTGGGTCTCCCATGTGGGTGCAGAGGCCCAAGGACTTGGGCCATCTTTTACTACTTTCCTAGGCCATAGTAAAGAGCTGGATTGAAAGTGGAGCAGCCGGGACTTGAACCAGCACCCATATAGGATGCTGGCACTGAAGGCAGTGGCTTCACCCACTACACCACAGAACCGGCCTCTGCTTTGTCATTTTGAATCTTAGGACTTAGGGATTTCTGAGTGTCAGAAGGTATGAGGTGAATTTCCTAAGGTATGTCCTAATATGAGTGGCCATTACATTTCTAGTTTTAAAATATTTCTATTTCATAAGTAATTTATTTCTACACAGATTCAACTGTAGAAGCAGTGCATACTTGCAAAGGCCCTACTGCATGAAAGCAGTTTGTGTTTCTGTTTTCAAAGAATGGCAAGGATATAGGGTGCTGCTGTTCTCATGATTTGGAATATGATTATGCTGGTTGTTCTAAAAATGATTTGCTTTAAAAGTTTGGTTGGCTTCACAAAGATAGCCTGAAATTTAAAGCAATATTCTAAGGTTATAGTACACGAGCTTAGTATTTTAGTCTCTAAAGTCTAACTGTATCATGGAACAAACAAATTGAATAATGACTTGGATGGCTTTCTTAGTCATAGTAGGGCTTAGTAAGTAGTTGTTAACTGGCTTATGATGGTTACCAGCCGATGGAATCTGGAATGATATGTCAGGACATCAGGCACTGGAAAGAGCAAATTCAGAAAAATCTCTCTCCTTATTTATGGACCAGAAGTGCTGAACACCAGCTGCTTCCTCTTATTACACTTTGGACCGTGCCCTCTTTCAGCAAGTATGCTGAGCTGTAATCCAGGGCCTCTCTGATAAAAGGCCCACAATCTTCAGAGTTTCCTACAGATTTTGTATTATACTTCCCTTCTTCCTCCTTTTTTATGGCCTTTTTTTCTTAAGCTGCTCTGGAAAATGTTATAAATGCAACAGTGACAACATGAATTTCAAAGGCCTGTGGAGTCTGGTTCTAAATCAGCTCAGGACATTGAAACTATTTCCTGGTTCTACTTCTATTTCTATTCTCTTGATTTTGCTGAAATAGAGACGCTGATTGAGAGGCTGGCTGGAAATATTCAGAGACCTGATATTTTGTGAGCAGCTTCTGCTTCTTGTGTTTTAGAATGTTTGGGGAATGCAAATAGGATATGCTACTTCAGCAATGTTCATATGTACTTCCATCAGAAAACTTGAGAAATTTGGTGTTTTTTTTTTTTTTTTGAGAAATTTGTTTCAGCCACTGAAAATATAGTAAACATGACATGTCTGAATGTATTGAGTGTTTACTATGTGCAAACCAGCCATGTTTTTTGTCCTCATGGCGTTATCAGTTCTGCCTTTCCTACTTCTCCATGAAGCTTACCCATGGGTACAGGAGTTCTAGGTGTTGCTAGCAGATTTAGAACACGTCAGAATGGAGAAACCAGTGAGAGAATATGAAAAGGAGTAAGAGGGTGTGGAGAAAAAAGAGATTACCTAGGAGTGTGTGCATAATGTGTGGAGGTGGGGTTGGGAAGGAATGCATGAGCAACTGTGTTGGGAGTCAGTGGCACGGACCTACTACCCCTGCAGAATGTGTTACCCATTGTTACCCCTCCTACCATGTCAAGGAGATGATATTATCGATTTTGTCAAGTTACCCAGAGTCAGACTCAATTACGTAGCTCAGAGAAAGTAGGACTTCTGACTGCCAGTCCAGACTGCACTTCCCCTCCTTTTTGGCTCATTATAAAAACTTCTGTGCTGACCTGTGAGCTGATAAGTGCCAACTGGAGTCAACTCACTTGAGAGGAAAAGGATTCATGGTTACAGTGTGGCTGTAAGGCTTCTTTAGTACTTTTGCTGTCATGAATCAAGAACTGGGAATAGGAGAATTGAGAATTGCATTTTCTCACCTGTGTGGAAAAGATATTTAGTGGCTTCACTGGATCACAATAGATGTTGTCCTGAGGATACATCCAAATATCTGTGGTTTAGCTTTGCACTGATCATACCCTGTCTTTGCTGCCTAACTGATCCTCTCATTTAACACACTTCTTGACAATTTCCCCCTTTTCTTCAAAAAGCCTCTTCTGGTCTGTCTGGGTTACGTATTGACCTATTTATTTTGTGTGTGGGTGGTTTTTGTGACTCCTCCTGGCTCAAAAATTTAATGACTATGTCTAAATTTTAAATGCTGGGCATAATGGAAATCCTTACTGAAATGAAAGTGCACCTGTTTCACTTCCAAAGTCCTTCTGAGTTTGCATATCAGTGTTTGTAGTTCTATAGATCAGATTGTGCCTGTGAGACCTAGGTTATAGTCTTGATGTTTAGGTGCAAATTAGCACATATATCTTTCTTACAGGCCATTCTGTACTATGAACTCAGAAAGGCACCCTGTGTATGGTTTTGGAGGGCCTGATTAAACAATGGTCCTGGTGGCCTGGACAAGTGGATGAATTTTATTCTTAGTAAATTTGTCATGACAAAAACAACTCAGTGGTAAGCCTTCTTGATGAGGTGTCTTTTCTCGGTAGCAACTTATTTGCATATGAAAGCAAGTGCATAAATATGTGGTGAATCCATCTGCAAGTTTTTAGAAGTGAGAACTTGACAGGTTTGGGCTAGTCCCAGAAAGCAGAATAAGCAAAATTACCCTGGTGCCAGTACAAGGGGTGGAGTTTCCATAAGAGCTAGGCCACTGCTTCTCAGTTTCCTGCCTCTTTAGCCATGGAAAAAACCAGAATCTGCAGTTTTCTTTATTAACCATTGTATAAATGACGCTTTGTGCTCAGAGGTGGGAAGACTCAAAGAACTTGCTGGATTCTTCTCTGGTGTTGGCAAAAACAATTGTTTCATCAAATTTATGGACTGAGCACATATTTCAAGGCCACTTACCCTCTGGGAGATAGGAAACAAATGGGGATATGCTTGAATTTTAGGGAGTTAAGGGAGAATGGACTTCAAAAAACATGAAAAAGACATGTCAACAAGGGAAACATGAGGAAATACAGTAGTTCTCCCCTTATTTCAGTTTTGCTTTCCTCAGTTTCCATTACATGTGATTAACCATGGCCAAAAACATTAAGTGTAAAGTTCCAGAATTAAAAAATTCATAAACTTAAAATTGTATGCTATTCCAAGTAGGTTCATATCTTGCACCAGCTTCCCCTCTCCCATTATGTAAGGTAAAGAATGCAGACTGATGCCTCCTCAAACGGGGCACCAAGTGTAAGAAAAAGGGGCACAGAACAGAGAGGAGACAGAATATGAGCTTGCAGCCTGACGGAATTTATCCAGAGACAATAAACTTGCAGAGGTCGACCAACTACCAGCATGTACAGAGACCAGACAAACACACGGCAGAGGGCCCAGACCCCAGCAGGCTGGGCCTTTTTCTATCTTACGTGGGTTAGGGGTGGGGGGCAGTAGGCAGAGATGATCTTCCCCATACATGTTCTTTGCTTTTGGTCCACTGGCTTTCAAACTTGGGGAAGAATGCAGGGGGTGGGGTGGGGAACAATATAGGATGTGAGACTGAACTGGTCTCTTGAAAGAAGGCAGGGGTAACAAGAACCTAAAATTGCTGAGGCTTCTGTCCTTGTTCTGTCAACATGTGCCACAAATCATTTCTTTGTTTAGCATATCCATGCTGTATACGGTACCAGCCCATTTGTCAGTAGCTGTGCTGGTAATTAGATGGACTTTCATGGTATCACAGTGATATTCAAGTATCCCTTGATAGTCTAACACAGTATTACTATGCTACTCCTTTACCTCACTTCTTCTCATCACATAGGCATTTTATCATATCAGAGCATCACAACAAGAAGGGTGAATACAGTATAATAAGATATTTTGAGAAAGAGAGAGATGGCATCATATCATTTGTATTACTACATATTGTGATTGTCCTCATTTATTAATTATTGTTGTTAATCCCTTACTTTGCCACTAAGATGAAAGAAATTAAACTTTATCATAGGTACAAATGTATAGGACAAAACATAGTACTTATAGGATTTTTTATTAGTCATAGTTTCAGGCATTTGCTGGGATCTTAGAGCAAATCCCTTGTAGATAAGAGGGTTTACTCTATACTTTCTTAAATTTAATTGTATACTAGTAGCCAACTAGTTGCATCAAAGGACAGCTTCATGCATGAAGTGATTCTTGAGAAGATCTTTCAAGTAGAGCAAGAAGTAACCCACATAGGATAGTAGGAAAGATATTTCAGTAGGGGAATTAGACATTAATGGTGTTTACTGAATAGACTGCATAATGAGAGCACAAAGTATGTATTGTGGAGCATGATAATAATTGTATTTAACCAGCGCCATTGCCTGTCCCACCTTAGTACCAACCAAACAAAAATATTTCCTCAAATTGTAATCTTCTATAGCTAGTCCCCTAAGCCACTACTTACGGATTATGTGCAAATATCCCAAGTCTTCTCTTTCTGAGTATATGGTAGAATTGTACTTCTCTGTCTTATGTGACCACATGACTTGCCATGACTGGTGAAACAAGAATAAAGTGGTATTGTGAGACACAGCAGCTCTCTTTCCTATTGTAGCAATTCTAAGTGCGTGTATTGAGATGGAGGCTTCATTGGCCTGAGCCCCTGTACGACTATGTTAAGTAGAGTTCCCCTGATGATCACCTGCATTTTACATGTAGCACAAAGAAAAATAAACACTTGTTGTTTTAAGGCACTGGAATTTGAGAGTTGATTGTTCCTGAAGCATAAAGTCACTCAGCCTGGATGACACAAATGTTAGACTCCTATTTTCTCCAAGCCTGACATTTGCCTCACTCTTCAACTCCCTGCACTCTGATTTCTATCCGTTTCACTCTAACTGTTGTGGAAAGGTCACAGACTTGCCATACATAATGATGACTTCAGGCTTTATCTCACTGGATGCCTTTGCAGACCTTAACACTATTGATCACTACTTCTTTCTTCAAACTCTTTCCTCTCTTGATTTCCATGATATTGCTGTTTTTATTCACCTTCTAGATAATGGAAAATGCATTTTGGGTATAAAAATTCAAGGAATTATAGGAGGAGGCATGGTACCACAGGTTAAGCTGTCCCCTACACGATGGCGTCCAATACTGGTTTGAATCCTTGCTGCTCCATTTTCAATCCAGCTCCCCGTCAATGCTCCTGGGAAAGCAGTAAACAATAGCCCAAGTGATTTGGCCACTGCCGCATGTGAGACACCCAGGTGAAGTTCCTGGCCCCTGCTCCTGGCTTCTGCCTTACCCAGCTGTTGTGGACATATGGGGAGTGAACCAGCAGATGGAAGATCTCTTTCTTTCTCTTTTTCTCTCCCTCTCTCTCTGTAGCTCTATGTTTCAAATAAATACATAATATTTTAAAAGAATTCAAGTAGTCTAATTTACTTTCTTTTTTTAAAAAACTAGTTCGAGGGTACTTCAATAAGTTTGCTGGGCATGGGTGTTTACTCTAGTGTTGAAGATGCCAGTTAAGACCCTCACATTCCACACTGGAGTACTTGGGTTCAAAATCTGGCTCTGACTTCTGACTCCAGGTTTCTGGTAATGGAAACCTTAACAGGTAGAAGTGATGGTTCAAGTAATTGGGTTCCTGACACCCATGTGGGAGACCTAGATTACGTTTCTGGTTCCCAACTGTTGTAGGCACTTGGGGAGTGATTCAGTGAATGGGAGCTCTCTCTTTCAAAATAAGTAAAAAAATAATAATAATAATAATTTAAAAGCTTATGGGGAAATTAACTCAAAAGATAATTTTTGTTTTTCCTCAAAAATTGAAATTGTGCATAGATTTTTCATATTACAGGTTTTCCATAAATTGTGTGATGACTCTGTATGTGTGTATAATTAAGATACTTTGGGGCTGGCACTGTAGTGTAGCAGGTAAAGTTGCTGCCTGCAATGCAGGCATCCCATACAGGTGCACATTCTAGTGCCGGCTGCTCCACTTCGGATCCAGCTCTCTGCTATAGTGTGGGAAAGCAGTAGAACATGGCCCAAGGGCTTGGGCCCCTATAACCACGTGGGAGAGCTGGAAGAAGCTCCTGGCTCCTGGCTTCGGATTGGCTCAGCTCTGACTGTTGCGGCCATTTGGGGAGTGAACCAGCGGATGGAAGACCTCTCTCTGTGCCTCTACCTCTACCTCTCTCTAACTCTGCCTTTCAAATAATCTTAAAAAAAAAAAAAAAAAAACTTAAAAAAAGATACTGTGACTCCTAGATGTTTGCCTCCTGCCCTCAGTACTTGCTCTGCAACATAGCCTTGTAGAACCAATAAAAGTCTTTGAAACTGTGAAAGTCTTTGAAAGGTCATTCAAAAGTCACCCACAACTGAACTTCTCAGTCTTCTCAAACCAGATTATTCTTTAAAGTCACAAAATCTCTAACTGAGCATTTTGAGTTCTCTTCCTTATTGATAGCTCTTCAAATCAACTTGTGACCAGATACTACAATTCTGTTTCTAAACTTTATCTTCCTAATTTTTTTTCCATAGCCCCCTCCTTGTAATTGTTGTTGTCATAGTCCAGGTCCTCATTATTTATCTTCTAGTTTCCTCTAATAGCCCCTGGATTGGTCTTCCATTGTCTATGGAACTTTTGGAAAAATGTTTCTAAAATATAAAAATTGCTATGTTTCTATATTTTTACTTACAATCTTTGATGTCATCTCATTATATCAGAGTTAAAATTCAAACTTGTTGCATAGATTTTAATAAGCTGTCAGCTACTTAACAACCTGATCTCATCACCTACCAGGTGTGCCTTGTTTTTTCTCCAGTGTTGTTTTTTTACCTCTGTGTTCTTTTACATCTTTTCCCCTAGACACACATTTTATTCACCTGGATAATACCTACTTTTTACCTAAACCTAACAATCACTTTTCCCAGAAAGCCTTCCAAATACTTCAATTTAAGGTTTTAGGGATTTTTTTCTCCTTGGTTCTATAGCATTTATAATATCTATTGATGGAAATTTCTGTATCAGTGTCTCCTCCAAAACTGTGTTACTCAACACTGTAAGTCCATTTTTCAGTTGTGCATTCCCCATACCTGGCAAGTGCCTGATAGCCATTCAGTATGCAATGGATGTATGGTGAATGAATTAAGAGCTAATGGATCTGGAAGGTCATGATTATTAGCTTTACTTTTTAAAAAATGTATTTCTTTCTTTGAAAGGCAAAGTTAGAGAGGGTGAGAGTAAGAAACAGAGAGAAAGAGAGAGAGATTTTTCATTTTCTAGTTCACTCCTCAAATGGCTGTAATGGCCAGGGTTAGGTCAGGCTGAAGCCAGGAACCAGGAGCTTCTTCCACATCTCCCATGTGGGTGCAGGAGCCCAAGCCTTTGGGCCATCTTCCACTGCAGAATTTTTGTGAGCCATCATAGAACTTTAAGAAGTTGGTGATATCCAAATGATACTTGCAGAGACAGTTACTATATAATGCAGCAAGCACTTGAAATTTCTTAGGAGTGCTGTGAAGTCTGTTGCTGATGGTAAGTTTGGGAAGTAAATGCAGAACTGTAGGACTATGGTTTTTGATTCCTCCAAACTCCATTTTTAAATAATTCCTACTGTAAGTTATCTATTATGTTTAAAGTTGAAATAAAATATCAAAAGCAGTATTGTTAAGTACTTTGTAAATTCAAAGAAGAGAAGCCAGAATATTTGAACAAACATTTAATCCCTACATTTCTAACTTGCAGTCTTCAGTTTTTTGGTAAACATAAATGTCACTTTAATTTTGACATTTATGAAATCTAAGATACCTAGCCTACCTCCGAAAGCTTTTGGTATTCTTTTTCTCACCCTTTTTACAGGAAACTCTCACCAGTTCTCTTATTCTGTCAACTAACCTGAACTGTTTTCCTTTGCTTCTACTATATGAGTATTAGATTTTAATTACTAGCACAAGATATCTGAAACAACTAACTCATAAAGAGAAAAAGATTTTATTTATTTCACAGTTTTGGAAGTTCAAAGTCCAAGATCTAGTGTCTCATTGCCTTGGCCTCTTGCAAGGATAGCAGGGTGGAAGAGCAAGTTGGAGTGAGCAGTCATGTACCATACCAGGATGCAGAGAGAGGGAGAGAGAGCAAAAGAGAGGAATTAGGCTCAAGATCAGATTTTACAACAACTCTTTCTTGCATACTATTTTCCAAGGGCATTCCTTCAGTCACCTGTGGAACACTCCCTAGGCCCACCTCCTAAAGTTCCACCACCTTCCTAGGTTGCCATCCTGGGGACCAAGCCTTTAACACATGGGCCTTTGAACTACATTCAACAACCACACCATAACATTTGCTTTTTTTCTGCTTCACTGGAATGTTCAGAGGCTCGGGAAATGGAGAAGAAGTGATTGAGAATGATTGGTTTTCATCAGAAACATCGAAGTATGTGAAGAATAAGTTTCCCAGCACTTCTCGATCTGTTGAATCCTGTGTCCTACTAATTCTTCCAGGGCTGGTGGTTTGGTTATCTTTAGTAAAAGCCAGGCATGATTTCAAATGTCACATTGTAGAGAAATCACTCTCTTTGTCGCTAGGAAAGAAAATAGAGATAGAGGAAAGAAAGATGCCTTCTTGTATCTGGAATCTGGCACTGTCAGCCATTTGGAACATGCCTCCCAGGCTCTGTCTGGCCTTGGCTTGTAGAAGGCAGGGTTGCTGTGTAGCACAAGGAGGTGCAAAAACAAACATGGGCAAAAAACCAGATACTTGACTGCAAGAAAAGCTTGAGAATTATAAAAGTGAAATACTACTTCCAGCTGTCACTTCATGCAAGGATTAAGTTGAGCTCAAGGGGCTGCAGAAACTAAACAAGACAGTATTGATAAAAGTTTTCGAAGATGCTTTGTGTTTTCTACTGATGGATTACTCATGATTCTTTTGTCTATTTATCTACTTGCTCATTCACTTACTCACTTCATGTATATATTTGAAGACATGCTGTTACTGCTTCTAAGGTATATGGCAGCACTTCATATTCTTTACTACACATAGCCAAGGGCACTCTGCCTTTCAGTATATATTGTCTCTTGTCGTGGCTCCTTCTTAGCCTCATGATCTACATAAAACTTTGTTGACTGTCATCCAGTGATCAAAGTGTAACACATCAGTAGGCATACATTCAGTGCATATTAAGTTTTTTTTTATTAATGGAATATGTTTAGACAGATGTGTCCCCACCATTATTTCTAGCCATTGATATCCGTGATACACAGTCATATTGTTCTGTGAAGTTATATTCCACTGGCTCAAAATCCACAAACGGGATGAACATTTAGTTTATGAGTTAAGATGCCCATGACGCACACTGGAGTACTTGCTTTTGATTCCCAGCTTTGGCCACTGACTTCAACTTCCCATTAATGCAGATTCTGGGAGGCAGCAGTGATGACTCAAATCATTGGTCTCCTGGTTCTCTTCCTTCCATAGCTCTAGCTGTGGTGGGCATTTGGGGAATGAACCAGCAGATAGAAACTCTTTCTCTCTCCTCTCTCTGCTTCTCAAATAAAAACACTCTTAAATTGGTTATACAACACACCAACATGCATGTCTATACATGGCCATTCTTCAGCTGTGTAATATGATCTCTAAGGTTGTTCTCTTGCTAAGCTTTGCCCCACGGCAAGGCCAATAGCAGCTCAGAAGCATACAGTAGAGAAATACAAGGTGATGTAGCCATACTTTGCACAACCCCCATTTTATATCCAGCTTCCATTTTTACTATAGTAGCTGCTACCCGAAGCTTATACAGCTGTATTGCTTTTCAGATGAATGGAATAGGGAGAACTAATTTTCAAAGATTGTTAAATCATAAGCACCCACCTTGCTGTCTTCTACTTGCCAAAATGAAGATCTCATCTGAAATCTAGTATCTCTCAAACTCACTGTCTTTATTAGACTTTGATTATTCTTGACTGGAGGAACTCTTAAAACACAGGGTCTACTTATTACTGCTGTCGGAGAAACATTTCCACATGTGGGCTTGGGAACCAGGTCTTAAGAGGAAAAAGGCTAATCTGATCATAAACCATGGAACCCTCCTAAACCTGTGTAAACACTGGCAGAGGTATTTCTCAAAGTTCATTCCAGAAGGAAGGCAACATTTTTGTGAAGTTTGTGAACCTTTATTCAAATTCAAAGCCTTCATTCAGGCTTAGGAATTCATACTGAGCAGTATGTCTCATCCTATGCCAGCTGACGCTCAGACTAATATTCTACAAAATTAAATATTTCTGCTAATGGTGCTGTTCCTTAGCTATTTGAAA